>NW_022436978.1:18307516-18466149 GCF_009761245.1 Sapajus apella
AAAAAAAAAAAAAAAAAAAAAAAAAAAAGAAATATCATCTAATTACGTGGTTCTGGGTTTTTTTTTGTGACTGGCACAGGAAAACTTCAAATACTCAGAAATGAGTTTATATTACAAACATGTAATATAAACAAATAAATTTTAATAATTTTGCATAGCTTGTTTTTTTGTTTTTTGTTGTTGTTTGTTTTTTGTTCTTTGAGATGGAGCTTTGCTGTGTCACCCAGGCTGGAGTGCAATGGCGCGATCTTGTCTCACTGCAACCTCCACCTCTGGGGTTCAAGTGATTCTCCTGCCTTAGCTTCCTGAGTAGATGGGGTTACAGGAGTGCGCCACCAGGCCCGGGTACTTTTGTATATTTAGTAGAGACGGGGTTTCACCATGTTGGTCAGGCTGATCTCGAACTCCTGACCTCGGATGATCTGCCTGCCTTGGCCTCCCAAAGTGCTAGGATTACAGGTGTGAGCCACCACGCCCGGCTGATTTGTATTTTTATTTCTTATTTTTAGTGCTATCTTTATATGTTTAAATGAACCTTTATGTATAGCATGGTGCTATGGATATGCTAGATAAGTTTTTTTCCTTTTAATTGTCATTCTGTTATTTCTGTACAAAATATCTTGGTTAGGAATGGGGGAACGTTTCATGACTTTTAATTAAAACAGTATTTTATATGTTTAAGACACATTTTATGTTTTAAAACTACTAATAGTGAAGAATTGGTTCTGACCTTATTAATTCTGTAGGTTTTCCGTTTATTTTAAAGATCGTATTTTTCGTTTTTTTCAGATTGAAGATAAAACTTTCCAAGTCCTTGGTGATATTTACAGCGAGGGAGACTGCACTTACCTGAAATGTTCTGTTAATGGAGTTACTAGTACAGTTAAGCTGCTTATCCTGGAAAACACTCTTTACCTGTTTTCCAAGGTACTGTCTCTTCTTTATAACATCAGTCCTGGGGCATGGGAGAAAACTGTTTGACCAGAGACATTTCACTGAAAGAGATTAGAAAGATCCAGCTTCCTTCGAGCACTGCTGTGACCCTTTTTCTCTCAGTTCCCTTGCCATTCTGTGTTTCTTTGCCAAATTCCTGCCCTCTCCAGTTTCCCATTCACTTCTCTCGTTCACACAGATGCTCATGGATATACACATATCCATTTTCTTCCTGAATTCTGAAACAAATCCTTATGCTTTCTTTGTCAGAGAGTATTTCCCTGGTCCATGGGTGGTATTATCTCAGGGCTTTGATGCCTGAACACTTTTCCCCACCCACCATCCTCCTGACAGCTGGAATCCTGGTGATTTTGGAGGAGGTGCCCACTGGGAGAGGGGTCTGTGGACCAGATGTTCCTTGTGGGGAAGGTGGACAGAGGGAAGGGGCTGGCATGAGTGGTGGTCTCTGGACAGTCAAAAGATAGTCAAGGCAGGCTTTGCATGGTTTTGGTTAGGAGCCTGCTGCCTGGGCAGAAGGAGGATAAGGGATTATCAAATATGTTGTGGCCTCACAGTGCTTTGTGATGAGATTCCTTTAGCATTCTAGTAATTAAACTACTATATATGGCGCTGAGGATGATCTCACTTTGCCAGGCACTCCTTACCATCGCCAGCGATGCTGTAGTAATGATGATGATAGAGGCCGTGTAGTGGAATGGTGAAGAACACAGCTCTCAAGTGTGCAGCTCCTTTGGTTCAAATCTTGGGCTTGCCACTTAGCAGCTGTGTGACCTTGGGCTGTTAACCCACCTGGGCTTTAGTTCTCCTATCTCTAAACAGTAATCATAACAGCAATAATAGCAACAGCAGTAACAGCAGTAACAGCAGGTTCAGTGGCTTGTGCCTGGAGTCCCAACACTTTGGGAAGCCAAGGCAGGCAGATTGCCTGAGACCAGAAGTTTGAGACCCATCTGGCAACATAGCAGGACTCCATCTCTACAGAAAATTTTAAACATTAGCCGGGCATAGTGGTGTGTGCCTGTAATCCTAGCCACCTGGGAGACTAATGCAGGAGGATTGCATGGGCTCAGGAGTTAAGGTTGCAGTGACCCATGATTGTGCCACCACACTCCAGCCTAGGTGGCAGAGTGAGACCCTGCCTCTAAAAAATAATAATAAGGTGATGGCTCATGCCTGTAATCCCAACACTTTGGAAGGTTGAGGCAGGCGGATCACAAGTTCAAGAGATCGAGACCATCCTGGCTAACACGGTGAAACCCTGTCTCTACTAAAAATACAAAAATTAGCTGGGTGTGGTGGCATGCGCCTGTAGTCCCAGCTACTCAAGAGGGTGAGGCAGGAGAATTGCTTGAACCTGGAAAGCGGAGGTTGCAGTGAGCCGAGATCACACCACTGCACTCCAGCCTGGGCAACAGAGTGAGACTCCATCTCAAAAAATAATAACAATAACAGTCACAGTCCCTTCCTCATAGAGTTGCTGTGATGATTAATGACGTAATATATGTGTGTTAAAAATAGTGCCTAGCATACTGAGCAGCTGAGAGTAGGGATGCTACTGAAAATGGCATCCAGTCAGTGGCTACCTGTTGTCTACGGGTAATGCTTTATTTTTATTTTATTTTATTTTTTATGAGATGGAGCCTTGCTCTGTTGCCCAGGCTGGAATGCAGTGG
The DNA here is from genome assembly GCF_009761245.1 of Sapajus apella. Taxonomy (NCBI): domain Eukaryota; kingdom Metazoa; phylum Chordata; class Mammalia; order Primates; family Cebidae; genus Sapajus; species Sapajus apella. Next base: position 18,310,144 of record NW_022436978.1, read on the forward strand.
CACGATCTCAGCTCACCGCAACCTCCACCTCCTGGGTTCAAGCTATTCTCCTGTCTCAGCCTCCCGAGTAGCTGGGATTACAGGCACATACCACTATGCCTGGCTAATTTTTGTGTTTTTAGTAGAGACGGGGTTTCACCATGTTGGCCAGACTGTTCTAGAACTCCTAACCTCAGGTGATCCACTTGCTTGGGCCTCCCAGAGTGCTGGGATTAGAGGCGTGAGCCTCCAGGCCTGGCACTAATTCTTTAAATATACTGTGAGGCATGTATACCGTTACCCCTTTACAGTGGAGACCAAGGCTGAGAGGGATTTAATAATTTGCTCAAGGTCGTAAAGCTAGAGTAGAACACTGGTATAATGGTAACTAATTTTTTTTGAGTCAGAGTCTCGCTCTTTCACCTCGCTGGAGTGCAACGGCACCATCTTGGCTCTCTGAAGCCTCTACCTCCCAGGCCCAAGTGATCCTCCTGCCTCAGCTCCCGAGTAGCTGGGACTGTAGGCGCTTACCACCACACTGGGCTAATTTTTGTATTTTTTGTAAAGATGAGGTTTTGCTGTGTTACCCTGGTCTGGAACTCCTGGGCTCAAGCCATCTGCCTGCTTCGGCCTCCTAAAGTGCTGGGATTACAAGTGCAAGCCACGGTGCCTGGCCATGATGACTCATGTTGAACAAATAGCTGGGAAACAGTTATTACCTCAGGTAAATTAGTAAAAATACAGTGATAGGATCTTGATTCCATTTTCAGTTTGTTTTCTATTTCTAGGAAGGAAGTATTGAGATTGACATTCCAGTCCCCAAATACTTACCTTCTGTGGGCTCAGAAGGAACTCAGGGAGACCCCTTAGCTCCTATGACTGGAACCATTGAAAAGGTAATCACATGACATCTGTAGAATGATGTTCAGTAAGCTTTAATAAACGGCTTTGTGAACTTTGTCATTTATGTCCTTTTCCCTTTCTAAACCTTGCTCATGGGCAAGCTGTAGAAGCATCCACTTAAAAAAACAAGAGGATCTATTACAGATTCAAGTTTTGTATTACAGTCTTCAGTGAAAATACCCATTTACCTAATTTATAATAAGCATTGCCGTTTTTGAAGGCAGGAATTTGCATCAAAGTACCAATAATCTAAATTGTCTTTTTATGATTAAAACTGAACCTTCATTAAGCATTATTCAAAAAAGCTGGTTTTGAATGTTTAATAGCAGCAAATTTTTCATGAAATAATGACATTTTCTTTAGTGTACATAGTTGCATCTGTGTTAAAGTGTTAAGTATGTTAAATAGGCTGGTATCGGTGAAGAACAATGTGGTTTGGTGTTGAATGTAGTATATAATCCAGAGTTGCAGTCCATATTGTCTGAGTCAGTTCAGGCTGCTATCATGGAATACCATAGACTGGGTGGCTTTTAAACAATAGAAATTTATTTCTCATGATTCTGGAGAATGGGAAGTCCATCAAAGCACCAGCAGATGAGGTGTCTGGTGAGAGTCTACTTACTGATTTCATAAACAGCATTTTTTTCTCTGTGTGGTCATGTGATGGAATGGGCACAGGACCTCTCTTCAGGCCTCTTTCATAAGGGCACTAATCTCATGCATGAGGGCAGAGCCCTCATGACCTAATCACCTGCTAAAGGCCCTACGTCCAAATACTATCGTCCTAGAGGTCAAGATCTCAACAAATGAACCCTGGGAGGATTATAGACATTTAGACCCTAGCACACACTAACATAACATCAAATGTGATAGATCAGTATCCGTAGCCTCCTTTTTATATATTTGAATACAGTAGAGTCTCCTCCAATATGCTTCAGTCATAAAAACTCAACCATATACTCTTGGAACAACAAAATAAAGAAGAAAATAACGACCTAAATAGTGTGGGTGATTTGAGCCACCATTCTCCTTTGGAAATATTTACCTGCAAGTGGGTCTGAGCTGGGAGACCTGGATCTGCCTTTAGCTCATTGGATTTCAGTCCCCGCAGGCCTCTCATAGTGTCGGCATCTCTGCACAACTCTCTGAGTCTCCCGCTTAGTAACCATGGGAACCAAAACAAAAGTGAGACCATGTAGGATATATGAGTCCATGTATATGTATACAAAGGAAAATAGACATTTATTTCTGGAGTTGCTAATAAGTTTAATTCTGTTGCATGAAGATTGTCTTCACATTTACTACACAGGTCTCTGAAGAGTTCACACTTACTACACTTGGTCCTAGACAACCCCTTCCCTACTAGCAATGTGTCTTGTTTGTACATTCTTGAAAAACATGAAAGGATATCAGAATATATGGAGTATATTCATGTGATTCAAGCAAAACTAAGTGGTTGTGGGGGTGGGGACAGGGGATTAAGCAGTGCTGCCCACCGACCACAGTGCCGGCAATGCCAGATTGACCTGTAGGTCTCCGATGTGACCAGTACATTTGTCTTTGGCAGATAACACAACCACATAGACTCTGCTTCAGCTCTGTAAGCTGATAGACCAACTCTATGGGCCACAAAGGACCTCTGTGTTGTTTTCTTTCTTTTAATTGATATTTTATTTTGTATATTCATGGTTTACAACATGATGTTATGAGTACATATAGACAGTAAAATGGTTACTATAATGAAGCCAATTAACATATCTAGGACCTCTGTGTTTTCAAATTATTAACCTGTCACACTGACTTTCAAGGTATTTGTTAAAGCCGGAGACAGAGTGAAAGCTGGAGATTCCCTAATGGTTATGATCGCCATGAAGATGGAGGTAAGTGATGTCATGAGTTCACTTGCTGAAAGGACTTTGGGAGTGATCAGACTGAATTGTTCTTTTGCCTTATTCTGTAAGTTAATACCACTTTAGATATGAAGAGCCATAGATTGATGAAGCATTAATTGTAGGAAACAAAACCAAACTATCCTTCTTGTGAAAGGGTTTTTATTTTAATTTTGTGAAATTGCACCTGTCATTTCTGATTCTGAAATTATCGACAGCTTGGAATCAGGCAGTAACCCAACTGAATGTTAACTGTTAGTATTTTCTAAGGCTGAACCAAGGATGCCAGGTGTTAGTTTCAAAGTGAAAACCTCAATCAAGTTAAATTTGCTGTTTAGGTTTTTAGATTGCTCAACTGGTAGGTCAGTGATTCTTAGCCCTGGCTGAATATTGCAGACAGTCCTCAACTTCCAATGGTTCAGTTAAGGACTTTTCAGCTTGACACTGGTGCAAAAGCCATCCACGTTGAGTATGCTCCTTAACTTACACTGGATTTATCTGGACCTGACCCCGTTATAAGTCAAGGAGTGTGTGTACAGTCAGCTGGGGAGATTTTAAAAACTGCTTCCCCAGACCAGTTGAATTGTGATCTCCAGGATTAGGGTCCAAGGATCAGTACTTTTGAAAGGCCGGGCACGGTAGCTCACACCTGGAATCCCAGCACTTTGGGAGGACAAGGCAGGCGGATCATTTGAGGTCAGGAGTTCATGACCAGCTTGGCCAATATGGTGAGACCTCATCTATATTAAAAATACAAAAATTAGCCAAGTGTGGTGGCGCATACCTGTAGTCCCAGCTACTCTGGAGGCTGAGGCAGGAGAATCACTTGAACCTGGGAAGCAGAGGTTGCAGTGAGCTGAGATTGTGCCACTGCACTCCAGCGTGGGTGACAGAGTGAGAGTCTGTCTCAATTAAAAAAAAAAAAAAAAAAAAACATGAAAGCTTCCTAGGTAGAATTCTAATGTGATGCTTGAGTTGAGCACTGCTAGCTACACCAGAGCTCCCCAGTCATGTCCTTGAATGGGTACTGCTGTGTCCGAGTGTGGGTTCCTCTCAATCTGTCGCCCTTCTCCCTGTGTGCTATGGTGTTGAAAACAACAACAGAGCCTTGGAAGGCACTAAGTGACAAGGCAGCATCACGGTTGGCCACGGTTTTCGTTTTCAATCTCCCTTTCGTGACTCGGTATAGACTCGGTCCTCATTAGTATTGCAGCTATCATATGTCCTGTTTTGTGTCTGCAGCATACCATAAAGGCTCCAAAGGATGGTACAGTAAAGAAAGTGCTCTACAGAGAAGGTGCACAGGCCAGCAGACACACTCCGTTAGTCGAGTTTGAGGAGGAAGAACCGGACAAAAGGAACTCGGAATAAACTGCAGGAAGGAAATGGTCAGTGAAGTAGTGTCTTCTCGCTCCACCAAAAAGAGAAACTGCCTCTTGCTTTTCTCGGGGTCTCTTAAGGCACAGTTTTACTAAATGATCATATGCTTGTGCCTTTCACATTTGAAAATCATGCATCTGGGTCACAAATATAAATTATCTCCAAAATTTCCTACTAATAAAGTTGAATCATTCTTTTTTATTGGAAGCTAATGTTTGTTTCTGCCTCAAATTTTATACAGTGTATTCTCTTTGAGGAAGGGGGGAAGAGAAAAGGTCATTTAACTGATGAAGTAATTTCCAGTTGCAGTTATAATGAAAATGGGCAGCAACATGTTTCAGAGACAGATGTCCTGGAGCTCAACAACCAAGGTTTTGTCTGGTCAAAAGTAAGATACTTACTAGGTGGTTTAAAGACATGGAGATTAGCCAAGCGCGATGCCTCATGCCTGTAATCCCAGCACTTTGGGAGGCTAAGGCGGGAGGATCACTTGAGTTCTGGAGTTTGAGACCAGCCTGGCCAACATAGTGAAACCCTGTCTCTACAGAAAATAAGCTGGTTGTGGCGGTATACACCTATAGTCCCAGCTACTTGGGAGGCTGAGGCAGGAGAATCACTTGAACCTGGGAAGTGGAGGTTGCAGTAAGCCGAGCCCACACCACTGCACTCTAGCCTGGGTGACAGAGCAAGACTCCATCTCAAAACAGATACATAAATATAAATTAAGATATGGATATTGTTTCTAGTGTTTGTAGTTGGAAAGTTTCTATCTAGATTGTCTCTGCCTTTATTGTACTTTCTAAGCTTATAACAATATATATTATATGCTACAATATATTAATACTTAATGTAAATTTTTAGTAAACTTGAAAAATATAATTTTACAGAAAAAGCAGATAAGGGTTAAAAGCTAAAGGCCGGGCGCGGTGGCTCAAGCCTGTAATCCTAGCACTTTGGGAGGCCGAGGCGGGTGGATCACGAGGTCAAGAGATCGAGACCATCCTGGTCAACATGGTGAAACTCCGTCTCTACTAAAAATACAAAACATTAGCTGGGCATGGTGGTGCGTGCCTGTAATCCCAGCTACTCAGGAGGCTGGGGCAGGAGAATTGCCTGAACCCAGGAGGCGGAGGTTGCGGTGAGCCGAGATCGCGCCATTGCACTCCAGCCTGGGTAACGAGCGAAACTCCTTCTCAAAAAAAAAAAAAAAAAAGAGTTAAAAGCCTCAGTCTGCTGAATACTTTTTTTAAATATACTTTTTTCATTATGGAAAAAAAAAGTTCAATTTACTTGTATCTAGATTTTGTGTTACTTTTACTAACACGTGCAGCTCTTTGCATTTTTATATAATCATTGCAGTGCCGAATATTTGTTGAATTGAGTTCTTGCTGAATACATAAGACTGTGCTAAATGTTGTGGAAAATACAGAGAAATATAAAAGATGGTCTCTGTACTTTTAGATGCCTATATTGGAAAAGTAAACATGATCATGTCTGCTATGATTAGAATGTGTCTTCTGTATTTCATGTGTTAAGAACTTAATCCCCAAGTTCATGTGTTGATGAGAGGTAGGACTTTTGGGAGGTAATTAGGATTGGATACGGTCATCAGGGTGGGGCCCCCATAATGGAACTGGTGGCTTTAAAACAGGAAGAGAGGCCAGGCGCAGTGGCTCACGCCTGTAATTCTAGGACTTTGGGAGGCCGAGGTGGGTGGATTGCCTCAGCTCAAGAGTTCTCAACCAGCCTGGGGAACACAGTGAAACCCCATCTCTACTAAAAATACAAAAAATTAGCTGGACATGGTGGCGGGCACCTATAATCCGAGCTACTTGGGAGGTTGAAACAGGAGAACCGCTTGAACCCAGAGGCGGAAGTTTCAGTGAGTCAAGATCGCACTACGGCACTCCAGCCTGGATGACAGAGTGAGACTCTGTCTCAAAAAAAATAAATAAAATAAAAGAGGAAGAGAGACCTGAGCTGGCTTGCTCTTGCCCTCTTGCCCTTTGATGGCCTCTGCCATGTTATGACACAGCAAAAAGGCCCTCACCAGACACCAGCCCCTCAATCTTGAACTTCCCACCCTTCATAAATTTCTTCATAAATTATCCAGTCTGTGGTAGTCTGTTTTAGCAATGTAAAACAGACTGTGAATAGACTATGACAGTGTCAAAAGTTATAGTTTTAGCAGTGGAGGCTTTTCCCCTTTCCAAGCAAAACTTCCTCTGTTTAAAAGAGGGAAAAGCAAAGGTGCTGTGATGGAATTTCACATTGCTGTTTGCCCCCTTTCAGAGATTGCTGTTTGTATCCTTCAGTGGAACATGGTTGAGTTCTCTGTTTCATTGTTAAGTAAGTGTGTTGGGGATATGTATATGGAAAGAATTCAAAGCCAGCTAGCCCAGTTACCCACATATGTGTAGAATTCTTTCAGATCTTCGCCAGCTCTGGTGCTGTGTGAGCCGAGTTCTTTTGCACATGAATGCATATGTTTATTCTACAGAGAGTTTCAGAGCATTTGCTGTATACTAGAGCCCCTGGAAACAAAGATGGTAAGAAATGATTTCTGCCTTTGCCCTATCTAATGGGAAACAGGATCCAGATGCGTAGAAAAATGTAACATAGGCCAGGCGTGGTGGCTCATGTTGGTCATCCCAGCACTTTGGGAGGCCAAGGCAGGTGGATCTCCTGAGGTCAGGAGTTTGAGACCAGCCTGTCCAACATGGTGAAAACCCATCTCTACTAAAAATACCAAAATAAGTTGGGCATGGTGGCAGACACCTGTGGTCCCAGCTACTCGGGAGGCTGAGGCAGGAGAATTGCTTGAACCCAGAGGCCGAGGTTGCAGTGAGCTGAGATCGTGCCATTGCACTTTGGCCTGGGCAATAGAGTAAGGCTCCATCTCAAAAAATAATAATAATTGACAGTGGTATAATATACCTGTCTACTAGGTGCCATGTGCGGTCAGATGAGTGAAATGCTAAAGTCTGCTTTGGGTCAGGAGGCTGAGGGAGAGGCAGTGATGTTTGAACTGGGCTTTGGAGGATAGCCATTTGCCAGATGGAGAAAGGAGGCGGTGAGTCCAGGCCATTGCAGGCAGAGAAACTAGCATGCCTAGAACGGTAAGGCATGAAGGCATGCAACGTGTTCAGGGAACAGAGTATGTGGCCTGGGCCACTAGTTAGAGAGAGGCAAGGGGACACAGCTGCCTAGCAGTAACAGCTAGGCAGAGGACTTGTCCCAGAGGGCTTCATTCTGGAGGTGGCGAGGAGCTGCTGGAGATTTTCAACTAACTTAAGTTTTCAAGTTGTGTAATGTCCACAGTCTGGAATATAGACTGGAAAGTAGAGAGAGACTGGAGACAGTCCCAAACAGACACCAGGCATGTGGGCCAGGCTGGCTGCAGCAGCTCAAGCCTATAATCCCAGCACTTTGGGAGGCAGAGTTTGGAGGATGACTTGGAGCCGGGAGTTGGAGACCAGCCCCACACCACCTGCCTCATTTATCTACAAAAAAAAACTAGCCAGGCATGGTGACGCGTGCCTGTAGTCCCAGCTACTTGGGAGGCCGGGGTGGGAAGACCACTTGAGCCAAAGAGTTTGAGGTTACATTGATCTGTGATCACATGCCACTGCACTCCAGCCTGGGTGACAGAGCGAGACCCTGTCTCAAAAAAAAAGAAAAAGAAGGAAAAAGTGCAAGCCTGGGATGGGAGGTCTGGGTGGTGCACACTTCGGTGCACATCTTGACTTAAAAGTACTTCTGCCTTGAATAAGATCCATTAGAGGCATGGACCAAAACAGAGTCATTAGTTGGGGAAAAAAAAGAAGCTTGCTACCTTCTTTTTGACAGTAGCATGGCTCAGGTATTTAACAACCAAGAGAACAACAAAATTTAAGAACCCTAATGATTGCTTTTTGATCACAGGGGAGAACACAGCCTTGCAGTTGAAATAACAGCTTTGGAGTTAAAATTCTTGCATTCAGACCCTAGCTTTGTCGCTTATTAGGTGTATTGCCTCGGACAAGTCATTTTCACCTCTCTGAGCTTTATCTGTAAAACTGAGGTGGCAGCACTACCTCACAGGCTTGTTTTGAAGATTAAAGGAGAAAATGTAGAGGTTGTCTTTAACCTTGTACCTGGGAAATCATTTATACTTGTCTGGTAGTTATTGCCAACTCTGCTTATTGCTAGGGAGCAATTAAGAAACTGCTGTAAATTCAGCCTGGCTGGTTACTCTTGCCAGGAAAAATCCCAGGCCCCAGGATGGTGAAAAATCTTGCCTGGACATGCATCTCCCCTGTCCCCTCTCGCCCCTCCCTCCCCCAGCTGTAGCCTGCTCCTGTGTGACCGAGGCACCTGTCAGCCCCTGACACACTGTCGCTGACAGACTCGGGGGGAAGCCTCAGTCAGTAGCTAGAGCTGTGTGCTGGTGGGACAGCAGCATGCCCGGAAACAGTTCACTTCTTCATGAAGGCTGGGCCTGGGCTTGTGCCACCTGCGCCATCGGTTGTCACATGTGGAGCTGGTGCTGGAGGGGAAGCCTGTGTCTGGCTCGAGCCTCAGTGTGGGCAGGCATCACACCTGCTGGGCAGCAGAGCAGGGCTGTCTTTCGTTTAGCTGAACTCTTTTCCCGTTTTTCCCCTGCCACAATCGACTTCTCACTCCTGCACACTTACTGTTAACCCTCAGCTAGTTCTCTTAGGAATATTAGAAGGTGCAATGTGCATCTATGCCTGCCTAGCCACGGCACTTCTGCTGTGGTCATGAAAATATTTACAGTGTTGACAGGAATGTTTGCATTGGTATTGCATTTTCATCAGAGGATCTCAAAAAAGCACGTGTAGATATTCACACTAAGCTTCTAAATACCCCAGAAGAGGAAAATGTGATTTAAGCTGTATGGTAGAAGAGAAGATGGCTGTCCCCAAATGTTTTGCTCCTTGGTTAGTGCAGAGAACCTTGGGGTACCAGTCCCCTCCTGCTAATGACACACGGTCCTTGAGGGCTGGCCCCCAAGATGCTGCCCCTAGAGGTTAGTCATTTTTCCCCACCAGACTGGGAGTATCAGGCATCCCAGGAGGTCCTGCCTACAGCTCTCAAAGCCACAGGCTGAGTGGAAACACTTTGCCCATCCTCCCCCAACCTCTGTTGGGGGATGCCATTCCTTCTGGACCAAGGGGTGCCTGGACCTTTTGGAGATGATAGCCCTGATGCTGATGATTATCTTGTTGCCCTGACATGTGCCTCCCATTTGCTGGATCCCCGGGGACTCAGAATGTCTCAGGGCTCAGTCTCCTGCAGCGAGTTCCAAGTGAAGTGTGCACTCTCCTCTGCAGCCTCCAAGCCACAGCACAGACATCAACTCCCTCCCTACTAAGAACGGCTCCTGTGGCTCTCCGTGTGTACCACCCCTCATTACCATTTTGCTAAACTGTTAGATTCAAAATAATTCTGATTCCAAAACCAGCCTCCCCCCAAAACAAAAAAACACAGACAAAAACAAGGTAGTTTGGGTCTTCTTCCTCTTTGCAGTTATTCCTTTATCATTACCAACTATGTCATAAAAGCATTATGGTTTTTTGTTTTGTTTTGTTTTGTTTTTGACAGTCTCTGTCACCCAGGCTGGAGTGCAGTTTTTGAGACACGGTCTTGCTCTGTTACCCAGGCAACAGCCTGTAGCCGGGACTACAGGTATGTACCACCATGCCTAGCTAATCTTTGTATTTTTAGTAGAGGCAAGGTTTCACCATGTTGGCCAGGATGGTCTCAATCTCTTGACCTCGTGATCGGCCCACCTTGGCCCTCTGAAGTGTTGGGATTACAGGCCTGAGCCACCATGCCTGGCCAAGTCTTTTGTTTCAAAATACCACTGAGTATTTAATTGTTGTCAAATTAAATCCAGACTAGTATCTGAGATTCCATGTCATCTAACATGCTGTGGAAACCACAGAGCCTCCAAACAGGTTTCTACAGAGACCACTACTCTTTGCCTTCCTCAATTAATGACACAGAAGGGATGGGAAAGGCGCACAGGGTGAAGGGGTAGATGGGGAAAATAAAGAAGCAAGCCAGGCTGAGGTATCGCCCAGCTCCGGTGGTCCACTGCTGGAAACCCAACCCCCAGCTACTATCCATGCTCCATGAAGGGCAGGTCAGCTCTTCTCTCCCAGCAGCAACGTGATCAGCCAAGGGTTAGCACCCTTGGAAATAATTGGAACATTTCATATTGGAAAATGAAGTTTCAGATTGCATAATCCCTCCAGAAGCAAAGAATACTTCACAGGAAAGTAATTCAAGAGGCAGATCCAGGCTTTGTAGGTCCTGAAGCTTATACAATTTGGGGAGACCTTATTTAAGAAAAAGAGTGTGAAATGACATACCCAAAAATGGTTTTAAAAGTTAAACGGTGGTCTTAGCCAAATGTGGCAAAATGTTTACTTTTGCAAATTTCACAAAAATCAAATGACCAGGGCCTTGGAAGGGCCCATACAGGCAGGGGTCCAGAGCTTCCTGAGTATCATGAGACATCTGTGTGTGTCCTGGTGACCAGTGGTGTGCTGGGAAGGGTAGGATCCGGGATGAGAGTGTTGGTGCTCTGGGGTGATGTTCTGTGTCTTTTTTGTTTTTGTTTTGGAGACAGACTTTCGCTCTGTCGCCCAGGCTGGAGTGCAGTGGCGCAATCTCAGCCCACTGCAACCTCCGCCTTCTGGGTTCAAGTGATTCTCCTGCCTCAGCCTCCCGAGTAGCTGGGACTACAGGTATGCACCACCAGGCCCAGCTAATTTTTGTATTTTTAGTAGAGACAGGGTTTCACCATGTTGACCAGGATGGTCTCGATCTCTTGACCTCGTGATCAGCCTGCCTCAGCCTCCTAAAGTGCTGGGATTACAGGCGTGAGCCACCGCTCCTGGCCGATGTTCTGTGTCTTGACCAGGTGGGAAGGTGACTACACTGGGGCTTACTTCACACCAACCTATTAAGCTGCACACTTGGGTTTTTGCACTTTTATGTATACTTGTTATATTTCATAATTTAAAAAATCATTTGGCCCTTTTCTAAGCTGAGGGAAATACTCATTTTATTGGATGAAGTAGGTCTTCAATAAATACTTGTTGAATGAGTAAATGAATGAATGATTTTCAAATCTGTTCTGCAAATATATACTAAAGGCCTAAATGTGTAAAGATGTGTTATTAAATATGTTACAGTGGCCAGGTATGGTGGCTCACGCCTGTCATCCCAGCACTGAGAGGCCGAGGCAGTCGGATCACCAGAGGTCAGGAGTTTGAGATCAGCCTGGTCAACATGGTGAAACCCTGTCTCTACTAAAAATACAAAAATTAGCCAGGCGTGGTGGTGCATACCTGTAATTCCAGCGACTCAGGAGGTTGAGGCAGGAGAATCACTTGAACCCAGGAAGTGGAGGTTGTGGTGAGCTGAGATTGCACCATTGCACTCCAGCCTGGGCAACAAGAGTGAAACTCTGTCTCAAAACAAAAAAAAAGGTTATGATATTATTATAGCAAATTCTAGTATATTATCAATATTTAAGCAAAAAGAGAAGATTTAATGAGAAAAATATATTTTACTTCATTTTGCCTTTTTTTTTGGAGACAGCGTCTCACTCTGTCACCCAGCCTGGAGTGCAGTGGTGTGATCATGGCTCACTGTGACCTCCGCCTCCTGGGGTTAGCGATCCTCCCACCTTAGCCTCCCTAGTAATTAGGACTTCTACAGGTATGCACCACCACACCAGCTAATTTTTTCATTTTTTGTGGAGATGAGGTTTTGCCACATTGCCCAGGCTGGTCTCAAACCCTTGGGCTCAAGTGATCTACCTACCTCAGCCTCCCAAAGTGCTGGGATTACAGGAATGTGCCCTTGTGCCCAGCCCTCCATTTTTAAGCCTAGAACATTCACAGTGGGTCAATATCCCAAGTTTGTGACCCTAAACAGAGTCCTGAAGGAGAGGATACTGATGGATATGTGTCATGTTCTGCAGCACTCAGTTTGAGCAATTGAAAACCCTTGCTGTGAGAGAAGGCACTGAGTGGATGGATAGAAGACACAAAAACGGGGCTGAAGCAGGAAAAAGCTGGAAGCCCTGCACAAGGCCAAGCACACCTGGACTCATTCCTTGCCCCAAGAGCTCTGGGGGAATGGGTGAGTTGAACTGGCCAGGAGCAACCCACTCTCACCATGGGCCTTAGGATCCCTGGCAGGAGAGGCCCCCTTGACCACTACAGACACTTGATTTGGCAGGGAGAGGTGCTTAGAGAAGTGGTAGGGGCAGCACATTGGCTGACGTGGAGCCCAGAGGGTTTCATATGGTAGCATCTGTAGCATAGCACAGCCAGGAATGTCCATCCCCCTAGATTCAACTTGCTCCCATAGGACAGTTTTGCTCTAGGGGAATGGATAGACATGAATTCTGCAGGGTGGTCTTGTCCATTAGACAGGGCCAGTTGGCCCTGAGCACCCCTTGGTCTGCTGGCACTGTCTGATGGGCCCCAGCCTGGCCGGCTTGCAAGTCAGCTTCAGGTGCCCTGGGGGCCAACACCATAGCTTCTGTGCCGGTGGATTGTGCATGACTGGTGGAGAGCTCCAGAGGGGTGGTCCCTACAGCCACACACCAGCCCACACACTCCCTCCCCAAACTGCAGCTTCCCCAGGGTCCACAGCAGGTCCCCACATTGCTTTGCTGGCCCATGTCTGCACGGGTGGGTTTTTCATTCCTTGCCCGGCCAGCATGGGAGTGCAGCCACCTCCCAATCCCCGACTGATCACCATTGCAGACAGAGCCTTGGCAAACACCTACCCTTGCACTAACACTGTGCAGAGAACAGCAGACCCTCCTCCACCCTAAGTGACCACTCCTGTTTGTGGGGCACAGAGAAGGTACCCAGATCTGCACCTGCCAGCACTCTGCCCCAGAGCCAACACCACCTGCAGCACAACCACAGACAGTCACCAGAGGCCCTCTGCACATCCCCAGCTGTGTTGCCTCCACCACTGTGGTGAATGCCTGCAGGGAGGCAGACACCTGGCACCTGCTAGATCTCTACCACAGCTGCCACTACCACTGCTACTGGCGTGTGCAAATGAGGATGGATCTGCTGTCACTGCACTACTAAACGCTTTCGCCGACACCATCGATCAGAGTGTAGTGACCATTGGTTCAGGAGCACCTCACCCCATGGCCACCTCCCCACTCCCCGTCCCCCACAACAGTGCAGTGGATTCCTAACCTTGAGGAGCCAGAGAACAAAGTCAGGGCCCGATACAAGTCTCCCAGAGTTAGAGCATGCAGTCTGGGAATTGGGAGCTGAGCACTGGGCCCCTAAAATCTTCCAGAAACAAAGCCAGTCAGTTGAATCCACCTTATACCACAGTCAAATCCTCCAGGTCATCGAATAGGATAAAAGAAAAAGGCCGGGCGCGGTGGCTCACGCCTATAATCCTAGCACTTTGGGAGGCCGAGGCGGGTGGATCACGAGGTCAAGAGATCGAGACCATCCTGGTCAGCAAGGTGAAACCTCGTCTCTACTAAAAAAATACAAAAAATTAGCTGGGCATGATGGTGCGTGCCTGTAGTCCCAGCTACTCGGGAGGCTGAGGCAGGAGAATTGCTTGAACTCAGGAGGCGGAGGTTGCGGTGAGCCGAGATCGTGCCATTGCACTCCAGTCTGGGCAACAACAGCGAAACTCCGTCTCAAAAAAAAAAAAAAAAAAACATCCAAAGGTCAGCAGCCTCAAAGATTGAATGAAGATAAGGCCACAAATATGAGAAAGAATTAGTGCAGGAATCCTAACAGCTCAAAAAGCCAGAGTACTTTATTTCCTCCAGATGACAGCATCCCCTCTTCAGCAAGGGTTATAAACAAGGCTGAGATGGTAGAAATGTCAGAAATAGAATTCAGAATATGGATAGGAATGAAGATCATTGAGCTGCAGGAATATGTTGAAACCCAATCCAAGAAAGCTAAAAATCATGATAAAACAATGCAGGAGCTGACAGACAAAATAGCCAGTATAGAAAAGAATATAACTGATCTGATAGAGCTGAAAAACATACTACAGGAATTTCATAATGCAATCACAAGTATTAATAGCAGAATAGACCAGAGGAAAGAATCTCAGAGCTTGAAGGCTGGCTTTCTGAAATAAGACATTCAGACAAGAATAAAGAAAAATGAATGAAAAGGAATAAAAACTCTGAGAAATATAAGATTATGTAAAAGTGACCAAATCTATGACTCACTGCTGTACTTGAAAGAGATGGGCAGAATGGAAACAACTTGGAAAACATAAGATCTCATCCATGAGAACTTTCCCAACCCAGCTAGATATTACTACTGACCCCATAAATGTACAAATAACCATCAGAAAATATTATGAACACCTCTATGCACATAAACTACAAAATCTAGAAGAAACGGATAAATTCCTGGACACATATACCTTCCCAAGACTGAACCAGGAGGAAACTGAATCCCTGAGCAGACCAATAACAAGCTCTGAAATTGAGTCAGTAATGAATAGCCTACCAACATTCAAATTTAGGAAATGTGGAGAACCCCAGTAAGATACTGCACAAGAAGTTCATCCTGAAGACACATATAATCATCACATTCTCCAAGGCTGGAATGAAAGAAAAAAATGTTAGAGGCAGGAAGAGAGAAAGGCCAGGTCACCTACAAGGGAAGCCTATCAGACTAATAGCAGACCTCTCAGCAGAAACCTTACAAGCCAGAAGAGATTGGGGGGAACCAATATTCAATATTCTTAAAGAAATTCCAACCCAGAGTTTCATATCTGGCTAAACTAGGCTTCATAAGCAAAGGAGAAATAAGAGGCTTTTCAGACATGCAAATGCTGAGGGAATTTATTACCACTAGACCTGCCTTACAAGAGCTCCTGAAGGAAGCACTAAATATGGAAAGGAAAGACCATTACCAGCCACTTCAAAAACACACTGAAGGACACAGACCAGTGACACTATAAAGCAATCATGTGAACAAGTCTACAAAATAACCAGCTTACATCATAACAGAATCAAATCCACACATATCAATATTAACCTTGAATATAAATGAGCCAAATGTCCCAATTAAAACGTACAAAGTGGCAAGCTGGAAAGAATCAAGACTCATTGATGTGCTGTTTTCAGGAGACCCATCTCACATGTGATGACACTCACAGGCTCTTTTTAAGAGGATGAAGAAAACAAATGGAAAACAGAAAAAAGCAAGGGTTGCAATCCTAGTTTCAGACAGACTTTAAAGCAAGGAAGATCAAAAAAGACAAGGACATTACATAATGGTAAAAGATTAAATTCAACAAGGAGATCTAACTATCCTAAATATATATGAACCCAACACAGTAGCTCCCTGATTCATAAAACAAGTACTTAGAGGGTTTCAAAGAGCATTAAACTTCCACATAATAATAATGGGAGACTATAAACCCTGTGGACAATATTAGACAGATCATTGAGACAGAAAACTAACAGATATTTAGGACCTGAACTCGGCACTGGATCAAAGGGAGTTGATAGACATCTACAGAACTCTCCACCCAAAAACAACCGAATATACATTCTTCTCATTGCCACATGGCACATACTCTAAAATCATCACATAATCAGAAGTAAAACACTCCTCAGGAGATAAAAAGAACTGAAATCATAATAACCAATGTCTCAGGCCACAGCGCAATTGAATTAGAAATCAAGGCTAAGAAATTCACTCAAAACCATGCAATTCCATGGTATTTGAATAACCTGCACCTGAATGACTTTTGGGTAAAGAATGAAATTAAGGCAAAAATCAAGAAGTTATTTGAAACTAATGAGAACAAAGATATATCAGAATCTCTGAGGCACAGCGAAGAGGGTGTTAAGAGGGAAATTTATAGAACTACATGCCTATTAAGGCTGAGCACGGTGGCTTACACTTATAATCCCAGCACTTTGGGAGGCTGAGGCAGGGAGATCACTTGAGCTCAAGACCAGCCTGGCCAACATGGTGAACGCTGTCTCTGCTAAAAATACAAAAAATTAGCCAGGCATGGTGGTGTGCACATGTAATCCCAGCTAATTGGGAGGCTTGGGCAGAAGAATCACTTGAACCTGGGAGGTGGAGGTTGCAGTGAGCTAAGGTCATGCCACTGCACTCCAGCCCGGGCAACAAAGTGAGACTCCATCTCAAAAAAAAAAAAAAAAAAAAAGAAATACCCATATCAAAAAGTTAGAAAAATCTCAATTTGATGACCTAACATCACAGCTAAAAGAACTAGAGACAAAGAGCACAGTAATCCCAAAGCTAGCAGAAGACAAAGAACCAAAATCAGAGCTGAACTGAAAGAGATTGAGACATGGAAAACCGCTCAAAAGATCAATTAATCCAGGAGCTTTTTAAAAAATAAAATAAAATAAAATAGACTACTAACTAGACTAGTAAAGAAGAAAGAGAATAAATAAAGAGAGAAGATTCAAATAAACACAGTCAGAGCCGAGCATGGTGGCTAACGCCTGTAATCCCAGCACTTTGGGAAGCCAAGGCAGGCAGATCACTTGAGGTCAGGAGTTCAAACCAGTCTGACCAATGTGGTGAAACCCCATCTCTAATAAAAATACAAAAATTTACTGGGCATGCTGGCATGTGCCTGTTATCCCAGCTACTCAGGAGGCTGAGGTAGGAGAATCGCTTGAAGCTGGGAAATGGAGGTTGTCATGAACCAAGGTCATACCACTGCACTCTAGCCTGGGCAACAGAGTGGGACTCTGTCTTAAACAATAAACACAATCAGAAATGTCAAAGAGGATATTACTACTGACCCCATAAAAGTACAAATAACCATCAGAAAATATTATGAACACCTCTATGCACATAAACTACAAAATCTAGAAGAAACGGATAAATTCCTTGACACATATACCTTCCCAAGACCGAACCAGGAAGAAACTGAATCCCTGAGTAGACCAATAACAAGCTCTGAAATTGAGTCAGTAATGAATAGTCTACCAACCATAAAAAGCCCTGACCAGATGGATTCACAGCTAGATTCTGCCAGCTGTACAAAGAAGAGCTGGTACAATTCCTGCTGAAACTATTCCAAAGAACTTGAGGAGGAGGACTCCTCCCTAACTCATTCTTTAAGGCCAGCATTATCCTGATACCAAACCCTCTCAGAGACACAAGAAGAAGAAGAAAACTTCAGACCAATATCCTTGATGAACATTGATGCAAAAATCCTCAACAAAGCACTGGCAAACTGAATCCAGTAGCAACTCAAAAATTACCCACCACAATCAAGTAGGCTTTATCCCTGGGATGCAAGGTTGGCTCAATATTATTCAAGTCAATAAATGCAATTCACATAAACAGAACCAAAGACAAAAACCACATGATTATCTCAATAGGTGTATAAAAGGCTTTCAACAAAACTCAACACCCATTCATGTTAAAACTTTTAGCAAATTAGGTATTGAAAGAACACACCTCAAAACAATAAGAGCCATCTATGACAAAGCCATAGCCAACATCATACTGAATGGGCAAAAGCTGGAAGCAATCCCCTTGAAAACTGGTACAAGAATGCCCTCTCTTACCACTTGTATTCAACATAGTATTGGAAGTTCTGGCCAGGACAATCAGGCAAGAGAAGGAAATAAAGGTCATCCAAATAGGAAGAGAGGAAGTCAAATTATCCCTGTTTGCAGGTGACATGATCCTATATCTAGAAAACCACATAGTCTCAGCCCAACATCTCCTTAAGCTGATTTTAAAAAAACTTCAGCAAAGTCTCAGGATACAAAATCAATGTGCAAAATCACTAACAATCCTATACACCAACAACAGTCAAGCTGAGAGCCAAATCAGAAATGCAATTCCATTCACAACTGCCACACACAAGAAATAAATGCCTAGGGATACAGCTAATCGGGGAGGTGAAAGATCTCTACAAGGAGAGCTACAAAACACTGCCCAAAGAAATCAGAGATGATACAAACAAAGAGAAAAACATTTCATGCTCATGGATAGGAACGATCAGTATAATTAAAATGGCCATACTGTCTAAAACGATTTATAGATTAAATGCTATTTCTATTAAATTACCATTGACATTCTTTGCAGAGCTAGAAAAAACTAGCATGCAACAGTAGCCCCAGCTACTTGGGGGGCTGAGGAAGGAGAATTGCTTGAACCTGGGAAGTGGAGGTTGCAGTGAGCCAAAATGGTGCCACTGCACTCCAGCCTGGGTGACAGAGCAAGATTCTGTCTACAAAAAGAAAAAAGAAACTATAAAAAACTTTTATTATTATTATTATTATTATTATTATTATTATTATTATTTGAGACAGAATCTCACTCTGTCCCCAGGCTGGAGTGCAGTGCTGTGATTGGCTCACAGCAACCTCCAACTCCCTGGTTCAAGTGATTCTCCTGCCTCAGCCTCCCAAGTAGCTGGGATTACAGGTATGTGCCATCATGCCTAGCTATTTTTTGTATTTTTTTGGTAGAGATGGGGTTTCACCGTGTTGGCCAGGATGGTCTCAATGTCCTGACCTCATGATCCACCCAACTCAGCCTCCGAAAGTGCTGGGATTATAGGCGTGAGCCACTGCACCCGCGTGCAAACTATTTTAAAATTCATACAGAACCAAAAAGCCCAAATAGACGAGGAAATCCTAACCAAAAAGAACAAAACTGGAGGCATCAATTTACCAATCTTCAAACTATACTACGGGGCTACAGTAATCAAAACAGCATGGTACTGTTATGAAAACAGAAACACAGACTGATAGAACAGAATAGAAAGCCCAGAAATAAGACCACAAGCCTACAACTATCTGATCTTCAATAAACTTGACAAAAACAAGCAATGGGGAAAGGATTCCCTATTCAATAAATGGTATTGGGATAACTGGTTAGCCATAAGCAGAAGATTGAAACTGGACCACTTCCTCACACCATATACAAAAATTAACTCAAGATGGATGAAAAACTTAAACACAAAACCCAAAACCATAAAAATCTTAAAGATAAATTAGCTGGGCATGGTGGTGCGTGCCTGTAATCCCAGCTACTCAGGAGGCTGAGGCAGGAGAATTGCCTGAACCCAGGAGGTGGAGGTTGCGGTGAGCCGAGATCGCGCCATTGCACTCCAGCCTGGGTAACAAGAGTGAAACTCCGTCTCAAAAAAAAAAAAAAAAAAAAAAAATCTTAAAGACAACCTAGGTGACACCGTTCTGGACATAGGAATGGGCAAAGATTTAATGACAAAGCTGCCAAAAGCAATTATGACAAAAGCAAAAATTGACAAATAGGATGTAATAAAACTAAAGAGCTTCTGCACAGCCAAGGATACTCTCAACAGAATGAACAGACAACAGAAAGGGAGAAAATTCTTGCAAATTATGCATCTCACAAAGGTCTAATATCCAGCATCTATAAGACATAAAAGTTTACAAGAAAAAAAATTTAAAAGTGGGCAAGGGACATGAACAGACACTTTGTAAAAGAAGACACACATGCAGCCAATAATCATATGAAAAAAAGCTCAGCATCGCTGATCATGAGAGAAATGCAAATCAAAACCACAATGAGACACTGTCTCACACCAGTCAGAATAGCTATTATTAGAAAGTCAAAAAATAACAGATGCTGGTGAGTATATAGAGAAAAAAGAAATGCTTATGCACTGTTGGTGAAAGTTTAAATTAGTTTCAGCCATTGTGGAAAAACAGTGTGGTGATTCCTCAAAGACCTAAAACAGAAATACCTTTTGATCCAGTAATCCCATCACTTGAGCATACACCCAAAGCAATATTAACCATTCTATCATAAAGACACACGCACACATATGTTTATTGCAGCACTATTCACAACTGCAAAGACACAGAATCAACTTAAATGCCCATCAATGGTAGACTGGATAAAGAAAACATGGAATACTATGCAGCCATTAAAAAGAATGAGATCATGTCCTTTGCAGGAACATGGTTGGAGCTGGAGGCCATTATCCTTAGCAAACTAACACAAGAACAGAAAACCAAATATCTCATGTTCGTTCTTATAAGTGGGAGCTAAATTATAAGAACACATGGACACATAAAGGTGAACAACACACATTGGGGCCTATCAGAGAGTAGAGTCTAGGAGGAGGAGAGGATGAGGAAAAATAATAAATGGGTACTAGGCTTAGTACCTGGGTGAGGAAATGATCTGTACAACAAACCCCCATGGCTCACACCTCTAATCCCAGCACTTTGGGAGGCTGAGGCGGGCAGATCACCTGAAGTCGGGATTTCGAGACCAGCCTCGCCAACATGGTGAAACCTTGTCTCTACTAAAAATATGAAAATTAGCCGGGTGTAGGAGTGCACACCTGTAGTCCAAGCTACTCAGGAGGCTGAGGCAGGACAATTGCTTGAACCTGGGGAGTGGAGGTTGCAGTGAGCCGAGATTACACCATTGCACTCCAGCCTGGGCAACAGAGTGAGACTCCATCTCAAAACAACAACAACAACAAACCCGTGACACAGGTTTACCTGTATAACAAACCTATGCCCTTGAACTTAAAAGCTAAATTTTTAAAAATATAAATTAAAGCAGCAGGATATTGTTATTTTTACCTATTAGATTGGCAACAAGTAAAAGGGATTACAAAAACCTGGATTTGGCAAGATTTGTAGGAAATGTATATTCACACACTGATCATGAGAATATAAATTGGCATAACTTTTTTGAAGGTCAATTTGGTAAAACATTCATTTCTGTTAAAATACTCTTTAATTCAGACATTCCGCTCTGAGGGGTTTTTTTGTACGGATATACCTACACAGGCACTCCAGGATGTGTGGCTGAAAATATTCATTGTAGTATGGTTTGTAACAGAAATTTAAAAAATAAAATGAAAAAAGTAAAATAGGCTGGGCACGGTGGCTCACCCCTGTAATCCCAGCACTTTTGGAGGCCAAGGCGGGCAGATCATGATGTCAGGAGTTTGAGACCATCCTGGCCAACATAGTGAAACCCTATCTCTACTAAAAATACAAAAATTAGCTGGTCATGGGGTCGCGCAGCTGTAATCCCAGCTACTCAGGAGGCTGAGGTAGGATAATCACTTGAACCCAGGAGGCGGAGGTTGCAGTGAGCCGAGATCGCACCACTGCACTCCAGCCTGGTGACAGACAGAGTGAGACTCTGTCTCAAAAAAACATTAAAAGATAAAAATAAAATTGGATTTCTTGCCGGGCGCGGTGGCTCACGCCTGTAATCCCAGCACTTTGGGAGGCTGAGGCGGGCGGATCATCTGAGGTCAGAAGTTGGAGACCAGCCTGACCAATATGGTGAAACCCTGTCTTTAAAAAATGAAAAATAAAAATAAATAAAATTGGATTTCTTGTTTTACTACTGAGTTTAACATATTCTGGATGTAGGTACTTTATCAGGTATATAATTTGTAGTCTGTGGCTTGTTTTTTCATTCTTTGATCTCTTAAAGTACAAAATTTCCAATTTTGATAAAGTCCCATTTATCAATTTTTTTTCTTTCATGTATTGTGCTTTTGGGGTCATGTCTAGGAACTTTTGGACTCACTCAAGATCATAAATATTTCCTTCTATGTTTTTCCTAAAGTTTCATAGTTTTACCTCTTATAGTTTGGTCTCTGATTCATTTTTTAGTTAAATGTTTTGGTACGTGATACAGTTTTGATCTGTGTTCTTGCCCAAATCTCATGTCAACTTGTAATCCTCGATGTTGGAGGTCGGGGGCTAGCGGGTGGTGACTGAGTCATGTGGCGGGTTTTCCCCTTGGTGCTGATGATAGTAAGTTCTCGTGAGATCTGGTTGTTTAAAAGTGTGTGGCACCTCCCCACAGCACTTGGTTCTGCTGCTGTCATGTAGGACACCTGCTCCCACTTTGCCTTCAGCCATGAGGAAACGTTTC
Organism: Sapajus apella; assembly: GCF_009761245.1. Taxonomy (NCBI): domain Eukaryota; kingdom Metazoa; phylum Chordata; class Mammalia; order Primates; family Cebidae; genus Sapajus; species Sapajus apella. Next base: position 18,332,252 of record NW_022436978.1, read on the forward strand.
CTGAGGCCTCTTCAGAAGCAGAAGCCATCATGCTTCCGTACAGCCTGCAGACCCATGAGCCAATTAAACCTCTCTTCTTTATAAAGAAGAGAGATTTAGTGTCTTTACAGCAGTGTGACACTGGACTAAGACCGTATGGCACAAAGTCTAGATTTAGTCTTATTTAAATAAGATTATCTAGTTATTCCAGCAACGTTTGTTGAATAAACTGTCCTCCCCTCATTGAATTGCCTTGATACCTTTACTGAAAATCAATTGACCACAAATATAAAGGTTTATTTCTGGATTCCCAATTCTTTCCAATTAATCTACGTCTATCTTTATGCAAGGACTATAGGGTCTTACTGGAGCTTTACAGTAAGGTTTGAAATCAGCAGATGTAAGTCCTTGAATTTTGTTACCCTTTTCCAAAATTGTTTTGCTATTCCATGTAAATTTTAGGACAAAACTTCTCTTTTTACGCCAGATAGGACAATTGAGGCTCAAAGAAGACAGCTATGAGTTGTCCAGTCATACGGTGACAACCAAACTGGAAGACAGTTTCTTAGCCCATGACTCTTTCATGGAACCCACAGGCCTTTTCCAAAAGCTTCAAAGCTGATGTCACTCCTCAGTTTTTAAGTTATATAAAAAGAAAACAAACTGTAAAAAGAAAATATCAAGTGGCCTGAACTTCAAATAATGTAGAGATCACATGGGGGTGGAGGCGGAGTTGGTGACACTATGAAGTTGTCAATACTGTCCATTACTTCTTTTGAAAAATCATCCATCTGAAGGATTGGGATCAACTCGCAGATCCTTCTCAGGCACGAAATCAGCCAACCCAACAAAACACCTGGCTCAATGGTGGTGGACTAGGAACTTGGGCTCTGCGCCATAGACTTCACCCAAGGCATGTAGCTCTGTCACACTTGCACGGACTGAGCGAGGGATTCTCTTACACATTTCACAGCTATGCTGTTACTCTGTAGGACTGTATCCTATCGATCAAGAATGAAAATAATCCCTTCCTCCCTGCTCACCCCTCCTGCTGGCAGTTCTTTCCGGCTAGACCTGATCTACACTGTGCTGTCACCAAAACCTCCCCAGAGCTCACCCTGGCAGGCTTGACAAGGACCTTCCGCCTCCTTCCTCTCTCCTCAGCTCCCATCCCCCCGCATCGCCCTTCTGGGGCCAGGCTTTCCACAAAATTGTTTTGCTTCATTGTGCTGATCTGTGGCCACAGCATTTTCCTCTCTTTTATACCTTTGGTCAATTAAGAGCTGCTATGTTACATTTGATCCCTAAAGACCTTTGCCCAGTCATCTCCCCGCCCAAATATCTTGAAGGGGTCTCTCTGACCTCCCACAGTAGATTAACCTGTTTGGGCTGCACGTGTGTGTGTGTGTGTGTGTGGTGTGTTACCTTTAGATTCCTTCATTAATTTCTTTTGGTACATATGTTCTCAAAATGCTCATCTCACAATCTTAGCATTTTGTTTTTATTTTCCCCTTTCACAGTGCTCTAGGCCAGCCTGACCCTGATACGAACCTTTTCTGGTTTTATAATATTTGCACAAAACCCTTCCCATTCTCCACACTCTTCTCTTTTCATCCGTCCCAAATAATTTCTTTTAAAAGTGTGACATATCATGAAGGATATGGAGAAAGTGGCATTTTCTTATCTCCTGTGTAGCCCAGCAAAAAAAAACACCTCAGAACTCTAAAGTGCTTGTGAAATGTGTCTCTGTGTTTCCTACGTCTTATTTTGATTGAAAAATCCCTGTGCGGAAATCACATTGAACAGGATAACATGTTCAGGGTCGAGCAAATTACAGGTGCTTGAAAGATGTTATACATGTGTATGAGTGGCTTTCCTAGTTTGCTGTAGACACTGAAAACATTTATCCAAGAGATATTTATTTTCTAAGAATAATTATTATTGCCCTTTACCACATGCTTTTTTCCAGTTGAGCTATGTTAACTTTCCAAATACTAAATAGTTTCGTGCTTACTGTTGGTAATATGTAAATATTTCAGGTTTGTTTGGGTTTTCATGTGTTTCCTGAAGGTAAGAGTACTTATTACTCTCAACTGTTGAGCATCTATTCCAGCACAGCCACTGCTGAGGCACATGCTGGTCAGTACGGCAGCCACTACCACTATTCAACTGAACACTTGAAATATGGCTATAGGCCAAATTAAGATGTACGTTAGGTGTAAAATACACATCACATTTCAAAGACATACTTGGAAAAAAGAATGTAATTGATATTTTACATTGACTACATGTTGAAATGCTGATATTCTGAATATCTTGGGTTAAATAAGTTGTTAGAAACAGGCCAGGCATGGTGGCTCAGCCCTGTAATTCCAGCACTTTGAGAGGCTGAGGCAGGTGGATCACTTGAGGTCAGGAGTTTGAGGCCAGCCTGACCGACATGGTGAAACCCTGTCTCTACTGAGAATACAAAAATTAGCCAGGCGGTGGCATGCGCCTGTAATTCCAGCTACTCAGGAGGTTGAGGCAGGAGAATCTCTTGAACCCGGGAGGCGGAGGTTGCAGTGAGCCGAGATCGCACCACTGCACTCCAGCCTGGGCAACAGAGCAAGACTCTGTCTCAAAAAAAAAAAAAAAAAAATGCCAGAAATAAAACAGGTGAGGCCTGTTGTTTCTTTTTTACATCGATTTTACATTTGCTAGTTTATTTATTTTTGGGGGCTGGAGTTTCACTCTTTTGCCCAGGCTGGAGTGCAGTGGCACCATCTTGACTCACCGCAACCTCTGCCCTCTGGATTCAAGTGATTCTCCTGCCTCAGCCTCCTGAGTAGCTGGGATTACAGGTACCCACCACCACGCCCAGCTCATTTTTGTATTTTTAGTAGAGACAGGGTTTCACCATGTTGGCCAGGCTAGTCTCGAACTCCTGACCTCGGGTGATCCGCCCGCCTCAGCCTCCCAAAGTGCTGGGATTACAAGCATGAGCCACTGCGCCCAGCCCATTTGCTAGTTTATCTAAAGGATATAATAAAGGATACAGAAGACAATTCAGATGAAGAGAGGCACAGGGCAAGGCCCTGTGGAAGAGGCGCAGCTTCCATGCCCTCCCTGGGGTGGCGCTCTGCAGGCACCCACATGTGTTCAGCGGTTAGGATGCTCCTTACTTTGTAAAATGTCACTGCAAGGAAAGGTAAACGTTCTCCTTTGCCCTGCATTTGTGGCTTGCATCGTATTGTCAGACAGTGCTGGTCTCAGCACTTCATGTATTCAGAGTGAATGAATGAGTGAAAAAATGCAATTGTCTATACTTTTCTGATCTTTGAGGGCAGCTCACAATAGCCTACCAGGAAGGAATCGAACAAACTTACGGTTTCGTGGAAACTTATTGTAATTCAACTCAATCTCAGTTTGTAATAGAGAATGCTGAGGCCCAGAGACATGTTCAGGCCTAATATACTATCCACAAACTAGACAGGAAGCAGGGGTGATTGCATCCCCAGGTCCCTCCGTCATCATCAGGGGAAAATGTCTCAGTGAGGATTACCAAAAGTATCCAGGGACAAACATCCAGGACACGAGAGGACCATCTACCTTGCCACCTGGGGAACGGTTTCACACATTATGGTTTCAATGAATTCATTCTCTGCCACTGATCAGAGCTATCAAAGACAAACACCCCAGGCTGGGCCTTGGTCTCAACTAGGAGTGGCTAAGCTGGGGTGGGCAGAGAGGTGCAGGGTAGACACTCGGGGACAGTGGGACATTGTGACATCATCAGTGATGGTCTTGGACAGTTTCTCATTCTTGGTCTCCAGTCCTAGCTGTTACTGCAAGTCCATTCCTCTACCATGAGTGTGGAGCAGCTAAAACCAACAGATCCACATGTACCTTGAGGCGACAGACTGGCTCTGGTGAATATTCCTTTTCCTGTTTAGAAGGTGACCCACGGGAATATTGCTTTTGTTGGCTCTTCTGTATGAAAGGAATAATGGTGCCCAATTTCCTACGGACCGTTCTGAGGTGCACCCCTTGTCCTGATTAAGAATCCCTCTTAGAATGGTTCTTACTGTGGAGGAAAGAGGCCAGGCAGTCATTCCTTTGGCCTCACTGGTAACACCGGAGGGTGGGGGGTGGTGAGCCAAAAGGCTCTTCTGCTTCCAGCCTCCACTCTGGCAAGTTCTGTGGGAGTTCTGGAACTGCGGCTGTCACGTTAGACTCCCTGCGGCTACACCGAGCCCACTCTGACTGAGGCCTGCCTAATCCTGTCTGCTTTACCCTTTAAAAAATGGTCATTATTCTGAATTCATAAGCTATAACTCCATGTTTTACTGAAAACAAAATACGTTCCCTCTGTCAGTCGCATTTACCTTTATACATTTATAAATCAGCAAGCTTGAATCCATAGGACATCAGTGTAAATGCTGGGCAAAATTGTGAGCACCCAAGTGAAGTGTGGGAGGGTGGTGGCTGTGGATCTCAGACGAGTGGCTTTGAACTGTGTCTGTGTGTAGCCACCCTGCAGGCTTAATTTTAGCTAGATGAACTACCAGAAATGTTAGCAGTCTGTCTTTTCAGATTACTTCTGCTCTTTCTGCTAAAGACAGATCCTTGAAGTATGAAATTCTTACTTTTACATGTTTCTTTGAGCAGAACTGCAACTATTTTATCAGTGAATATTGTGTCTTAATATGAATTTTTAAGCTTTTGTGGCAACAATTATTTCCAAATATTTGGATGTTTTATCTGGAAATATTACATATTTATGAGTACTATGTTAATTTTTTCATCTTATAGGTATACAATGAGAGGGAGTGTGTGTGTGTGTGTTGGGGGCAGGAGGGGAGGGGGGTAGAGACAGGAGGAGAGCTAGAGAGAGACAAGATAGTCAATTTCAGCTAGATGTTTCCATCTTCTTATTATTGTACTGAGATTATTACTATGGAAAATAGTTGTTAGAACTCCTGTGCTTGAAAAAACTCAAAGCCTTAACTTAAATATTTGAAACAAGATAAAAAAGTATTATGAGCATCTTAGTTAATGTTATTTTGTTAATCAAGTAATTTATGCTTTATTTTCAGGATTCTTTTCCATTTTAAAAATAATCAGGACAATTTTAACAAATATGTTTGTCTCACCCAGTCATGATGATTGAGTGGTAATTCTCCATTTCACATTTGGTACTGTAGCCAGGAAGTACAGTAATAAATACAGTTGCTACTACATCTGACCATACAGTATAACATACACCTGCCAAGGAGGACAAGCATTCCTTTACAATAACAAACAATATAGCCGCTGTCTTAAGACCGACATCAGTTAGGTAGCTCTTTCCTCTTTTCATTATTTATCCCACTCCATGTAGCACATATATGTCAGGCACTCACTTTGACACTGAAAACTCAAAGATGTGTGCAACCAGGTCTCTGACCTTAAGCAGTGCAGTCTGGCAGGGGAGATGGTCATGTAGGCAAATGTTTATCGTATGACATCATAAGCGTAAGAGAAGTATATAGAAGGTGTCAGAGTAATGCAGGGAGAGAAAGTTGCCTAACTGCTGGAATCCAGGGATCAGGGTGGGGACAATCATAGAGAAGATGGTCTTTGAGTTGAGTACTCAGATCTTGGTGGGAAATATGTGTTACTCAAAGACTGTAGCCCGACTATCTGGTTTCAAATCCCAACTCTACTACTTGCTGGCTAAAGAATCTTAGGCATATTATTTAATCTCTCTGTGCTTCAGTTTTGCCCTTTGTAGGATGGGTGTAATAACTGGGCATACTCAGAGGGTAGACGTGAGGATTATATGAGTTAGTATGGGTCGAAGTGAGGATTACATAAATTCGTACGTGTTACGGGCTTTCCATGTATCAGACACATGGAAAGCCTGCAGTCAGTATTAGCTAGGAGGCCAGGGATAGGAGAATCAGAGAAATCAAGGAAACATGCAGGAGCATGGCGGTCTTGGTCTGTGAAAACAGAAATATGAGGTGCATTTGTGTGGAGGGTGGTGGGAAATGGCAATGGGAGTGGATAGATGAGAGAACTTAAATGCCATGCCAAAGAGGCTCATGCTTATGCAGCCCTTGGAGAATTTCAAGGACAAATTCAAATTTGCATTATTGAAAGACACTATGGAGCAGTGGAGAAGGAGTAGAGGCTGGAAGATTTGGTCAGAAGTTACTGATAAGATGAGATGAGATGATAAAGAATTGGCTAAGAAATAGAAGGTAAGGTGCAGATTTAAAAGTCGTTTAGGAGGGAAAATAGATGAGATGTGGATTCAGGGGATGAAGCAGGAAGAGTGGTGGATGATTTGATGGTAAGCCAAGTGGGCTTGCGGATAAGGTTTCAGATTTGTTGAGCTTGATGGACCTGTGGGATGAGCTGAATGAGCGTTCAGGCCTGCCACTTGGGGACTGGAAGTCAAGATTTGGGTTTCCTCGGGATACCGGCAGTAGTTGACATCGTGGGAATGTGAGTGACAACGTGACACAGGTGACACAGAAGGAGGTTCAGGAATGGTTCTGGAAAGCCCCAGAGAGTACAGGCAGCAAAGAAGAGTGGTCACAGCGCAGACGAGATGCAGGAGAAGGTGGGGCAATGGAAATGAACAGGAAATTCAAGGAGGAAGTGTTCAAATGCAGGCGAGAGGTCAATTAGAGTAACTAAGGCCTGTTCCTTGGTAGAGCTTAGGAAAACCCACAAACGATTATTTCAATGAAGTAGAATAGAGTGGAGCAAGACATACAGTGAATCCTCTTCATGAACACCCTAGGTGTTCACACTTTAGGTAAAAATATAGGATGAATTCCTGGAGACCATCCATGGATGCAGTCCAGTTTCAGGCTTGCTGCATGGGGCAGATCTGGCTTGTCCTTGCAGGACTATTTCCCAGAGCCCAGCAAGGAGCCTGGCACATTCACATGCACCCATTAAATACTGGAGGAAAGAATGGATGAATGGTTTGTGGTGGCCAGAAACCTGCCTTGGTACAGCGCTGGGGGAGTACATGGCTAGCTCCAGGAAGTTAGGAGGCTTATAAGAGTTACCAAGGAAGTTGTGTGTGCTTTTTTTTTTTTTTTTTCTTTTTTTTCTTTTTTTTTTTTTTTTTTTGAGACGGAGCCTTGCTCTGTCACCCAGGCTGGAGTGCAATGGCGTAATCTCGACTCATTGCAACCTCCGCCTCCCTGGTTCAAGCCATTCTCCTGCCTCAGCCTCCCAAGTAGCTGGGATTACAGGCTCCCACCACCACGCCTGACTTTTTTTTTTCTTTTTTTGTATTTTTAGTAGAGACAGGGTTTCACTATGATGGCCAGGCTGGTCTGGAACTCCTGACTTCGTGATCCGCGTTAGTTATTGGGTTGATCTGGTCGTTCAATGCCTGTGCTGGGGATGCTGGTGCCAGCGGGTCTACTCAGGTGGCTCTTGTTCTGAAACGTGGGTAAGCGCTTGGTCCAGTTCCAGGTGTGATTTTCGGAGTGGGTTTGCTTTCTTAGCTGTTTTCTTTCTTGTGTGCAGGCGTCTTATCTCTTCAATTGGATACCACATTTCGGAGGGGCAGGGGCCACTCACTCCACGGGAGTCTTTTGTCCTTGCAGCACGAACCTGTCCACCTGAGCCTCAGCTGCCTTAGCGCCCAGGGCACGTCACACCTGGACTGTCCGCCCCGCCTGGCTCGACCCTCAGCGAGGAAACGTTGTGTAGCTGCGTCCCGAGAGTGACCGTGGGGAGGCCGGACTGGGGGGACGACGACACCGAGAGCCGGCAGTGGGCAGGCAGCGCGGCTCCGCTACCCCACGGACACAGGCGCGGGGAGAGCCGGGGCCTGCCGAGGGAGCGGAGCCGCGCGGGGCTGGGCGCACGCGAGGGAGCGGTGCGGGTCTGACGGCGGGGCTGGGGCTCCCACCGCCTGCGCTCCGCGGCGCTGACGGGCGTTCTGGGACCGACGCGGCTCCTCCGCCCGCCCCGTCCCGGCCCCGCCGCCCGCCCTCCCCGCTCTCCCCGCTCGCAGCCCGGCAGCGCCGGCCGCCGCCGTCCGGAAGGAACCGCGGGGGAAGCGGAGGCGGGGTGTCCCCGGCGCCCCCAGCAGGGGCCGCCCGGCGCGGCGGGACGATGGCGGCGCGCGAGCTCCCGCGTCCCCGCCCCCGCCGCGCCGCCCGCCCCCGCCCCCGCCCCCGCGCGGGGACCCCCGCGCCCGGGGAAGCCCTGCCCGCGCCCTCCGCCGCCGCGCCCTCCGCCTCCCGGGCCCGGGGCTGCCTCCTCGGGCCGCGCCGGGCCGCCCCGCACTGCGCATGAGCGGGAGCCCGGCGAGCCCGTGAGAGGAGCCGCCGCCGCCGCCGCCGTCCATTCGCTGCGGAGCCAGAGGAGGAGGGGAGAGGCCTGGAGGACACCAACATGGTGAGGCTCCGCGGCCGCCGCCGCCCGGGACCGCCCGCCGCCGCCGCGCACCCCCCGGCCGCCCCCGGCCCGCGGCGCCCCCGAGCCCCGGCCCGCGGCCTCCGTCCGGCTCCCGGGCGCGGCTCCCTGCCGGCCTCTCCCTTCCTCCCTCGCCCCTTCCCGCCCGGGCGCCGCCGCTACGCGAGAGCCGAGGAGGCGGAGCGGCGCCGGGCCTAGTCGGGAGCCCCGGGGAGTTTGGGGCGCGGGGAGCGGCCCCGGGGCCCCCGGGCGCGGGGGGTTGGCGTTGGGGCGCGGGAGGGGAGGGGTGGGGGAAACGGCCCGGGCCCGGCCCGTCCGCCGGCTCCATTGTGTCTGGCCGGGCCGGGGGTCCGGGGTTCCGGGTGAGCCGCCTCCCCCCGCCCCGAAGCCGGGGCTTCGCTCTGCGCCCGGCCCGGGAGCAGGAAAGACTTTGCCGGCGCGCCTCTGCCTCCGCCGCTCCCGGCCCCGACACCCCGCAAGTCTCCCGGGCAGTTGTGCTTGGGGCGGGGTGCCAGCCCGTCCCTTTCTCCATCACCTCCCCGGGCGTCCCGTGCTCTGAAGAGGAGAAGGAGAGTTTCCCCGACCGGTTGGAGGAGGTTATATTTACCCCTCTCCTGAAACGTGGGAGACCGCCGAGCTGGGGGAGGGGGTGCGGAAGTGCAACCTGTTCTCGGTTCAGAAAATTAGGGAACACAGACTCGCCGGCGACCTTTCCAGCACCTAGTTTATTTGCTTGGGGGTGGGAGGGGTAATTGCTTTATTATAGTAGTTAAGGGCCATTTGTGATTTGAAAAAAAAAAAAAAAAAAAAAAAAAAAAAAACAGTTTGTCAAGTTACTCTCCTTTTTTCTTTGGGGGAAAAAAAGTCCTCCAGGTTTGCAGACCCTTGTGGTCGAGTTGTTTACTTTGGTAATTAAGTACCTGACTCTGTTGGACGCTCTTCCCGTTTCAGAAGCGCCGTTTGCCCTTGTACAGCCGGAGCGTGAGTGGAATTCCATGCAGGTTACTGTATGAATAGTAAAAATGATATTGTCCTTTTGCTCGTGGGGAACATAAAGGCCTCTTTCAGGAGGGTGTGTGTGCGTGCCTGTGTTAAGGGAATGTTCTAGTGTCTTTGTTTTTAGTTGGTGTTATTTTTGCTGAATGACACTTCTACTCCCAGCCTTCAGCTTGGCAGTATTTTGGTGTCATGTATGCATATGTGGTTTACTCTGCCACATACTCAACATTGATGTTCTGTGACAAGTTGTGTAGGAACTGACGGTTTGAATTTGTAAGAAAACTTTCCTGTAAAGTGCAGGTTAATGTATGGATTAGTATTACAGTGCTCAAAGATCCACCAGGCAGTCTAAACAGTTTCTAGTATCTTAAGTATTTAGATGGTCATAGGCATTACTCCTGAAGTTTCCAGACTCTAAGCATTGAGATGAGTATAGTCAGCTCGAAGTAATGACATTAATTTCCTGGGAAACACTCAGCCAGATCATGAAATATGTGCTCTTCAGGATGAGCTCCAGGCCCACATCATCCCCTAGAATCCCGGGTCCCGGAAATGCTCATCACCTGTTCAGGTGTTCAGGATTCAAGTGGTCCCTAGGAGAGTTCAGCTTGTAAGCCTCTATCCTTTTGGTTAATATTAAAATTAGCCCGTTTTGAAACTTAGCCATAAGTCATGTAATTCTACCAGTGGTGACAAGATACTAATTTAAAACACATCCTGTGACTGAACTCCGTTTATGTCATGAGAGTTGTCGTCATATTCTCTGGTTAGTTTAGAAACCCACAATGGGGGCTGAGCATGGTGGCTCGCACTTGAAATCCCAGCACTTTGGGTCACCGAAGCAGGAGGGTTGCTTGAGAGCCCAGGAGTTTGAGACCAGCCAGGGCAATATAGTGAGACCCCCAACTCGAGAAAAAAAAAGCATACCAGTGTTAAGCTAACTAGTGTGGTTGCAGCGACTCCAGAAGCTGAGGTGGGAGATCGCTTGAGCGGGGAGGTTGCGGCGGCTGTGAGCCCTGCCTCTGCTCCACTCCACCCTTGTCTCTCAGAAAAGGAGGCGGCAGCTCAGCATGGGTCCTGATAGAAGTTAGGCAGTAAGAATTGTATAGTTAAGAAGTTGTTTGGTTATAAACTTATCTTACATATAATTGTTGCTTTATACAGTTTTGGGGCTGTGAATTTTTTGGTGTCCGTAGCTGCAGTCCATTTTCATAGCACATGTTATTGTCAGTTCTAGAGCAAACTTAAATGATGGGATATTTGAAATATTTTGTATAAGTGAAAAAGTTGTTCTGTTAACCTCCTCCCTCCACCCCCAGACTAAAAATGACTCCAGAACTAGATAATATTCTGTTACGTTGGAACGTGTGTGTGTGTGTGTGTTTGAAACAGAGCTTTTGCTCTGTCGCCCAGGCTGGAGTGTAATGGCGTGATCTCGGCTCACTGAAACCTCCGCCTCCTGGGTTCAAGCGATTCTCCAGCCTCAGCCTTCTGAGTAGCTGTGATTACAGGCACCCACCAACATATCCAGTTAATTTCTGTATTTTTAGTAGTGACAAGATTTCACCGTGGTGATTTGACTAGGGTGGCCTTGAACATCTGACCTCAGGTGATCCACCTGCCTCAGCCTTCCAAACTGCTAGGATTGCAGATGTGAGCCACTGTGCCTGGTCTGGAAGATATTTTTTAGAAGTGTTCAAAACGTTTGGATTGTTTTATTTATAAGATGACAGGACTGGATTTGATGATTTCTAAAGTTTCATCCAGCATAGACATTTTATGACCCTAACGATTTTCTAGACTCATAATATCATAGAATTTTTAGACCTGAAATAGACTCAGAGATCATCTAATTTACTCCTCCCCATTTTTGCATAAGAATAAATTGGAGATCAAGGAGATTTTTGAGTTCAAGTCTGCAAGCTTGTTGGTTGTAGAAATGAAACTATTTTCTTCTGGTCTACCATGAAACACCAGTATTTGTGGTACATATGAATCTGTTAACTCATATGAAATCCAGAAAATTGCATTTGAAATTAAATCATATCAGCCGCCTAAGCCAGAGGAAACCTCTTGTTATTAATGAATATGTTAAGTAACAAAATTCATATTAAGGGGTGATTAATGATGTTAATGCCTATGTTTTTAGTGGCTTTAAAATATATGAACTTTAAAATTTAAGATTAGGTTGTCAACAAATACTAGAATTTGTAAATTCAAATGGATGTAGGTCCGTTGGAGGTTGTCTTTTCATAACGTGTGGCATGTTCTCTGCATATCTACCATTAAAGGAGCATATCAGTACTTCTCAATGATTGTTATACGTCTGCTATGTGCCAGACACAGTATTGGGCACTGAAGGGATGTTTATATCTCAGAAGAGACAAAAATCCTCACTCTGGTGAGGGTTACCTTTTAGTAGGGAGACATAAATAATAAAGATAGTATATAATTTTCTCCTTTACTATGTTAGAAGGTGTTAAGTGCTATGGGAGAAAGCAGTGTTGGGGAGGGGGATTGGGGGTGCTAGGGCTTTGGTGGAAGTAGGGTTGCTAAATACTACCACCGATCATTTTGAACCAACTGAGAGATGAGGGAGTAAGCAGTGCAGAAATATGATAGAGAGAAATCTGGAGGAACAGTGAGACCAGTGTGGCTGGAGCAGTGTGTGTGTGTACACGTGCATATACAGGGGGCCACTGGAGCACATGAAGTCTTCATGGCAAGGAGTGGGGTAGGCATGGGTGGGCATTGTAAAGATATTGGGTTTTTGCCCCCGAAAAATGGAAAACCGTTGAAGGATTTTGAGTGGTATGAGATGCCTTGTTTCTTTTGTTCCATAGTGTCCTATGACAGTATATTACAGATAATTTACTTTTAAAAGCAATTTTTTAAAAAAGACCCTTATTACAGTTTTCTTTACCATGCAACTTCTGTGTACAGAGTTTTGAATTCTGTTTAAAATGACTGTCTAATGTTCAGTAAAAGCTAATGGATCGTCAAATATACCTAGCCACATTAGGGCTCATAAAAACAACAAAACCTGTTTGCTAGATTGTTGAACACGTTCTAGTGGTTTGTATGTAGTTCAGTGATACATGCAGAAAACTGGGCCTTTGGGGACAAAGAAAGGAAATTAACATTTATTGAGAAGATCTGCTCTGCCAGTCAGACAATTTACAACTGTCATTTAATCTCCACTCTCACTTCTGAATAGGCATTATTACTACCTTTTTTTTGTGTTTGTTTTTAGCATATTTGGGAATGAAGGCTTAGCGCTTCTAAATTATTTGATGCTGGTATGTGGCAGAGCAGGGCTTAGAACCCTGGTCTCTGGTTCCACACTTTGTCTCCCCCTGACCCTCACCCACTCCCACTTTTCTTTTCTTTTCTTTTCTTTTTCTTTCTTTCTTTTTTTTTTTAAAGCCAGCAAGCATTCCTTCAGGGTAGATGTGGAATCTTTGTTTGGTTTTACTTACTCTGGTTTCTTCCTTGTCATGCAGAATAATAGTGATTTAGTTATTTCCATATCAAATCAAATGATCTATTGTAAACATTAAGTAATTGAAAAATTAAAACTTTTAGTGCATATAGTGAGAAAGTTGGAAGTACAATCTGTGTTAATCTTTTTTAAAAAGTTTTAAAAGAACGGGTCATTTGAGTCAAGTGGCTGCTTTGATTATGCTCTTACAGATTGGGTCAAAGCATAAGGAAAATCTGGGAGAATACTCCTTTTAAATTTCAGTATTATGTTGTTCAAGTTATGGTAGTGTTTGCCATGACATTTGATGAAGAGAAATAGTTCCAAATAGGATTCAGTTGCTTTGTGGACAGAAACAAGCTCTTGACTAATTTATGTAGCCACTTTAGGTGTGTACCCACCCCCACAAGAAAAAGCAAAACAAAAGGAAAAAAAAGTCACTAAAATAGTCTTTTATCACTTTGTTGAATTTGTTTTATATAATTAGTACCTAGTCACTGAGAGTGATTAGGCTGCTTGTCTGCATTGTAGAGTTTTAAGAGATGTAGTGGTTTTTTTGTTAAAGTCTATTATTCGTTTGAATCACTCAACACAGAGATGAGTTGAAGTACACAGGCCGTTCCCTTATTAGAGTAGGGTATGTTCATTTTAATAAACATTTAGAGTGCTTATTCAGAGGATTCTAATACTTCCTGATTTAAGATTTCAGAAAGTATCAAACATTAGAAGATTTTATTTCTCTATGAAACAAATATACTGTGTTATAACTTAACTATGGAATTTTTAAAATCCCATTTAATTTTTAATTTTGTGGGGTTTTTTTTTTGCCTCAGTAATCTTTTGTTAATTTGAGATTACTTTAGAAAACAATGTTAATGGAGAGAGGAAAGCAAATTTAAATTAGCTACTTTGATTTCTTGTTAGAAGTTCAAACAATAAGTTTGAGAGAATCAAATGAGATATGGCTAATGCAAATATTTTAAGGTGGTTATTATTTATCATAGATAATCAGAAATTAGTGAAAATAACTTTTTTCTTTTTTTAGACAGGGTCTCACTCTGTTTCGCCGAGGCTGGAGTGCAGTGGCACAATGTCGGCTCACTGCAACCTCTGCCTCCTGGGTTTGGATAATTCTCCTGCCCCAGCCTCCTGAGTAGCTGGGATTACAGATATGTGCCACCACGCCTGTCTAATTTTTGTATTTTTAGTAGAGAGGGGGGTTTTTCCATGTTGGTCAGGTTGGTCTCGAACTCCCAACCTCAGGTGATCTGCCTCCCCACCCCCAGCCTCCCAGAGTGCTGGGTTTACAGGCATGAGCCACTGCACCCGGCCTAAAATAACTATTTTTAATAGTCAAGGTGGGATGTGGTGGCTCATGCCTGTAATCGTTACACTTGGGAGGCTGAGGCGGGCGAATCATTTGAGGTCTGGAGTTCCAGACGAACCTGGCCATCATAGAGAAACCCCGTCTCTACTAAAAGTACAAAAATTAGCCAGGTGTGGTGGTGGGTGCCTGGAATCCCAGCTACTCTGGAGGCTGAGGCAGGAGAATTGCTTGAGCCTGGGAGGTGGAGGTTGCAGTGAGCCGAGATTGGGCCACTGCGCTCCAGTCTGGGCGACAGAGTGAGACTCTGTCTCAAAAAAAAAAAAAAAAAAAAAAAAAAAGTCAATCCATAAACCAACATGAAGACATTTATTCCAATTTACAGTGGTAGGCATATTTTGACTGGTAATTCTGAGGAGTGGCAAGAAAATCTTTTAAGTTTTCATTAGTTGCCTACTTTTTAAAAACCTGTGAAGTGTACAAAAGTTGACAAAATCCATTTGAATCTTACAGATATACTTCTGAATTTCCGTACTACATCATTGTGCACAGTAATTACGTAGCATGTATGTCACTCCTGTTGGACTTGGTAGTACAGCACTACCCTCTTGTCTGTGCTTTCGCTTTCCTTGATTTTAGTTACCTGTGATCAACTGGCAATCTGAAAATATTAATGACAAATTCCAGAAATAATTCCTAGGTTTTACCTGGTGTGCTGCTCTCAGTAGCATGATGCCGTCTTACTGTCGCAGCCGTTGGTCGTCCCTTTGTCCGTCTTACTCACGCTGCATTTACTGCCCGCTGCTGGCCGCTTAGCCATCTGAGTTATCAGGTCAAAAAAACATAGTGTATATATACGCTTCTATACTATCTACGTTTTCAGGCATCCACTGAAGATCTTGAGATGTTCCTCCCGCCCCCATGTGGATAAGAGGGGACTAATGTAATACAGAGCCTCTTTTTTATGAAACGGAGTTTTGCTCTTGTTGCCCAGGCTGGAGTGCAATGGCACGATAATGGCGCGATCTCTGCTTACCACAGCCTCCACCTCCTGGGTTCAAGCGATTCTCCTGCCTCAGCCTCCTGAGTAGCTGGCATTACAGGCATATGGCACCATACCTGGCTAATTTTGTAGTTTTAGTAGAAATGGGGTTTGTCTATGTTGGTCAGGCTGGTCTTGAACTCCCAACCTCAGGTGATCCACCCGCTTCGGCCTCCCCAAGTGTTGGGACTACAGGCGTGAGCCACTGTGCCCAGCCCCTTTTTTTTTTTTTGAGACTGGGTGTTGCCATGTTGTTAAGGCTAGAATTGGTGATGCCATCATGGCTCACTGCAACCTCAAACTTCTGGGCTCAAGTGACCCTCCTACCTCAATCTCCTGAGTAGCTGGAACTACAGGTATGCACCACCAGG
Source organism: Sapajus apella (assembly GCF_009761245.1). Classification (NCBI taxonomy): domain Eukaryota; kingdom Metazoa; phylum Chordata; class Mammalia; order Primates; family Cebidae; genus Sapajus; species Sapajus apella. The sequence continues at coordinate 18,347,863 of NW_022436978.1, forward strand.
TCTTGCTTTGTTGCCCAGGCTCGTCTTGAACTCTAGGCTCAAGCAATCCTTGCACCTTCACCTCCCAAAGTGCCGGGATTATAGGTGTGAGCCATCTTGCTCAACTTCAGCACCTCTTAAAGAGGGGTTAATTTCAAGAGTTATTCAAAGTGCAGGAAATTTAAGAACGAATGAATAAGTAATTGTCATCCACATGTAATTATTTTAAATTGCAGATTACAAGAGTACTGTGAGGGTTTTGTTTTGCTTACTATTTAAAATGGTACACATTTCCATGTTTTCTGGCCATAACCTGTATAAGTATTTGTACTTTATCTGGGTTTCAAGCCTTCTCTTTGGCAAAGGAAACCCGGACTTAGAGTGCCCTGTACATTTAAAGCTATAGATTATAGCCATCTGTTTTTAAAATAGTCTGTGGCAAGACCATAAACACATTTTTCTTCCTGTTGTATTGCTTGTCTTGAACATGGCTTATCCCCTTTCTCCCCCGTACCCCCAACCAAAAAAAACACACCCCAAATAGAAGTTCCATCCTCAAATTATCTTTTTAGTTAGGTTGTGAGGGAAGGCTTAATGGGGAATTTTTAGTTGGCATGCACATTGTTCACATTTGACTAAACTTTTCCATTAAAATAGGTGAAGAAATACTGCTCACAGTTTTCCTCCCTTCAACTTCAGTAGCTGCACTTTTACCCTTTTTGTTTTTCTTTCACTTGAGGACAGTATATAATAAATGGCAAGACTGCATGCCGTGAAACCAGGCACCAGGGTTTATTCCTGGCTCTGCTTCTTGTTGGATAAGTAGATACATGATGCTTGAAGTTTGATTCCTCATGGGTAAAATAGAATCGTCTTGCATCTAGCACAGTGCCTGGCACATAGTAGGAGCTCAGATGTTAGCTGCTAGTTTTAGTATAGTTTATTGTATACTATTAAAATTTTTTTCTAGAGTTATTTATTTATTTTTGGACAGGGTCACATGCCTTGTCTTGTCCAGGCTGGAGTGCAGTGGCGCTGTCATAGCTCACTGCAGCCTCTCTGTCCTGGGCTCAAGTGATCCTCCCAAGTAGCTGGCACTACAGGAATGCACCACCATGCCTGGCCCCTTTTTTGTTGTTGTTAATTTTAATACAGACGAGGTCTTGCTATGCTACCCAGGCTGGTCTTGAACTCCTGAGCTCAAGCAGTCCTCTTGCCCTGGCCTCCCAAAGTGCTGGGATTACAAGTGTGAGCCACCACACCTGTCTGTCTTTCTTCGTTTATGGACTTCTGAGGAGTCCTTACCACGTGCTAGTTGTGGTTCTGAGAGTTTAACCTGAATTGATTAATGTAACATCAGCACTCTGTTTATAGATGAAGAAGTTGAAGCACAGAAAAACTAATTTCCCCAAAGTCATACAGCAGTTAAGTGGTACAGGTGGAGTTAAACTCCTGACAGTCTGGTTTGAAAGTCTGTACTCTTCAGTAACTAATCATATTATATTGCCTCTCTGTGCAGGTAGAAGGAAAAGGAGAGAGCTACAGCTAGTGCTCGACTTACGACCATGATTGGTTCCGACACACCGGTCGTAACACGATTTGGTTGTAAGTTGAGTAGGCTATATGCACGCGGAGATGGTAGTGCTGCCGGAAGCTGGTCCGCACTGTCGTATGCCCAGCTGGGCAACGTTTGCGCTGCCAGACGCGGAGCAGTCATGGCTAGCGATTGTGGTCGTAAAGTCGAATGGTCGTAAGTTGCATAGGTTGTAGGTCGATCAATACCTGTACTCCTGCTTAGATTCCTTTTCTGACTTCGCTGCAGTAGAACTGTTTCTAGGTGAAAGTCTGCTGGAGGAGTTGTGGGTAGGCTCATTAGTTGAATTGGTTTTTCCTGCACTTTTGACTTCAGACCTCTAGTCTCTGTTGGAAGGCTTTTTGTAAGTTAGTGGTTTTGGATATTGGTAACGTTTTGCTTTATCTGCTGAATACCATGTATTATATATGGAAAGTATGATCTTGTAAAGTTAAAACTAGCTCTTCTAAATTTCAGATGAAGTAAAACTGTCAATATGATAATTACATAACAACTTACGGAGCTTTTAGTGAGAATTATGGGTCATCATAAAAGTGCTTCAGTCTGGAAAGCATTGACTTTTGTGAGCCATATTCATCAAATCCTGAGATAACTAGAATTGAGTTAGAAAATCAATTCCTTTAAAAATATAAAGGCCTAAGTGTCTGTTTCTGGAGTTCAGACTGAAATATAAACTTAAGGATGGGAAGGTAAAAATTCAAATTAATAGAAATAAAATGGATCTTAATTTTTAGCTTTTAAAAATATCACTTATGGCTGAGCGCCGTGGCTCACGCCTGTAATCCCAGCACTTTGGGAGGCCAAGGCAGGCGGATCACGAGGTCAAGAGATGGAGACCATCCTGAAACTCTGTCTCTACTAAAAATACAAAAATTAGCTGGGCGTGGTGGTGCCCACCTGTAGTCCCAGCTACTTGGGAGGCTGAGACAGGAGAATTGCTTGAACCCAGGAGGTAGAGGTTGCAGTGAGCCGAGATCATGCCACTGCAGCCTGGCACCTGGCAACAGAGTGAGACTCTGTCTCAAAGAAAAAAAAAATCACTTATTAAAATTATTTCTATTTTGAAATGGTTAGAACTTAGTTGACTAGAAAGTCATTTTCCATGTTTATTGTTTTTCCTTGGGGAAGTAACTTTTAATAGGAAGACTTTTAAAACTCATTACTTTTTCTTCGGATAAACTATTATTTTAAATGTGATTCTTAAATTTCTTTCTCTTTTTTTTTTTTGAGGTGAGATTTCACTCTGCCACCCAAGCTGTAGTGCAGTGATGCTGTCATAGCGCGCTGCAGCTTTGAACTCTTGGGCTCTGGGGATCCTCATCCTCCCACCTCAGCCTCACAACTACTAGGACTATAGGCATGCACTACAGCACCCAGCTAATTAATTTTTTTTTTTTTTTTTTTTTAGTAGAGACAGGGTCTCATTGTGTTGCCCAGGCCAGGCTGGGTCTTGAACTCCTGGCCTCAGACAGTCCTACTGCCTTGGCCTCCCAAAGTGCTGGATTATAGGTGTGAGTTACTGCACCTGGCTGACTCTAATTCTTGAATTTCCTGAGTAAAAAAAATGCAAATATGCTAGATTTAAGAATAAAACAATATGTATTGATAACTTGGCATGTTATATTTTGGAAAGATGAGCAAATAAGTTCATTTTACTGTTCAGATTATGACAGTATTTCTGACTTTGGTAATCTTTGATACAACTGTAATTAGCTTTCTGTTACAAGAGATAGTGTTTCTTCTCCCCCCCACCCTCATTTTTTTTTGCTGGAATTAAAAAGCAAACTATATTCTGGTTTTTTGCATTTTACATCTTTACTACTGTTGCATTTCTTTGGTGCTATCTCCGTAGTTTTAACGTTTGAATACTGAAGATTGTATTGCCTGATCTTATTTAATGATCACGCTAGTTTATTCCCTTTAAATAAGTATTTAAGTCAATGGCATCTATTACATTTGAGTGCTGAATCATTGTAGCTGTCACATGTCTTTGCTCTTGGGAAGTTCCCCACTGGGTTTGTAGTAGAAACAGAAAAAATCCATCTGCTTTTTCTTTCACCTCAGTTTTCTGTCCACCCTCTCATCCCCTATAAAATAATTCTTCCTGGTTAGTCACCTTTTTCTCTTCTGTAGGTTGATAGAGATGTAAACTTTTGGTGCCGCACTGTCAAAATCGGAACACTGCCTGGTGCATCTGTGTGGCTTAGGAAAAGGGGCTGGGAGTGTTACAGCTCCCCTAAATTGGTCAGGTATACTCCAGCTGTATTCTAGGATAGCCTTTGAGACTACAGAATGGAATCCCCTTAGTAGGGAATCAAGTGTTAAAATGTATTCTGGGGACAGAGAGCTGGCAGAGAAGTAGTCAGAGTGCATTATAAGAAGTGGAGGAGGCCGGTGGCTCACGCCTGTAATCCCAGCTCTTTGGGAGTCTGAGGCGGGTGGATCACAAGGTCAAGAGATTGAGACCATCCTGGCCAACATGGTGAAACCCCGTCTCTACTAAAAATACAAAAATTAGCTGAGCGTGGTGGTGTGCACCTGTAGTCCCAGCTACTCAGGAGGCTGAGGCAGGAGAATTGCTTGAACTCGGGAGGCGGAGGTTGCAGTGAGCTGAGATTGCGTCACTGCACTCCAGCCTGCCACCTGGTGACAGAGTGAGACTCTGTCTCAAAAACAAAAAACAAAAAAGAAGTGGAGGGTGTTTATCAGACTTTACAGGAATGAGATTGTCAGTGTCCACTTAGCTTAGCTGGAGTCCATATTGTCAGTTCTTGGCTTCATGTAACTGAATGGCCTTTATGGTGTTGGAAATGGGTAGGTGCACGCCGTTTCTTCAGATATATTGATGTTGCCCTAGAATGGTGGAAATTTATACCAAACCAGTTAAATCAGTTTACATTTGGCTGGGCACAGTGGCTCATGTCTGTAATCTCAGAACTTTGGGAGGCCTTTTTAAACTTACTACTTTTTAAGGATCCAACCTCAGGCGGGTGGATCACCTGAGATCAGGAGGTCTAGACCAGCCTGACCAACATGGCAAAACCCTGTCTCTACTAAAAATATAAAAATTAGCTGGGCATGGTGGCACATGCCTGTAATCCCAGCTACTTAGGAGGCTGAGGCAGGAGGATCACTTGAGCCCGGGAGGCAGAGGTTTCAGTGAGCCGAGATTGCGCCATTGCACTCCAGCCTGGGTGACAGAGTGAGACTCTGTCTCAGAAAAAAAAGGTTTACATTTACGTGTATTATTTATTACGTAAACTGTTTTCAAATAAGATATGACATGGAATTCATTTTGTATAATTTTGTTTTTAATTTTTGTAGGTAAGACAGTTTTTTACATTTGTTTGCCCAGTCTTCTGTTATCTTGCTTTTTGATAGAAAGTCATGAATAGAATGAACAGCTCTTTTTGGCTTGTAGAAGTGACTGGAGCTGTTTTTTTCCTTCCTCCCTTCAACAAAGGCAGTTGACCCTGCAGGGAACTGAGCACTGGATTTAAAGCTGTGTGATGAAACCCCAGATAGACCTGATTGTTTCGCCACCTCCAACTTCTAGGAGAATGGGGGAAAAGTTATGCCAGTAAGTTACATCAGGTTTAATTAAAAAGTAATTTCCAGGCTGGGTACAGTGGCTCACTCCTGTAGTCCCAGGATTTTGGGAGACCGAGGCAGAGGATTGCTTGGGCCCAGGCATTCAAGACCAGACTGGGCAGCATAGCAAGACCCCGTCTTTAAAATTTAAAAAAACCCTGTAATTCCCAGGATGTGGTCTGTGGTTGGTGTACTTCCAGGTCGATCTCCAGCACTCCCTGTATCTTTGTACAGTGGTCAGTGGCGATCACAGTGATCCTTTGGTACTTCTTGTTCCTCAGAGGAATACGGAACGTGCGAGTGCACTCCGTTGCTCAAGGAAGAAAGGTATACTAAGTTTTAAAATAATTTTCAGTAACAAAAGTTGGAATCAAAGCAGTTCCTTGTTAACTTTCATTGAAGCAAAATCAAATGGACAGTGACCTTCCTTGGCATTTGATTTCATTGTGAATTCGTTGTCATTGAACAGTCAATCTCAAGGAGGAGATAGTTTTCAAAAGGGAAGAATCCTGGACACCTGGACACTTGAGGGTTGTGTTGTATAATGGGATATGACTACATCCAGATGTTGTGGAGTTATTAGTGAAGTAGCAGAAGAGTCGTGAATTTATATGAATTCAGTTTCTCAATTTTAGTGGAGTACGGAGGTTGAGATTTTAATTTGTAATCCTTTTTTGTTGTTGTCGAGATGGAGTCTCGAGTCTTACTCTGTCGCCCGGGCTGGAGTGCAGTGGTGCGGTCTCAGCTCCCTGCAACCTCCACCTCCTGGGTTCAAGTGATCTTCCTGCCTCAGCCTCCTGAGTAGCTGGGATTACAGGTGCGTGCCACTATGCCTAGCTAATTTTTGTATTTTTTTGTGGAGATGGGGTTTCACCATGTTGACCAGGCTGGTCTTGAACTCCTGACCTTGTGATCCGCCTGCCTCGACCTCCCAAAGTGCTGAGATTACAGGAGTGAGCCACTGCACCTGGCCTTAATTTATAATCTTAACAGTAACATATTTACAAAGAGAGGGGTGTGGCTGGCAGACTCTAGAGCATAGACATTTTTCATATTGCAAGTAATAGGGTTAGTTTTCATACTTGATTTGCATAGTCTTGTTTTTACTGTGATCGGTGTAAATATGTTGTAAATCTCAAAAACTTGGTAAATATGTACAGCAAGCAGTGTGATTTATGGAAAGATTACTCAGATTCATGAGACCTCTTTGTTTTTGTCTCATTTCTACTAATAACAACCTGAGTGATTTTTCTGAACAAATGCCGGAAGGTTAAGGTTCCCTGATCTGTCTAATCTGGAAATTGATGTTTATGATCTGTTTGGGCTAGATGGGAGAATCTGGGGTTCTCAAATGTGTTGCCTAAACCACAGAATATTGTATCTATTCATGAGTACCCTGCTCAAGTTTCCCCTCTTCATTTGTGGTAGTAGCCCAGGAAAAACCCAAGTATTTTGCTGGGAGATGGTATTGGAGTTTGGGAGGAGGAAGAGTCACAGTGGTGAGGCTGCAGTTGCTAGGAGGCCAGCTTGGGAGGGAAGGGAGAACATGTCCTTGATCCTGACAGTGTCCTGCCTTATTTTGCTGTGGGTTTAGGTCAGATGAGAAATGAATCCTTGACAGTGTCCAGCAAGTGAGAAGAGGCGAATATCTCTTCATCTCTTCCCCTGTCTGAGAAGAGGTAGCAGGGCTGTTTCGAGAGAGCAAGGGCCTCTGCTGGGCTCTGGCGAAGGCAATGAGGTGATCCCTTTAGGGGAAAAAGAAAACATTGATTTCAGTGGGAAGGATGCATCTTCTGATTTGAGTGAAAATATGAGGAAATTTTGTTAATAATTTTCTTGGTTTCTGGATACAGCTAGGGAAACGTCGAATACTCATCTTATTGCTTTCTCCAATTTGGTAAAAAGAGCAAGAAAACAAGGCGGGTGGTGTTGGGGAGGATCCCCCTCCTCCCGCCCCATATCCTTTTAGAGTGGGTGTTAGGACTGCAGTAAACACCTGTTAATCTCCTGGTTCCCTGGGGCATTTGCTGACCGGTCAAATCATTTCACCTTTTCCCTGTGTCTCCTCGGGCATCCATCTCAGAACGTGGTGCTTGGTGGGGTTTGGAGAGGCGGCCCTTCCTTCTGCAGCCTTTATGGACGCTCGCAGGACCCACTGTAGGAGGAACGCTGGCTGGTTAGCTCCCTTCACTTCTGTCCTAGTTACTCTTCCAAAACTCTACCAAATTTTGTGTTTCAGATTTTTTTAAAAGTTAATCTTTCTGATTAATAATAGATCAAAAATAAATCTTAAGCTAAAATGTTTTACTGTTTTATAAGAAAAAATATTACTAAGAACGTTTAGTCAGCCATATAGAAATATTTAGTCTTATGTGATTTTCTGTAAAGTTTCAGTTTATTCTCTGGTTTTAATAGAACAAGTTGAAATCATCGCAGAAGGATAAAGTTCGTCAGTTTATGATCTTCACACAATCTAGTGAAAAAACAGCAGTAAGTTGTCTATCCCAAAATGACTGGAAGTTAGATGTCGCAACAGATAATTTTTTCCAAAATCCTGAACTTTACACACGAGAGAGTGTAAAAGGATCATCGGACAGGAAGAAGTTAGAACAACTGTACAGTAGATACAAAGGTGAGTGCTTGCTTAGGACTTTAAATAAACTTTGGACCAGATTTTTCCAAATTATCGGCTTGTAAGATGTCAAATACTATATGTAACATAAATTGGGTGTCTGTATCCAATAGAGGTCTGTAGATCTTAGAGTTATTTCAGGAGGTCTGAGGAGAAATTATTTTCTTTTCACTGAGATTTCTCCTTGGCCTTTGTATTTTCCTCCCCTCCTTTTTTTTCTCCCCCATTGTCCAAGTTGAGAATGGGGATGGGCAACTGTTTTTACTCCCCTCATATGTATAAAACTCCGCTGAACCAGCCTTTAAGAAAACCTGCATACTAAATCTTTAAAGAATTACAAAGTCATGCATACTGTTTAAAAAGTTCAACTGCATAATAGGTGAATAAGAAAAGGTTAATAGTTTCTCTGTCTTTTCCTTATTAATTCTCCTAAGTAACCAATAATAGCCTGGTATGGATTCTTCCATATCTTTTATGTTTATGCAGAAATATGTTTACAGGGTCTCTTTCAAAGTTTTTCTGAAAATGGGATATTTTATGCATAACTTGTGCTCCAAAGTCAAATAATGTGCATGTTTTTATTGCTGGAGATATTGCCAGATTACCTTTAGAAAGATGTTAGCAAATCAGATTTGATAGGAGTGCACAAGTGCTTCTTTCTGTTTGTTTCTGTTATTTAAATTTTTTGCCTGTCTGATAAGTAAATATTGATTTTTTTTCTTTAAACAACAGATATTTACATTGTTGAGATTAGGATTGAATTGCATAGTTTATAATTTTTCTGATACTCTTAAGTGGTTGTTGTGGTAAAATGAACTTTGTTCCAAGAAAAAAAGAATTTCTGTTCCGAACACCTACTTAAGCAAAATGTGGATATATTAGAATCCCATGTGTCTATATGCGAATGTCTGATTTTCTGAATGTGTGTAAGTATGGGACATACTTCATACACGTGAATAAGTGAGACTTTAAAAATCATGTATCCATCTGCACATTATCTTTTGTACACTTTAAGAATGCTGTTAGAGAGGAAAGCGGCTTTAAATAACGGGCAAGGATATGTTGGAGTAATACTGTTTCATGTCTTCCGTATATTGTGGTCATTTGAAAAATGGAATATAAAGCATTACCTTTTTCAGTTTTGGTAATGTAGCATAATATAACACTACTTTAATACTGAGCTGTTGTTTTTCAAGATCCTCAAGATGAGAATAAAATTGGAATAGATGGCATACAGCAGTTCTGTGATGACCTGGCACTCGATCCAGCCAGTATTAGTGTGTTGATTATTGCATGGAAGTTCAGAGCAGCCACACAGTGTGAGTTCTCCAAACAGGAGTTCATGGATGGCATGACAGAATTAGGGTGAGTATGTAGTTACAATAGGAAAGTAGATATGTGACTGTGGAACTGAATTATGATTTTTTATAAAAATGTTTCATAAAATGTAAATTTAAAGATTTACAGGCCAACAAACATTGGTATACATCGAAGTGGGTTAACTTGCTAGTTTCCATGTTACACGGTTTTCTGGGCTTGTCAAGGTGTTTGTATAGTTAGCACAGCCTATTCTTTTGGATATATTCTTCTCATTTACTTCTAAGGCAGGTTCATTAGTATTAAAATTATGCATAATATCTAACATGGAAAAGTGAAATGACCAAGTTAACAAGTTATTTCCGGCCTGGCACCGTGGCTTATGCCTGTAATCCCAGCACTTTGGGAGGCGAGGAGGGTGGATCATGAGATGAAGAGATCGAGACCATCTTGGCCAACATGGTGAAACCCTGTCTCTACTAAAAATAAAATTAGCCGGGCATGGTGGTATGTGCCTGTAATCCCAGCTACTCGGGAGGCTGAGGCAGGGGAATTGCTTGAAACCAGAAAATGGAAGTTGCAGTGAGCCAGGATTGCGCCACTGCACTCCAGCCTGGCGATAGAGCGAGATTCTGTCTCAAAAAAAAAAAATAAATAAATAAATAATAAAGTTATTTCCTAATGTGAGACTGCGAACCCTGCATTTATAAAATCCTAGAATTTAAAAACTGGAAGATACTTTAGAAGTTCCTGCATGTTTCACTTACACTTTGACAGCCGGTTAGCTGAATGTCTTTGGAGAAATTGATTGAAAAGTCATGGATAGAGGTTTCACTGTGACCTCTAGTTGTTCATATTTAATGAGGCCGCAGACAGAAGTAATCAGTCTGTTGGTAGGTAGCTGCCCTTTCTGTTTTTAGTGGCCACTATTGAGTAATAACAGCTAACGTTTATTGAACACTATGTTTTTCAGTTAACTGTGCCAGCTGCTTCACCTGCCTCTTCACAGCAGCTTTTTGAGAGTAGTCTTTCTATGCCCCTTTTAGAGATGAAGAAACTGAGGTACAGAGAAAATACAGAATTAATTAGGTAGTGTTAGAGTCATCATTTGAACCTGAGAGACATTGCAGTCAATCAGAGTCCAGCCAAGATACGAAAACCACACCAATAATTTTAACAGGGAAAACTTAAAGAATTGCTTTACTCTGTCAGAGGGATGAAAGGAAACTCCCCGACGTAACAGGTATCAGTTGCAGCAAGCTGCTACCACCTCTGGGAAGTGAGGGAAGTGAACAGACAAGGAAGAAATTGAGAAGCTTAGGAGATCCCCACAAGGCTGAGATTCAGACCTGGGGGCTGGAGGAGAGGGTTGGCCACCTGTGATGCTGGTGAAAAAACTGCCTAGAGGCCACTTGCTGTGTGCTGTGAGATTGCTACCACTGGTGGATACTGCTGGGATCTTCCCACACATTTTCTAAAACCCTGGCCCTCTGCAGACAGCAAACTGGGATGAGAAAAGTTCCTTCTTCCTCTTCCAGCCTAACACCGAGCCAGCTGGCAAGAAAAATGAAGTCTCACAGTTTGTAGTCCAATATCACAAAGTAGGGCAAAGAAGGGCAGGTTTAAAGCTAAGAGGCAGTAAATTAACTGCCCTGGACACTGTGTCCTTCAGCCAAAGCCAGGCCCATCCTGAACTTCCTGGGATTCTCTGCGCTAGGACAGGTTTCACCGGAACTTACGGAAGCAATGGTTTTAAAAATTTGAAACTGAATTCACATAATGTGTGATGAATTTTCAAATCAGAATTTTAATTTACAAACTAATGGTCTGAAAGGTATTACAAAGAATGTAGAAGGAAAATAAAAACAAAATGATTAGAAGGAAAAAAATTGGTTTGTTTGTGGAATCTATAAGAAATAGGGTGTTTCTACCATAAGGCTATGTTTGGAAAGTAAGGCTTGGTACGTAGAGATTTTCAGACTCATTGAAAGTGGAATGTTTTGCACTTATAGAAAAAGCTTAATATTAATCTGAGATAATTCAGTTGGAGGTGGTAGGAGGTTCACCCATTTAGTACTCTACTTTGTACATAACAAGAAGCAAGTTTTCAAAAGGAATGTTTCTTCATAAGCAAGAGACCATGCTTTAGTTAATTTAGATAGTAGACATGATTAATACCATGTCAGTAGTGTCTAAAACAGTTTAAAATGATTGTTCTGCTGATTACTATGCATTCTTATTTATTCTCTGAAGCTGACTTCTACTAGTGAAAGTGTTGATAGTCTAGTGAATTATGTAGTTGAAACGGATAGCTGGTTTCCTTTCAGTCGTTATTTAGAACATTTAATCCCTCCAGATCTATTCTTTCGGCAGGTAACGCCCATGCTTGTTTATATTTATGTAATATAGAAAGATTGAATTCCAATTATTTGGTTTTTAAGAAAGAAGTTCTAGGAAATAAATGTAAGCCTTCGTGGGAATAAACAAGTTATTAATTTATAGTGGAAAAGTTAATCTTTTATAAACTTAATTTTATAATGTAGATGTGACAGCATAGAAAAACTAAAGGCCCAGATACCCAAGATGGAACAAGAACTGAAAGAACCAGCACGATTTAAGGATTTTTACCAGTTTACTTTTAATTTTGCAAAGAATCCAGGACAAAAAGGATTAGGTAAGAATTTTTTAAGATTATATTTGATGTTTCAGATATATTCAAATACATTGACAGTGTCATTTTTGTAATAGAAGGTTATGTGTTTTGAGCATAAAGTCATGAAAATACCAATTATTGAAAAAATAAGAAAAAGGGAACTTTTAATCAGAAAATACCATGTACATTGAATAATAAGTGTACCCTTGGTACCGTATGTGAACCACAGATTTTTGTTTTATAAAAACTACAGTCAGTATAGAAGATAGTTGTTAAAATTCCACTGACATTTATTTATGCATTCATTCATTCATTCATTCATGATCCCAAAGATATTTTAGGATCTTAGCATTTATAGAAATAGCATTATAAGACTTCTAAGTCATAGAATACCAGATAAATTTATTCTTTTTTGTTATGATTTATTTGAAAACTGTAAGGATGAAAAAGGAAATGCTTATCATTTATAATCTTATTATCCAGAAATAACTGCTGTAACAGTTTAGATCAATCCATTTATATTTGTACGTTTGCTTTTGGGGATAGTTAAGAGATATGAGAGTAGAAGATATGGTGTAATTTAGATACAGTGTAATTTGCAAATTACCTGAAAAGATTAGACAGTGCTAGTAGATAATTACAAAATAATAAAACCATGTAGGGGTTTTAGAGAAAAGGAGAAATGAGTCAAAGCAGGAGTGGTTGGGAAATGCTTCCTGGGCAAGGTGGGACATGAGCTAAAGGATTTGGTATTTGGCTGGACAAGGGAAGATAAAAGATATTCCAGTGAGAAGATAGTTGTGAATGAACGTCTAAAACTTAAGCAATAAGCTTGGCTTTGTGCAAGAGAGAAGTCGTTGGTTTGGTTTTGATTTTAGTGGGAATGCTTGTTTGGAGATTATAAATTGGCGAGACACAAGAAGGCTTAATAACCACAGACTTCCTTTGAAATCAGAAATGGTTTTGTTTTGTTTTTGGAGACTGAAAGGTTTAACCTGGAGTTTGTGGGGAATGGGGATCCAGTGAAGATTCTGATGATGGTGATGACTTTCATTTAATGTGAGCTTTTGGTGTGCCTGGCCCCGTGCCAACTACTGTACTGTACATATACTGCTTGTCTTGTCTGTATGTAAGTCCATTTCATGTTGCTATAACAGAATACCTGAGACTGGGTAACGTATAAAGAGATTTGTTTAGCTCATGGTTCTGCAGGCTAGGAAGTTTAAGGGCATGGCCCTGGCTTCTGCGGAATGCTTTTATGCTGCATCATAACATGGCAGAGAATGACAAAGGGAGGTCTGTGAAGAGAGAGACCAAACAGCAGGAGAAGCCTCACTTCACAGTAACACACTCCAGGAACTAATCTGCTCCCTCTGGCAAGAACTCACAGTTGCAAAAGGAGACTAGCACCAAGCCATTTTTGAGGAGTCCACCCCAACGATTGAAACCTGGCCCACCAGGCCCCACCTTACGGCACCACCACAGGGGATGGAATTTCGGTATGAGTGTTGGTGGGACAAACCAGCCATATCCAGACCATAGCACTGCCTCATGGGAGTTTTACTGATTTTTTTGAATTATTCATTCTTTCATTCAGTAATTTACCACCTGCTGTGTGCTGTGCCAAATACACAGTCATACAGTGCTAGCTGTTTATCATCCTTAATTCGAAGATGAGGAAACTTAGGCCCAGGAAGTTTAAGTAACTTGCCCAGTAAAAGGCCAGTGAGGTTTTTTTGGGGTTTTTGAAGCTAGAGTAGTTGAAAAAGCTCACTAGGGGCCTTTTGCACTAATTCCTCTTTATTTTTTAAATTAGAGGGGGGAAAGTGTTGAGAAACAGGTTATGTGAATAGGGATTAGACCGAGGAAGTCATGGAAAGCTGGAGAGGAAGGGATAAATGTATAACATTTCTAACGCAGTGTGGCCCCACGAGTTACTAAACACGACTGAATTGATTAAAGTCATAAAATGTTTGTAAAGCAGAGTTCTCAATAATAAAGCCTCCTTGTCAGCTTGATTGTTCGATATCAATTGGATTTTATTCTTAAAGGAAAAATCCTTGTTTTGCAAGCAAAATAAGCTGGGATACCTACAATTAGTTTCTCTGTCTGGGGCCACCAGTTAACTGGGATGTTTTTTCTATTTTTCTCTTTCCTTTCCCCAAATAATCTGTTAAAGTCTTTGAGTTTACATGTATGTATTAAAATAATTATTTTGTCATATTTAGAAATGTACAATATTTTAATATGATCAAATATAATGTGAATGTCAAATGTTGATTGAGAGGGACTTAACCTGTTTCTTAGTTGAATCTCCACCCTTTATTGGAGCATAAAATAAATGCTGTTTTGGGTAAACATGTGGGTACTGAATCTTAGTTTTTATTATATGTGGTAAAAATTGAGCAAAATTAAATTTTTATAGCTGTTGGGTATATTAATATGGTAACTTGGAATTTTAGATTACAGGAAAAATTGAGAAATGTGGAAGCATTATATTTAAAAATTATGCTTATTGTTATCTAGTAAGTTTTGATCTTAAGAAAAAATGTAATATTTAATGGATGTAGAGTTTTTGTTTTGCGAGATGAGCATTCTGAAGATCGATTGTACAACAATGTGGATATACTTCACAGTGCTGAACTGCACACTTCAAAAAGGTCAAGATGATAAACTTTGTCATGTGTATTTAACTACAATGAAAATATTATTTAAGACCCCCTGCCACTACCATACAGTGTATAATACAAAGAATAAACTCTAATGTGGAATATGGACTTTAGTCAATAATAATGTGTTCATATTGTTTCATCAATTTTAAAAACTCTACCACACTAAAGCAAGATGTTAAAAATAGCAGGAACTGACTGGGGAAGAGAGAGGGGATATGGAAATCTCTGCTTTCTGCCCACCTTTTTCATAAACCTAAAACCAAAAAAGTCTATTAATTAAAAAAAGAAAGTTTAGTAAGAGACAAATCACACTTTTTGTTTTGTTTTGCTTTGGTGTTAGGTATCAGGAAATGTAATGACTTGCTTATTTGTAGAGTTTAATTAAAAAGAAAACAGTTTTTTAATAGCCTTTCTAAGAGTTCACAGGGCTCTTAAATTACAAGACTTGGCAGAGAGGAATTAGAAGATCATAGGAGAAGAGGTAAGACGCCCAAAACAAATTGGCAGAGAATGACAGCAACAGCACTGTGGTTTGTTTATAAATAGCTGTGCTAATTAAAATGAGAACTGGTGTTTTCCATGTTTTTTGTTTTTCTGTTTTGTTTTGGTTTGTTTTCTGATGCCGGTCTTGCTCTGTTGCTCAGGCTGGAACGCAGTGGTGCGACTGCAGGCTTGACCTCCTGGGCTCAAGTGATCCTCCTGCCTCAGCCTCCCTAGTAGCTGAAACTATGTAGACAAGCCCCATCATGCCAGGCTAATTATTTTAATTTCTTGTGGAGATGGGGACTTGCTATATTGCCCAGGCTGGTATTTTTTCACTTTCTATAACCTTATTTCTTAGAGGGTGCCTCCTCTATTGCCATCTGCTTTAGTAATCTGACTTAATTTTTAAAAGAAATTGTTTTAGATGTAGGATCTGGCTCTCTTGCTTAGGCTGGAGTGTAGTGGTATGATCATTGCTCACTGCAGCCTCAGACTCCTAGACTCGAGTGATCCTCCTGCCTTTGCCTCTGGAGTAGCCAGGACTACAGGCATGTGCCACCATGCCTGGCTAATTTTTAATTTTTTTGTAGAGATAAGGACTCACTGTGTCGTCCAGGCTGGCCTCAAACTCCTGGCCTCAAGTGATCCCCCCGCCTTGGCCTCCCAAAGTCTTGGGATTACAGGCACGAGCCACCACACCCAGCCTCTCATTTCAGATAATTGCCTGAATCTTAAATTTGGAAGGGATTTTGCAAGTCCTCTATAAAATTTAACCTACCCAAAGTAGCATCCTGACCTGATGCTCATTCAGCTTCTCCCTTTGCGCGTGCAGGGGCTGGACATACATTGTTGTGGGAAGTTGCCCATTCCTGTCACAGAGCAGCCTTACTTGTTACGCCACAGTGCCTCCTTACTAAGCTAACACTTTTGTCTTTAGTACTTCCACCGTTACTCTTACGTGTCTTCCAGTGCAACACAGACAAAGGCTAAAATGAAAGATCCACCCTTGTTTTCTTCCAGGCCAGCATCCCGGTTATTTGAACTATTCTTTTTACAGGAGACATTTCTTATTCCTGCCACTCTCCCCCCAATCACATTTCCAATTTCTTTCAAGATAGAGCCCATAAAGTTGAACATTGTATTTCAAAAGGAGGCTATTTAATGTAGAATACCGTGGATCTGTTATTTTTTGTGAGACTATTCATTCTGTTAATTTGATCAAATATTATTTATGTTCTTTAGCAGCCATACCATTTTTAGGGCCATACTGAATTTTTTTTTTTTTTTTTGAGGTGCAGTTTTGCTCTTGTTGCTGAGGCTGGAGTGCAATAGCGCGATGTCGGCTCACCCCAACCTCTGCCTCCCAGGTTCAAGTGATTCCCCTGCCTCAGCCTCCGAGTAGCTGGGACCACAGGCCTGTACCACCATGCCTGGTTAATTTTGTATTTTTAGTAGAGATGGAGTGTCTCCATTGTTGGTCAGGCTGGTCTCGAACTCCTGACCTCAGGTGATCTGCATGTCTTGGCCTCCCAAAGTGCTGGGATTACAGGCATGAGCCAATATTGAACATTAGACTAAAGTCTATGGCTCATTTTTTTGTGGGCTGTGGTTCAGCTGGAATCTTACACCCCTACAATTGATTTGAACATAATTTGTTAAACATTTAGTCTAATATTTAGGAATAATTTTATAGTGTTTTGAGTATGATCATCTATATGATCTCATTTGGTTCTCATAACAACCCCTTTGGGCTAAGTAAAACCATGTTACCCTCTCCATCATACAGAAGAGGAAACTCATAGCCAGAGAGACTAATTTGTTAATAAAGTCACCTAACTGGAGGGCTGTTGGACTGGAACTGAGGCTACATCTCAGGCCTTATGCCTCCACATTCTGTGTGGTGCTGTTATGTTGTGCTGCCTGTAGCTGTCTCTAAGTAAAAGTAAGACATTGTGGCTTTTGCCTGCTCCTGGTGAGTGGTGATTGTGGTTTTGGCGAAGAGCTCCCAGAAAGGCAACGTGCCTCATTCCAGGCCTTAGAAGCACCAGAATACATTTAGCTTCAAAAATGACAAGTTTACCTGGTACTCACACCTGTAATCCCAGCACTTTGGAGGCCAAGGCAGGTGGATCACTTGAGGTCAGGAGTTCGAGACCAGCCTGACCAACATGGTGAAACCCTGTCTCTACTAAAAATAGAAAAATTAGCTGGGTGTGATGGCGGGCACCTGTAATCCCAGATACTTGGGGGTTGGAGGTTGCGGGGGTGCTGAGGCAGGAGAATGGCTTGAACCTGGGAGTCAGAGGTTGCAGTGAGCTGAGATTGTGCCACTGCGCACCAGCCTGGGCCATAGAGCAAGACTGTCTCAAAAAAAACAACACACACACACACACACACACACACACAAACTTCATGATGGATTATGTCAGCACTATAAAGAAGTTCTTGAGTGGTGTGTAAAATATAGCAAATACAGAACCTTAAAAATGTGTTGTTTACAAAAGACATTGGAGGATTCATATCACATAACGTGTAGACCACGTGCCTATGAACTTGAAGTTTGTGCAAAATGTGGAAAGAAGACATTGCTATTCTGTTCAGTAAAGAACCAGGCAACACAGAAAATATTGAAAATAATCTAAGTTCCAGCCATAGAAGAAGCTGCAGAAGAAATGAAGAAAGTGATGATGATTTAGATTTAGAAGACACAGGAGGAGACCATCAAATGAATTAATATCACTGTATTAAAAATCAATTTAAATTAGCAAGGTGTGGTGGCATACTCCTGTAATCCCAGCTGCTCAGGAGACTGAGACCAGAGAATTGCTTGAACCCAGGAGGCAGAGGTTGCAGTGAGTCAAGATCACACTCCAGCCTGGGCAACAAGTGAGACTCTGTCTCAAAAAAAAAAAAAAAAGAAGACAAGAATGTGAAATTCTGACCAATTTCTGACAATTTCACAAAAGATGCTATGAAATCCTAATGAGGAAATCCAAAAAAGCTATGGAAAAATAGACAAATTTTAGACGTGAACAATAGAAGTTATGTATGATGTATTACCAGATACCACACTAAACCAGATTCAGAATTGATGGTTATATAAGAAAAGAACTAAGTCATGTAAAAATAAGATGACATTATTACATTGCTAGCCTCAAAAATTGGTCCTCAGTAAGTGCCTTTTGGTAAATGATCTCAAGTAAATGGCTCATAGCAAAAGTCGCATTTTCAAATAATGTCTAACAAGTGTATATTTTTATTTGTATCTTTATACACCTCATCACATTGTTTTTAACCTTTTTTCTTGTGAAATGTGCATACAGAAAAAAATGCACAGACTTTGTATAGAGAATGTAATGAATATGAAGGAAAGTCCATGCATTGAGACAGCCAGGTGAAGGGACCACCAGCATCAGAAGACGCCAGTGAGGCCTCGCTCAGCAGAACTCCATCTTTCTTCCCGGAGTTGGAATGATTCAGAACTTTGATAATCACATTCTTATTTTTTTACTAATGGTGTTTGTGTTTCTAAACAGTATAAATTAGATTTGTCTGGGTTTTTAACTTTTTATTTTGAAAAATATCAAACCTACAAAAAGGTTGCAAAATAGTTCTCAGAGCTTTTGCATTTTCTTCCCTTGCATTCCCAGTTGTTAGCATTTACCATGTTTTTTTTGTATCTCAATAGACGGATGGACACACATACTCGATTTGCTGAACAGTTTGAAAGTGTGTGAGCACTGGTTTTGAACCCTGTATGAACAGACTTCTATATATGTTATTGTGTATATTTTTCATTGTTATAAAATGTGTTGAGATTGAGTTAAAAAAAAAAAAAGACATTGTGAATAGGATTTTTTTTAAACTGTCCTCTATGAGAAGGAATTTGGTTCAAGTGAATAGGATTTTTAATCACCCTTCCATCCTCCCTAGTGAGCTGGCAACATTTTGTTTCTCTTAGTGACTAGGATTAGATCTGGCTCAGTTCATGTCCTGTTCATCCTGCATCCACCTGGTGATGTGTTGTGAAATCCCATGTTATTCTCGTCGATTCACGTTGAAAGAATAACATGGGGAGTATCTCTGTTTGCATTTCACATTTTACTGTGAGGACTTAAAGATTTCTTTTCCCAGAATCTCAATTTTTTGCAATACTGTTTGTTACTAGGACTTGCTTATCTCTTTTTCTCTGTATTTTCCTTCCACTTATTTTAACTGGTGTTGCTTCTTGAAACCTTATCACTGATTTTATTGTCTTTTCCAATACTGCTTCAGCATCTAAAATAACACTTCTAAATGATTTAAAATAATGATAATAGTAAAGACTGATAACGTCGTTTGCCAGGTAGTATTATAAATGCTTTGTATGTATTAACTCATTTCGTCCTTAGAAGAACTGTGTAAGGGTAAGTACTATTGTTATCTTCATTTTAAACTGAATCAAAGAGAAATCAGCCCAGTTGCCCAAGGTCACTGAATGGGTGGTAGAGTAGGGGTTTAAGAGACTAAAACTCATACTCTAAACTGCTGTGTTAAACCACCTCTCTCTAGCTAAGCTGTTCTCTTCGTCGCTTAGAAATTTATTTCTAAAGGGCATCTCTTCCTATACCTGTGACAATTGACTTTTTATCCTTGTTCAGTCTTGATGTATTTCAACTCTTATTTATAAATTATTAATCTTTCTGAGTTAAACTCTTTCCTTTTTATTCAAAAACACTTGACTACTTGCTCTGAGAGCATGAATCAAGAGCATCTTTGGTCTGTCTGGGGTAGTTTGCAATCCCTTCAAAAATGTTATAGTTTTTGAGCCTTGAAGAATGAATGCACATTTTCAAGACCAAAGGAACAGAGAAGTCATTTTAGGTTGAGGGCTTAGCATGCTCACTTGCTGGGAGGTGAAGGAACATTCCACCTTTGAGGAATTGCAAGTGAGTTCATTTGACTAGAAGTGCAAATTTTATCAAAAAGTAATTGGAAATGATGGAAGAATTTTAACATGGAGGTGACATCAGATTCATGCTTGAAAGGCCCATCTCAAAGCGCCGTGGTCTTTTGACAGGAGTGAAAGGTGGGCCAGAAGAGAGATTGGTTACGGAGCTGTCCCAGTGATTTAGTTAGAAATGAAGAATATCCTAATATAGGCCTTCCCAGTGGGGATGGAGAAGAGACAGATTTAAAAAGTCCTTAGGGGCTGGGCGCTGTGGCTCAGGCCTGTAATCCCAGCACTTTGGGAGGCCAAGGTGGGCGGATCACGATGTCAGGAGTTCAAGACCAGCCTGGCCAATATGGTGAAACCTGTCTCTACTAAAAATACAAAAAATTAGCCAGGCGTGGTGACACACACCTGTAATCCCAGCTACTCAGGAGGCTGAGACAGGAGAATCGCTTGAACCCGGGAGGCGGGGGTTGCAGTGAGCAGCGATCACGCCACTGTGCTCCAGCCTGGGCGACAGAGTGAGACTCCATCTCAAAAAGACCCAGCACGACCACCACCAACAAAAAACTTGCTTTGGTTGATTGCATCTGATGAGGAAGGAAGGAGTCTTTCAGGACACATTTGGGAATTGGTGGGTTTTTGTCATAATGACCTAAGGTTTCTACTGGCCATGGGAAGGGGGAGCAGGGGTTTGGAGGTAGAGGTGGTGCTGATGAGAAGTTGTGTTTCATTGAGAAACACTGTAGAGGGTGGTGACACTGAGAAGGAAGAGCAGGTCTATAAGGTAAGATAGGGCTCAGTTTGAGCCTTGCGGAGTTTAAGTCGTTTGTGGATACCAAGTTGAAGATGTCTTCAGGCAGTTAGATAAATGGTCTAGAATACAGAGATCGCTTTCAGATTTAGGGGCTGTTGGGGTGGTTGAATGTGTAACATGAACAATGGCATAGGTTTGAAAATCTGAGGGAAATTAGAAAAGTGTGACACACATTGTTAGAACACACCAACATTTAATGAATGAATGGAGGAAGAGGAGCACCAAGAAAAGAACATGAGAAGCCTTGATTGAACAGAGGGAAATCAGAGTGCTTAGCACCAAAGCTGAAGGAAGTGACAGTTCTATCAGGAAGTATGCTCAGTTCTCTCAGATTCTGCAGAGGAGACATCAGAGTATTCATTTAGTAACCAGAGGGTCTGATGACCCTTCAGAGTTTAATTTCATTGGGATGACAGGTAGACATTGGTTAACAGGATTAGCATGTGTAGGAAATGAGGAGACAGGACAATGAATGTAGACTCTAAGAAATTCACTTCTTTTTGAACTTTTTTTCGTGTGTGTGTGTGGGGGGGGGTTTCTTTGGGAGACAGTCTTGCTCTGTCACCCAGGCTGGAGTGCAGTGGCACAATCATGACTCACTGCAGCTTCGACCTCCTTGGCGCTATCGATCTTCCTGCCTCAGCCACTTGAGTAGCTAGGACTACAGGCATGTCCCACCATACTCAGCTAAGTCTTTTGCTTTTTAGTAGAGACGAGGTCTCACTGTGTTGTTCAGGATTACAGCCTGAACTTTCAAACACCATGTGCATACACGCTTGCTTTTTTCAGATTCTTACTTGGTATATCAGCTGACAAATGGGCATTTATAGGTGTCATGTGGTTTGTATTTGAATATTTCATTATCCTTATTTTATACAAATTAGTTGAAAAGGAAAAACATACCCTAGCAATATGTTTAATTCTCATAAATTTAATGCATTTAAAGTGAAGTGAATTAAGCACACTAATAACAGCAAATATTTAGTCTCAACTGAACATTTATGGCACTTAAACCAGACAATTATATGTTGAGTTGGTAAAGAAAAGAACAAAATTAACATGGAAGGAATATTGGGTATGGGGCTTTACAGACTGCATAGATTAAAAGGGAAGTGCCATTAGAAATTGGTGTTAACATTTTTTTTTTTTTTTGAGACGGAGTTTTGCTCTTGTCGCCCAGGCTGGAGTGCAGTGGCGCGATCTTTGCTCACTGCAACCTCCGCCTCCCGGATTCAGGTGATTTTCCTGTCTCAACCTTCCAAGTAGTTGGGATTACAGGCACCCACCCACCACGCCTGGCTAATTTTTTTGTATTTTTAGTAGAGATGGGGTCTCACCACGTTGGCCAGGCTGGTCTCGAACTCCTGACCTCAGGTGATCCATCCACCTTGGTCTTCCAGAGTGCTGGGATTACAGGTGTGAGCCCACATGCCCAGCTGGTGTTACGTGTTTTTTAGTTCTCTTAAAACATGGGCATCTAAATTTGATCTTCAGACAAATTATGTATAAAAGTGGAGGATTCTCAGTGCTATTTCAAGATTATCCGTGAAGGGAAGGAGAAAGAGGGTAGAGCCAGTGAAGGTGGTAAGAGATCCAAGAAAGATTTTTAAGAGATAAGTGATAACTTCAGCATGTTTCTTTCTGGAGTTGGAAATGCCAGAGAACAAGGTCAAGTTGGGGATATAGAGAGAGGAAAGTGAATCAATAGACAAGATTCCTTAAAGAGGCAGGATGGTACTGGATTTAGAAGAGAGGCATAAGGGGCTTATCCTTGGATAGAAGAAAGAGTTTTTTCACTTCTTTTGAGTTTGAAGGAAGATAGTGACGATGGATTTGAAGGTAAGTACATTTGTATGTGAAACCATAGGAAGTTTGTCCACTTAGCAGTTTCTGAATGCCTACTGTGTATTTCAGTCTGCTGGCTGAGGAGTATGTAGTCTCCATCGCTGAAGAAAGTTAAGGTTCAGTCTTGCAGATTTCCAGCTACCGTGTGTGTGTCCGTGGATGCCAGGGGTAGGGGTGGTTAGGTGTTGCTTTTTTCATGTTGTTGTGTTGTTTGTTTGTAAGAGATCTCACTCTGTCACCCAGGCTGGAGTGCAGTGGCATGATCATAGCTTACTGTAGCCTTGATCTCCTGGGCTCAAAAGATCCTCCTGCTTCAGCTTCCTGGAGTAGCTGGGAATACAGGCATGCACCACCATGAGCGGCTAATTTTTAATTTTTTTGTAGAGATGGGGGTCTTGCTATGTTGCCCAGGCTGGTCTTGAACCCCTGACCTCAAGCAGTCTTCCTGCCTCAGCTTCCCAAAGTGCTGGGATTACAGGCATGAGCCACTACATGCAGTCTGTAATTGATTTCTTACAAATCATCCATTTTTGACAGTGAATTAGCATCAGATTTACTCCCCCCTCTTTTTTTTTTTTTGAGACGGAGTCTTGTTCTGTCCCCCTGGCTGAAGTGCCGTGACATGATCTCTGCTCACTGCAACCTCCACCTCCTGGGTTCAAGAAATTCTCCTGCCTCAGCCTCCCAAGTATTTGGAATTACAGGTGCCCACTACCACACCCGGTGAATTTTTTTTTGTGTTTTTAGTAGAGACAGAGTTTCACCATGTTCACCAGGCTGATTTCGAACTCCTGACCTCAAGTGATCCGCCTGCCTTGGCCTCCCAATGTGCTGGGATTACAGATGTGAATCACCACACCTGGCCTACTCTTTGTTGCTTTTTTTTTTTTTTTTTTTTTTTTGAGACGGAGTTATGCTTTTGTTGCCCAGGCTGGAGTGCAGTGGCACGATCTCTACTCGCTGCAACCTCTGCCTTCCGGTCAAGCAATTCTCCTACCTCAGCCTCCTGAGTAGTTGGGATTGCAGGTGCACACCACCACGCCCAGGTAATTTTTGTATTTTTAGTAGAGATGGGGTTTCACTGTGTTGGCCAGGCTGGTCTCGAACTCCTGACCTCGTGATCCGCCCACCTTGGCCTTCCAAAGTGCTGGGATTACAGGTGTAAGCCACCGCACCCAGCTCTTTATTCCTTTTAAAAATTGGAGCAGCACTTGCCCCAGTTTTTGTCTTTCCTAGTCTCTCATGATTTCTCAGATTATGAAGAATGGTTTTGAGATGTCACCTCTTAATAAAAAGACTTTTAAGTTACTTAGGATGTAAGTTTTCTTGTGCTGGAGAGGTAAATTCACCCATAAAAACTAGATACTTTCTTAATTACTTTAGTTCCCTGAAAGAGATCGTAGTTCTCTGTCAGGTGATGAGTGTAGCTCTTTGCCACACAGCATTATTGCCTTCTCTACCCTTCTCTGTTCCATGCCCAATTAAAAAGTCATTTATATTGTCTTTGACAAACTAAAAAATTCTTAGTTTCTTAGGAATTTTAAGTTTTAGATGCATATTCTTAGTGGTCTCTTTGTGGTCAGGATCAGTCAGTAAACAGAGCATAAAGATGACTTAGGATTGAGTCGCAGTCTTTCACTTTCCAACCAGTGGACGAAAAAGGTGGACGTCCGGGATTCTCAGCTGGGGCCAGGTTTGCCCCTCAGGGGATCTTTGGCAGTCTATGGAGACATTTTTGATTGTTACCAGTGGGGGTTGAGTGCAGCTGCTACTGGCATGTAGTGGGTAGAGGTCAGAGACATTGCCACATTTCCTATAGCACACAGGGCAGCCCCTACAACAAAGAGTCATCTGGCCTAAAATGTCGGAAGTGCCCAGGTTGAGAAACCCTGGTTACAGTAACCAGTATTTGAACACTTGTGAGCCAGTATGCTTAACTGCATTACCTAATTTAAAACACAGAATTCCCCTGTGAGGTAAGTGGTATCATTTTTGCCCTAAAGGCCCTGGTCACTTTTGAAGGAGGAGGATACAAACTTTGGACTCATTTGTATAGGAAATTTTTAATACATACGTATTCCGGATACAAGCTTTCTATTTTTGGGCTTTCTTTTGTTTTTGTGTGTATTTTTGTTTTTATTTTTGGAGGGACAGATACTCATAGCATTTAAGTATATAATTTATTTTTAATATTTCAGATCTAGAAATGGCCATTGCCTACTGGAACTTAGTGCTTAATGGAAGATTTAAATTCTTAGACTTATGGAATAAATTTTTGTTGGTAAGTTCAAATGTTCTGCAGTTCGCTGTTTTCTCTAAGATTCTGCCGTTTCAAGATAAATTAACATAATGTATTGGATATGGAGTGAGAAGCTTGATTCCCAGCATTTTGTTACACAGCTACTCTGCATTCTTGTATTTAGAATTGTCCAAACTTTTCCAGCTCTTTTTAGTGGTACAAATGTATTTTGTTTTCATTTTTTTAAATAGGAACATCATAAGCGATCAATACCAAAAGACACCTGGAACCTTCTTTTAGACTTCAGTACAATGATTGCAGATGACATGTCTAATTACGATGAAGAAGGTAATGAAAATTTTTGCCACACCAACTTTTTTTTAACCTGCTGTTTTATCTCTTTTTATCACACACCCCTGAACTTCTTATGTGCTTTTGTTTTCTTCAGAGTTGGATTTCCCTCTTCTGAGCATTTTTTTCTTTTTGAGACAGTCCCACTCTGTTGCCCAGGCCTGAGTGCACTGGTTTGAGCATGGCTTGTTGCAAGTCTTCAGTCTCCTGGACTCAGTGATCCTCCTGCCTCAGCATCCCAAGTAGCTAGGACTGCAGGATGGACCCCGATGCCTGGCCAATTTCCTCATGTTTTGTAGAAGTAGGGTCTTACTCCCTTGTACACCTGGCCTCAAGCAGTCCTCCTGCCTTGGCCTCCCAAAGTGTTGGGATTATAGGCATGAGCCACTGTGCCCAGCTCCAAGTTTTTTTTAATGCTCTTCTGAATGTATGAAATACCTTCATACATTTACCAATCTATATTCTTCTGCCTCCTTCAATTCCAGCTCAGTGTTCATGTCTTCCAGAAAGGCATGAGTAATTTTTATCCATGTTTTAGGTTTTCAGTTTAGCAACCTTTTTACTTCTTGATGTGTTTTTATAATTATTCGTTTTTTTTTTTCATTATCTGTTAGTCTTCTGTGTAAGCTTGTTTGTAAACTCCTTAAGTTCAGTGACTTTTCTTTTTTTTTTTTTTTTTTTTAAGAGACGGAGTCTTGCTCTGTTGCCTAGGCTGGACTGCAGTGGCTCGATCTTGGCTCACTGCAGCCCCCTCCTCCTGGGTTCAAGCGATTCTCCTGCCTCAGCCTCCTGAGTAACTGGGATTACAGTTACCTGCTATCATACTTGGCTAATTTTTTGTATTTTTAATACAGACAGGGTTTCACCATGTTGGCCAGGCTGGTCTTGAACTCCTGACCTCATGATCTGCCCGCCTGGGCCTCCGAAAGCGCTGGGATTATAGCTGTGAGCCATGGTGCCTGGTCTTTTTTTTTTTTTTTTTTTTTTTGAAACTTCAGCTGCCTAGTATAATACTACTGGCATTCAGTAAATAGTCACTGGTTGAATACTTTTCTCCTGTTTCTTCATATATGTGTAAAGGTGGCACTACCATCCACTACCAGGATGTGGACTTTTATTTTTCTGCATGTGGCACTGATTTCTTAATACACGTTTCCCTAGCCCCACTTGAGAACCAGCGGGATACCTGATGGAGCTATTTTTTTGAAAACCCCCCTGTGATCTTGGTGTTTTTAGAAGTGTCCTGGAATCATTAAGGCTACTCAGGGATGATGTTATTTCTTCATTTTCATTGTCATTTAGAATCCTCCTTAAAAAGTGAACTGTTTAATCCTGCATATGTCTAATAATGGTGCCTTCTGTTAGGTTTTACATAAAAATGAAGAGCTTTCTGACTTGGGGATGTGAATGTGTAGAGGCATACATATATGCAATTTACACTTTTTAGTTATGTATTAGCATGAAATAGGATGGAATTCCACACTCCCTGTTAATTTCCTTTGTGAGATTGCCACAGAATGCTGGAAAATGTGTTTTCCTCTCATGCCTTCAGCCCTGGCAGCATGCTCTCATGTCATGCCCGCCCTTTGGCTGCCAGTTTTGACCAAATTACCTCCATTGCCTGACTGCAGTGGCCTTCAGAAAATCATATTATTGATTGGTTGCCAGACAAGTTACTTCTTATCACTCCAGGAACAACCAAATGTTGGAGTAATGAATCACAAGAAATATAAGGAATATTTGGGGTAAAAACTCCAAAAAGTTTGAGTTTTGAAAGACTTAATCATTGGTAATAGATAAGAATGATGTACTTTAATGCTTATGTGAGGAAGTCTTAAAGAAAAGGGTTCTACTAAAATGTTAGCCTTATTTCTCTTTTCTTTTCCCTGCTCTTTCTTTCATATTTTTTCTTTTTTCCAGGAGCATGGCCTGTTCTTATTGATGACTTTGTGGAATTTGCACGCCCTCAAATTGCTGGGACAAAAAGTACAACAGTGTAGCACTAAAGGAACCTTCTAGAATGTACATAGTCTGTACAATAAATACAACAGAAAATTGCACAGTCAATTTCTGCTGGCTGGACTGAACTGAAGATCAATCCTCACAATTCAGACAGAGGGTTGAGACAAAACTTTAAGGATACATCTTGGACCATATCGTACTTCATTCTTCTAATGGTGGCTTGGGCTTGTCTGCTAGTCTGGCCGCTCTAAACATTTATAATTCCAACATTGGGGATTTCATCTTCTATCTGTGGACCATCCTAGTTTATTCTCCCATAAGTCTTAGAAGCTTTATGGTGATTATTTTGAGGTTTTCATTCTCGCGTAAAGCACAATGCTGTCTTCATCAGAAAACAGTTGGCATAAGAATTAAACATATGAACATCACAAAACAATTTATAAAAACTTCTTAAATATACGCTTTGGGCTAGTTGCAAAGACTGCTAATAGCACTTCCAATGAGAGTGATATATTTAAGTGTACTGGATCTGGAATGGTGTTTTGGTTTGGGGGGAGTTTTTTTTTTCCTGGCAAATCACATGTGTTGTTGATGTGACTAGAGTATCTGATGAAAAACAATGTCAGAATAACCAACATGAAAATTTTTTAGGATAACTTGGTGCCTACCTGAAAAATGTATTGTGTTTCAGACTCTTGATTTCAGAAGGTTCCACAGAACTAGTCTGTGCTTACCGTACCCACGTTTATATTTCGTTGCCCTGCAGGGAGGTTTTATTTAGCAAATGTCTGCATAATGTTAGATTCTTCTCCTGTCTACGTTATGCACTACATAATTGGACTTCATTATGCTTTTGAAATGCTCATCTGCCTGTCACATAAGTTCAGCTATTTAATTTGTTTTGAATGTTTTGGATTGCCACACAATACAATATTCTAAATTTAGGCATGAGGGTTTATTTTTTGTTTTGTTTTCCTTTTTTTTTTGTCATCGCACTATGGAACACAAGTGACATTCTCGTTAATTTATAAGATAGTAGAAGTAAAATTTTGAAAATGGTTGGATGAGCCATGAAGTTCAATCTTGATGATACAGGTACTGCTCTTTCAGACAAGTAGTCCATTTTCGATGACTTCTTATTTTGTTGAAATTGCTTTAACTGCTAATCACTGTGGTTGCCAAATATTTACTTTAGGAGCAAAGATTTTCAAACAGGCGTCCATGATGCAAAATACCGATCTGGCTTCTAGTCTCTGCTGTTTTGTTTCACTCAGATTAGCTCAGTTTTCTCATCAAAGCAAATGCTGTCTTGTATGTATTTTTTTCATTACAAGACCCATGAGCTGCTTTTATGCTGAAATGGTCATTTCTCTGTTCACTTACTGACACGTGAAGAAGGGTTTTTTGCATTCTTGAACATTTCCGTAAGGCAGGCTAGAAATGTAGTACTTCAAATGGTAGGTGATTATGGTCTTTCGATAGGAATAGATTGTGCTTGGTATCTCCAGGTACTCTCTCTAAGGCCTAGGGTTGATATTAACAAAGGAATGTACTTCAGAGTAGCAGTACATTTTATGCAAACATGGAAATTATTTTAAGAAACAATGACATGTTAAAACTGCTTTTTATTTACATGGTTTTGAAATAGACTAGAAAGCTTTCCCTATGGACATATTAATATTGCAATCATAACTTTAATTAATGAATGCAGTTTTACCAAAAGAAACATTTGAAAATTTCTCTTCAGGCTACTGCAATTGGTTATTAAAACAAAAGGAAAAAGAGTGATCCTGCTGCTTTCAGTGTTTCCCGATTTCATTTTTGTAAATACAAAGAGGAACTTCAATTATGAGAAATTTTTAAAAGATATATATATATCTATATATGTACTGTTTCCTGTCTTGAAGATTTTGAGTTATGGTTATTGTTTTCAGATTGATTAATTCTCATATGCTGTGTTTTGAAATGAGATCCCATTAGCTTTTTTTTTTTCAATATAAAGTGTTTTCTTTAAAAGTCTGATATTGGTTCGTGGCCTAGTGCCTTGGATTTTACATATTTTTCTTTTTAAATGCAAAACCTTTTCAACAAAATAGTGTTTGTCATCAGGTTGGTACTAAACATTTATAATTACTGTGTAATTATAAACAAAAATACATAAAGCTTTGAATATAATTATGTAGCATAAAAGTTAAGGTTGTTCACTATGATGGCATCTTAGAATTAAACAACTTTTACTAGGGCTGAAAAGAGAAGACTGATTTAATGTGGTATGATTATTCTGAAGGTAAATGTCTGGTTGCAGGGAATATTTTGTACTAAAAAATGGTTACACATATGGCTGTGTGTGTTTGAGTCTGTGTCTGCGAGAGAGCCAGGGAGAGTGAGAGGGATTGACAGAAAGGGAGAGACACACACCCCCTTTGAATTGCTTTAATTCTTAAGTGTTTTAGTCCTCATTTCGGTCAGCTCCCCATGCTGATTCTTTGTTTTCAACTGAACCATAGGTACAGTTTCCTTTTTGCCAAATGTCAAAACAGGTACACATTTTAAAATGTAATGCTTTTTAAATAGTAAAATGTATAAAATTAGAAGTGCCCACATATTAAAAATACTTGAGATGAAGATTATCTTTAGTGAATATCATCTGCATATCTCTGTAAGTTCAACTGTGTTTCTTACAGTCCCTGTCATATTACCAACAGAGGCAATAAAAGCTTCAGTGAAATTGCCATGACTAAATCTTTTCACATATTTCAGTGTATTTTTTTATAGATTTAAAATATACCTGTAGACTCTTCCCGGAGGAATAACTGTTCATGGAAAGAGCATTGTAATGGCATGTTTTAGGGACGAAAGACATGCCAGATCTTGTTTACTACGTATAAAATGTTTACAACTCTATGGGGCTGCTTTAGTAACAATTCTGTACTTCTGTAATATGGCATTGTAAGTACCTATCCTTCCTAGACTTTTAAAAAGTTTTAATGAGAGAAAGTAAATTTACTCAACAAAATAACATGAGAAACCTTTTACATAGTGTCTTTACTGGGGAATTCTTATTTAAGCAAGGTACACTATTTTTTCCTCAGAAAGACTTAAGTGTTCATGTATTTTTTATTTGATGATAAGATAGTAGTAGCTAACTTAATGTACACTTTGCTTAGGTTTTGAAACATGTTACTATTAAGACTGCGTATTGTAAAACTTCTGTAATTTTCACATACGAATGACAGGAGAAAGTTAAACTTAACTGAAGGAGCTTTGGAATAAAAAGGAAGTGATGCTGGGGAAATTTACCATGGTTCACAAAGTATGCCTTTGTAAAACGGAATCAACTTCTAGCAAGAATTAATTTATGCAGTTCTAAATGTTAAATTGTGTATATTTAATAGAAAATACTTATCTGGCACCTCAGCAGTTTTCTTTAAATGTTACCTTATACTTTTAACAGTATGATTTATATTGAATACTTAGATGTTTTCATAAGATTTTATCAAATTTGATAATGTAATGATAAAATGTTTTTAAAATGTGAACTATTTGACATATAAATGAGGACACAAAACCTGAATTGTGATTTCTACATAATGTGATAATTAGGGTTCAAATTATCAGTCATGATTTAATTGATTATAAATGAGTGTATTTCTGAACTCTTTACTGCCTCCATTTTCACAGTCGTAATATAGCAATAATTTCTATTTTTATTTCATAGAACTGTGGTGAAGTTATCATGACACCTTTGTCTTTGACTTCTGAGGGAAAGGGGTGTATATTTTGTAGTTAAGATAAATTTTAAAATTCCTAATAGTACAGATGCCCTTTTCCAGGTTTATCTTTCCTATTTGTTGCCATTTTTCTTAAATATTTGCTTTATTTGTACCTGATTTCTGGAGGCAAATAGTGCTATTTTTTCAAACTCGTAATACAGTTACATAAATGATTTTACCAGAGCATTCTTGCTATCTTATTTTCTTTCCTACCTGTTGAGTAAGTAGCATTTCTTGCTCACCAACTCATTTATTTGACAACGTTTCACTAGGTTCAATGTTTCCTATTAATGTGATTTTTAATTTTCCTTTGGTTGATTTTTAAAAATCTGTCACAGGAAAGTTGTGATAAAAGATGTGCAGCCTTTGTAGTAAGTGGAATCCCGATCAGCAATGTCTTTATGGAGTTGTAAAGGGAAATTATTTAAAGGGAATCATGTTATAGTTGTCCATTTCTTAAATGGAGATTTTAAGCGTGTTTTAAAGTGTATCCCAAGTTTCTGTTTACTCACAAGTGCTGCATGATTGTTTAAGTTTTGTAGTTGGCGCTGTGCAGAAATCAGGTATGTAGCTTGTCATCATTTAGAGCCTTGGTCTTCAAGCTGTAACTTGGGGCTGCTGTCTTTCATGAGGCGGGGCCGTCGCGGGCAGGCCCTTTCCACCTCCTTGTATCTGTTGTAGGCTATTAGCATTTCAGACTAGATTTGGTTTTGGGGAATATAGTTTAAAAAAAACTTTAGAGGGACTTTTACCTCTTTGGTAGATCTGTCAGTGGAATGGAAAGAAATGGAGCTAACTGAAATTAATGTCAGCCTAAGCACTGAAGGCAGCACTGCTTTGAAAAGAAGAATTTTGAACCCACAGTAAAAACAAAGCCCGATTTGAAACAGTGACGTGTTTGAAACTTACAGGCAGCATGTGGGTGGCTTAGTGAGCAAACAAACATATTCATTTTATATTTAAAAGTATGTATTGAAATGCGTGTTCATATGAATATTAGAATTTTATTTCAGGTCATGAAATATTCTGAGAAAACCTTGTATCTAATGGAAAACGTGGGCAATACCAAGCAAGAGATTTTTACAAAAGAAATGCTACAGGGCATAAGGTTGGGGGAAGACCAATTAATGAAATGGCTAAGGGACAATGCTAAAAAAACAGTTGACAGTGATTTTGTCACATAATTACATGACGTAGCTGAAAGAGCAGTATTTAGTAAGATTTAGACATGGGTGTACTTGGAACCCTTTGAAAGTGGCATGTTTAGCTCTCAAGCAACTGCTGATACTCTTAATCCTAGTAGTACATTAGACTTCATTGTGCTGACTGAATATATCAAATGAATGGGCCATGAGCCAGAGCTTTAAAATAGTCATTTCTGCCGGGCGGGGTGGCTCACGCCTGTAATCCCAGCACTTTGGGAGGCCGAGGCGGGTGGATCACGAGATCAAGAGATCGAGACCATCCTGGTCAACACGGTGAAACCCCATCTCTACTAAA
Source organism: Sapajus apella (assembly GCF_009761245.1). Taxonomy (NCBI): domain Eukaryota; kingdom Metazoa; phylum Chordata; class Mammalia; order Primates; family Cebidae; genus Sapajus; species Sapajus apella. Next base: position 18,380,204 of record NW_022436978.1, read on the forward strand.
ACTACAAAAAATTAGCTGGGCATGGTGGCGCGTGCCTGTAATCCCAGCTACTCAGGAGGCTGAGGCAGGAGAATTGCCTGAACCCGGGAGGCGGAGGTTGCCGTGAGCGGAGATCGCGCCATTGCACTCCAGCCTGGGTAACAAGAGCGAAACTCCGTCTCAAAAATAAATAAATAAATAAAAGTAAAAATAAAAATCATTTCTAAAACTTTGTTGTAATAGCACTTAAAAAATTGCTTCGTGTAATTTACACCCCGTAAAATTCATCCATTGTAAATGCACAATCAATTGGTTTTAGTGCATTTAGAGTTGTGCAGTCCAGTTTCAGAACCTTTCCATCAGCCTCCAAAATTACTCATGCTGCTCTGCAGTGAATCCGCTCCTGCCTGCAGCCCCAGGCAGCCACACTGATCTGCTTTCTGTACAGATTTAGCCTTTGTAGAAATTTCACAGAAGTAGAATCATGTAGTTAGTCTTGTATGTCTGGCATCTTCCACTTAGCATGTTGTTGAGGTTCATCCGTGCTGCAGCACACACCTGTTGTGCGTCGTCCTTAGCTGCTGATTTCGTGTTCAGTTTGGATATGCTGCATTTTGCTTATCCATTCACCAGTTGATAGACAATTGACTGGCCTACAATTAGTTTTTTAAAATTATGAATAATAATACCATGAACGTTCATAAGTACATCTGTGTGGACGTTTTCATCTCAGATTCCTGGCTGTGGAATTGTCAGTTTGTGTGGTAAATTTATATTTAACATTTAGAAAAGTGCTAAACTTTTTCCAAAGTGGCTGTACTTTTAGAAATACTCCTGCCGGCTGGGTGTGGTGGCTCATGCCTGTAACCCCAACACTTTGGGAGGCCAAGGCGGGTGGATCACAAGGTCAAGAGATTGAGACCATCCTGGCCAACATGGTGAAGCCCTGTCTCTACTAAAAATACAATAATTAGCCGGGCGTGGTGGCGTGTACCTGTAGTCCCAGCTACTTGGGAGGCTGAGGCAAGTGAATTACTTGAACCTGGGAGGTGGAGGTTGTAGTGAGCTGCATTTGCGCCGTTGCATTCTAGCCTGGGCAACAGAGTGAGACTCTGTCTCCAAAAACGGGAAAAAAAAAAAAGAAATATTCCTGCCACAGTACATGCAGGCCGTGGTGTCTCCACATCCTTGCCAATACTTGTCTTTTTGATTACAGCCGTTCTGCTGGGTATATGTTTTATGTGTGTAAGTTATGCCTAGGCATCCTGACTCATGTATCTATTGGATGTGCAATTTGAGTGAGTGTCAGATGGCCTGAGGGATGGTTGTAAAATTAGTTACTGTAGACACACACTCTTGGAGGTGGTATTTTCTGTAGCCAGTGAGGTTAATCATTATACTTCCGATGGAGGTTCCAGTCCCTCGCTGATGTTTGGTGAGAATAAATGTGTCAGCAAAGGGGTGCTGATGGCTGGTGCCTTGGCTCCGTTTGTGCCGTGGTTGATAGGGCTGCCCGAAGAGCCTGTGACTGGTGGTGGTAATCCAACTTTGTACAGACTACTGTGCGCAGGTAGTTAGGTCTTCATGTGAAGTTTCCCAGAGATTTTCCTTTCAAGATAACTGACAATTAATGACTCTTTGAATTTATAAAAATGTAGTTGATACCGTTTAGTTGCTGCCAGCTGCCTGTGCTCTTCTACACAGGAGACACTGGAGTGAGTGCTTTTTAAAAATTTTTAATGGGATATGTCAGACATACGTCAAAGGAGACTAGCATAATGAACTCATTTTAACATGATTGGTTCATGGCCAGTCTTGATTTATCTATGTGCCATTCATCTTTAAACCCTTATTTCAGAGCAAATCCCAGATGGCAAATCATTTCATTTGTAAATATTTCAATGTGTATTTCTAAAAGACAAGGACTGTTAAATAAAACCACAAGTCTGTTATTACACTTAACTGCTAACGATTTGTTAGTGTTAATAACTATCCAGGATTATTCAAGTCGTGTCTTTTTTTTTTCCCCAATTCAAGTCAGGATTCAATAAGATCTGCTCATATCTCAAATCTTCTAACCAATGGATCCCCACACTCATCATCTTTGGCTTCAAATTCATTTATTTGAAAAAGCAACGATTGCTTTAACACTTTAAATTTCTATGCAATTTCAAATTTAAGGTGAAATTTTGATGCACTTAGTAAAACTATATTCTCACTGGAATGTATTTTTAAAGTTAATGTAGTATATCAACAGATTTTCCCTTGACTTAAAAATACAATGTGATTTGTATCCAGAAGTCTTAAAACTTAATGAAAAAACAAGCCAATTTATAATTGAGCAAAGGATTTTAATGGACATTTCTCCAAAGAAGATATACAAATGGCCACTAAGGGCGTGACAAGATGCTCAGTGTCATTGGTCATTAGGGAAATGCAAATAAAAACCACAATGAGATATCACTTCATGCCCACTATTGCTTTAATTAGAAAGATAAACAATAACAAGTGTTGCTGAGGACGCTGGAAAATTTTAAGTTGCTGATAGTACTGCAAACTGGTGCAGCTGCTTTGGGAAACAGGTTGGCCGTTCCTCATTTAATAGTGAAACGTAGGAGTTAGGATATGACCGGTAAATCTCCTAGGTATATACTCAAGAGGATTGGGAACAAATGTTCATACAAAAATCTGTGTGTATTTACAGCATTATTCATATTTGCTAAAAATTGTAAACAATCCAAATGTCCATTGACTCATGACTGGATAAATGCAGTCATACAGCCATTCAGTGGAACAACACTTGGCAGTAAAAAGGACAGCAGGGGGTACTGGTACGTGCTGCAACGGGCATGAGTCTTGAAAACATGCTCGAAGAAGCCAGTGACACACGGGCATGTGTTCTTCAATTCCATTTATGTGACATGTCCAGAATAGGTAAATGTACAGAGAAAAAGATGGGTGGCTGTCAGGGGCTAGGGTTGGAGGTAGAGAACATGAATTCAGTGAGAACTAGCAGATACAAGTTTGTTTTTGGAATGATGAAAATGTTCTGTAATTAGATAATGGTGATGATTGCACTGCTTTGTGAATATACTAAAAATTTTAGGCTTTTAGACCGTTTTATATGAATTATATATCCATAGTGATTTTAAAAAGTAAATGTAGGCATGCATATCTAAAGACAGTACAACGGCTCTTCATAATACATTCTTTGGAAACATCAGGAAAATACATAGTTTTCCATTTTATCTGATTTTGGAGAGAGAACTGATTACACATAGGATTGTTGCATTTCTATTTCATGCACATGTAGCTATAAATTTTCCCTCTTCAAAATTTCCCCCTTTAAAAACAGGAAGCACTGCACCTTCTAATTTTTGATGAATGGAACTTGGCAAATAACTGAAATAGAAAATCCAGCTGATAACACTGAGGATACTTCTGTCATATCTGGAAGGAGTGTGGGGGGAATATGTTTTCAGTGGTTTTTGAAGGCAGCTTAAGGCCAAGCAGACTAACTTTGCAATGTTTTCTTACTAGCAGGAGTGTGTGAAGGGGCTGCTCTGCATAGCATTCATGTCTGCGAGATGTACTGCCCAGCCCACGTTCAGCTGGATACAGGCACTTTTGGGGCCTCCTTGCACCTCTACTAACCAGCAAGGGAGAGGAGGTTGGTAGTTTCTGTGTACTACTCTTACAGGGAAAATAGTGACGTGAAGTATTAATACCCTACCTAGTTTACAGGAGAATTTGGAAAGTCTGAATTCAGATGGAATAGAATTGTTTCCTTTGATTTTTCACCTTGAACACGACCTAGCCTACTTTCTTCCATTAACTTTTAATAGTGCTATGATTTATCAAAGGGAGGATGTGTTCTTTAGACCAACCGTGTCGTAGCTGGAATAAATCTGTAGAACTCTCTTCCCCTGGGTTTAGGTAGCTGGATCAGGCTTCCTAGCTGGAGCCAGTTCTTTTTAACTAACTTGCTTGAGCTGATGAACTGTGGCTTTTTCTAGAGGGAAGTAACCCTTGATATTTACATCTGTGAAAACTCAATAAATTTGAAATGCTGTTAAATGATCTAATTGGCTTTTGCTTGCAATTTATGAATTGGGCAGCATCTTATCTAAAAATCACTGAGCATGGAAGAACAGTCAGGTTTTGTTTGTTTGTTTTTGAAATAGTTTCACTCTTGTTACCCAGGCTAGAGTGCAATGGCGAGATCTCAGCTTACCACAACCTCCGCCTCCCGGGTTCAAGTGATTCTCCCAAGTAGCTGGGATTACAGGCATGCGCCACCACACCCGGCTAATTTTGTATTTTTAGTAGAAATGGGATTCTTCAGGCCGGGCGCGGTGGCTCAAGCCTGTAATCCCAGCACTTTGGGAGGCCGAGGCGGGTGGATCACGAGATCAAGAGATCGAGACCATCCTGGTCAACATGGTGAAACCCCGTCTCTACTAAAAATACAAAAAATTAGCTGGGCATGGTGGCGCATGCCTGTAATCCCAGCTACTCAGGAGGCTGAGGCAGGAGAATTGCCTGAACCCGGGAGGCGGAGGCTGCGGTGAGCCGAGATTGCGCCATTGCACTCCAGCCTGGGTAACAAGAGCGAAACTCCGTCTCAAACAAAAAAAAAAAAAAAAAAAGAAATGGGATTCTTCCATGTTGGTCAGGCCTGTCTTGAACTCCTCACCTCAGGTGATCTGCCCACCTCGGCCTCCCAAAGTGCTGGGATGACAGGTGTGAGCCATTGCGTTAGTCAGTTTTTGTAAGGTATCTTGAGCAGGAACCAGAAAACAGCATCATACAAAATGCAGCTTGTTAACATCAGGTTACTTGAGGTTATTTTCCTTGCAAGGGTAAAATAGAGGGGTTTTTCTCGCCATGCAGGCTAAAACTGGCCTGTTTGGAGATGTGGCTATGATCCATCTCTCCTTATTGATCAGAAGCTCAGATGAACAACTTAGTTTTGGTTTGGTGGCCGGGAACTTTATCATGAGTGACGCCATCTCGGTTTGGTCTGCTGGGTATAGTGCAGGAGCCCCATCTAAATCCATGCCTCCCGTAAGTTTCATTTAACGTTTACAGAACTTGAAGGGTGTTCAATTCTATAAGTGAAAGTTAACATTTACATTTCAGAAAAGATTCTACATTTATCTCTAGAGGGAGGGTGATTGAGGAAGTGGTTACTTTAAAATGTTTCCTAAAAGCTAATTTATGCATCATTGCCAGCTTCTTTTAGAGGGCCTGTTTGATTCGTGCATTTATTTCAGGGTGAGAGATCCCGGTATATTTATGTAACTGCTTTGGAAAGTGTCTTCCTCTTGAACCAGGCCGAGGAAGAGTCTGTGCATTGGTCTGAAGACACCAGTGCCAGGATGTGCCTTTGCAGGCAAGTTCCCAAAGTTACATGGGAAGGCATTCAAGTTCTAAATCCAGACAGTCAGTTTAGCTTTGAAAACTCTGATAAGCAGGAACTTCTCTGATGACTGTTTCATCGTTTCTGGTGGAGCCTCATCTCTTCAGAGATCGCAGCCTATTTCCCGCCGCCAGTGGCGTGTTGAAGTAGTGCCTGGTTCAGCATTTTGACGAGCACTCTGGGTCTGTTCAGTTTGAAGAAGACATCCATAAAATGACAATCCACCAAAAAGATGGATCCCTTTGGAAACTTAGCCTGTGATGAGGACAGGCTGGCTTCTAAGCCTGTTAGCTGTGGGTCGCAGAATCCCATCTTTCTGTTACCTGCCAACCTTCCTCCTGACTAGGAGGCAGGACGTGTCAGGGCTTTATGGGTAACTTTATTAAAAGTATTATGAGGTAGAAGAGGACCTTATCTGTTTGCTTCAGTTGCTGTTAGTAAAAAACACCCATCTTTATTTATATTGAGAGATCCTTGAGGATATTAATGCAAGTCTGCCTTAGAATGTGTCTTTTTACTGGGTTATAAAAGATTTAAAAAATATATTCTGATCAAATCTTAGATATATATTTTGTATTTACTTTTTCCTGGTTGGTAGCTTGTCTTTTCATTTTCTTAATGGTGTTTTTTTTTTGAGACAGGGTCTTGCTCTGTCTCTCAGGCGGGAGTGCAGTGGTGCAGTCACGGCTCACTGCAGCCTCGACCTCCTAGGCGCAAGTGATTTTCCCATCTCAGCCTCCTGAGTAGGTGGGACCACAGGTATGTGCCGCCACGCCTGGGTAATCTGTAAAGTGTTTGTAGAGAGGGTCTCATTATGTTGGCCTTACTGGTCTTGAACTGATAGTCTGAAGACATCCTCTTGCCTTGGTCCCCCAAAGTGCTGGGAGTACAGGTGTGAGCCACCGAGCCCAGCCTTATTTTCTCTATGAGTTTTATATATGTAGGTCTTCAATTTAGGTTCCTGATTCAATTTGAGTTAATTTATACATGTATGGTATGTGAAGTAAGGGTCTAAGTTTTTCTTAATTTTTTTTTTATAAAAAGATATCCAAATTTTCCAATACCATCGATTAAAAGGACTAACCTTTCCCCACTGAATTATCTTGGTACCTTTATCAAAATCAATTGCCCATGTGTATGTGGGTTTATTTCTGGGTTCTCTTATATTGGCTTATGGATCAAATCTTACACCTATAGCACACTGCCTTGGCTACTGTAGCTTTATGTTTTGACATCAGTGCTTTAAGTTCTTCAAATTGGTGGTTTTATGAAATTTTTGATCACTTTAGGTCCTTGGTATTCGCATATGTTTCTTTTTTTTTTTTTTTTGAGACAAAATCTCACTCCATCACCCAGGCTGGAGTGCAGTAGCGTGATCTGAGCTCACTGCAACCTCCACCTCCTGGGTTCAAGTGATTCTCCCACCTCAGCCTCCTGAGTAGCTGGGACTACAGGTGTCCATCACCACACCTCGCCAATTTTTGTGTTTTTAGTAGAGATGGGGTTTTTTCATGTTAGCCAGGCTGGTCTTGAACTCTGGGTCTCAAGTGATCTGCCTGCCTTGGCCTCCCAAAGTGCTGGGATTACAGGTGTGAGCCACCATGCCCAGCCTCTACATACGAATTTTAGTATCAGTTTTTCCTTAAAAAAACAAAACAAAACAAAACAAACAAACAAAAAAACTTAAAAAAAAGTCCTGCTGGGAATTTGGTGAAGATTGTAACCACTGTTGAGTGGTTCTCAACCAGGGGCAAATTTGCCCTGAAGGGACATTTGGCAATTTTTTTTTACAACTAGAGTAGGGTGGTGCTACTGGCATCCAGTGGGGCCGAGAATGTTGCAAACATCCTGGAATGCACAGGATGGCTCCACGTAACAAAGACTTGTCCCAAGTGACGGTAATGCCAGGGTTTAGAAACTTGACATTAAATCTGTAGATTGATTTGAGGGGAATTGCCATTTTAAGAATATCAAGTCCTCCAATCCAGAAACACAGGATGTCATTTATTTAGATGTCTAATTTTCCTAAGCAGTTTTATGATTTTGTTTACAGGTATTGGACTTTAGTTTTCTAAGTATTTTTTATGCTGTTGCAAGTTTGTTTTTTCAATTTTATTTTGTTGCTAGTATATGTAACTAAAATAGATTTTCATATATTGATCTTGGATCCTGTGACTGTGGTAAACACCTTTTTTGGTTCTAATAGTTGTTTGATTTCTTAAGATTTACCATGTACAAGATTATATCATCTATGAATAGACAGTTTAATTCTTCAGTGTGCCTTTATTTTTTATTGTCTTATTGCATTGGCTAATACAATGTTGAATAGAAGTGGTGAAGATGTCATTTTTGCCTTCTTTCCAGTGTTGGGGAAAAACATTACATGTTTTCATTGTTAAGTATGATATTAGCTGTACATTCTCTTTTAAGCCTTTGTTGAGGATTTTTATCATGAATAGGTGTTGAATTTTTGTCACATGCTATTTTTTTAATCACATGCTATTTGTGTATTGAGATAATCATGTGGCTTTTGTTCTTTATTAATGTGTTATATCACTTTGATTTTTGGATGTTAAACCAACTCTGCATTCCTGGGGCAAACAGCACTTGGTCATGGTATGTGATCCTTTTTATATGCTGCTGAATTGCATTTGCTAATATTTTTAATTTTAATTCACATAATATAAAATTCACCCTTTTTGGTGTACAGTTCAATGGTTTTTAGTATTTTCACAAGATTGTACAATGGTCAGTACTATCTAATTCCAGAACATTTTTGTCACCCCAAAAACTCTGTACCCATTAGCTGTCCCTCCTCATTATCCCTGTAGTCCCTGACAACCACTAAAATACTTTGTCTCTATATATTTGCCTCTCCTGGATATTTCACATAAATGGAATCATTCAATATGTGGCCTCTTGTAACTGGCTTCTTTCACTTAGCATAATGTTTTCAAGGTTTATGGGTATTGCAGGATATATCAGTATTTATTCCTTTTTATGACTAAATAATGTTATTGTATGTATATATATTTTGTTTATATATTCAGTTGATGGACACTTGGGTTTCTTTTTTTTTTTTTTTTTTTTTTTGAGACGGAGTTTTGCTCTTGTTGCTCAGGTTGGAGTGCAGTGGCACCATCTATGCTCATTGCAACCTCCATTTCCCAGGTTCAAGCGATTCTCTTGCCTCAGCCTCCAGAGAAGCTGGGATTAAGGCTGCAGGTGTGCGCCACCACACCCAGCTAATTTTTTTTTTTTAATTTTTAGTAGAGACAGGGTTTTACCATTTTGATCAGACTGGTCTTGACCTCCTGGCCTCAAGTGATCCTGCCTCATCTCTTATGTTTTCTTATATGAATTTTATAGTTTTGGGTCTTATTTTTAGGTCTTTGGTGCATTTTGAGTTAATTTTTGTGTATGGTATAAAGGAACTAACTTTATCTTTTCTTTTGGGTTTTCCGTTTTCCTGACACTGATTTGTTGAAAAACGTATCCTTTCCCTTTTCAGTGCTTTTGGCAGCCTTGTCAAAGACCATTTGAACAGATGCATGCGAGTTTATTTCTGGGCTTTTTCTAGTCCATTGGTCTATATGTTTATCTTCATGTCAGTACCACACTGCTTTGACTAATATGACTTTGTTGTAGTATGCTTTGAAATCAGAAACTGTGATTCTTCCACATTATTTATTTATTTATTTATTTAGATGGAGTCTCACTCTTGCCTGGGCTGGAGTGCAGTGGTGTGATCTCAACTCACTGCAACCTCTGCCCCCTGGGTTTCAGTGATTCTCCTGCCTCAGCCTCCTGAGTAGCTGGGATTACAGGTGTGTGCCACGATGCCTGGCTTGTGTGTGTGTGTGTGTGTGTGTGTGTGTGTATTTTTAGTAGAGATGGGGATTCACCATGTTGCCCAGGCTGGTCTTGAACTCCTGACCTCAGGTGATCCACCAACCTTGGCCTCCCAAAGTGCTGGGATTACAGGTGTAAGCCACTGCACCCAGCCCATTCTTCTTTTTTTAAATTGTTTTGGCTATTCAAGATCCTTTGATATTCCTTATGAATTTTAGGATGGATTTTTCTATTCTTAAAATAAATGCTATTGGAGTTTTCGTGGAGATTGCATTGAATCTATAGATTGTTTTGGGTAGTACTGACATCTTAACAATACAAAGTCTTCCAGTTTATGAACACAGAATGTCTTTTTTTTTTTTTTTTTGGGATGGAGTTTCGCTCTTGTTACCCAGGCTGGAGTGCAATGGTGCGATCTCGGCTCACCGCAACCTCGGCCTCCTGGGTTCAGGCAATTCTCCTGCCTCAGCCTCCTGAGTAGCTGGGATTACAGGCATGCGCCACCATGCCCAGCTAATTTTTTGTATTTTTAGTAGAGACGGGGTTTCACTGTGTTGACCAGGATGGTCTCGATCTCTTGACCTTGTGATCCACCCACCTCGGCCTCCCAAAGTGCTGGGATTACAGGCTTGAGCCACCGCGCCCGGCCTAGAATATCTTCTTTAACTCCTTTTAGCAATTTCTTTTCCTTGGTTAGGCTTATTCCTAGGGTATTTGTTGTTTATTGATGTTATTGTAAAACTGCCTTCTTTTTCTTTTTGGGTTGTTCATTGTTAGTGTATACAAATGCAACTAATTTTGATGTGTGGATTTTATATCCTGTAACTCTGTTGAACTTAATAGTTCAGTTTGTGTATGTGCACGGACTGCTTAGGGTTTTCTAACATAAGATCACGTCATCTGCGAACAGAGATAATTTTATTTCTTCCTTTCCAATTTGAATGCCTTTATCTTGTTTTCTTGCCTAATCCTCTGATTAGGACTTCAGTACTGTGTTGAATAGAAGGGGTGAAAACTGGTATCCTTGTCTTGTTTCTGATCTTAGAGGAAAAGCTTTTTGTCTTTGACCATTGAGTATGATGTCAGTGATGGGTTTGTCATAGAGGACCTTTATCATGTTGATGTGCTTTCCCTCTAAGCTTGTTGAGTGCTTTAATCATGAAAGGGTGAATTGTGTCAAATGTTTTTTCTCCATCAGTTGAGGTGATCATATGGTTTTTGTCTTTCATTCTGTTAATGTGGTATATTTTAATGATTGAGTTTTCTGTGTTGAACCATCCTTTCATTCCAGGAATAACTTTTACTTGGTCATGATACATAATTTGCTACTACTTGATTGAGAATTTTTGCCCCAATATTCATCAGGGATATTGGCCTGTAGTTGTGTCTTATAGCCTCTTTGGCTTTGGTATTAGAGTAATGCTGTCTTCACCGAATGAGTTTGGAAGTGTTCCTTTTTCTTCAACTTTTTTTCAAAGAGTTTTAAGATGATTGGTGTTAATTCTTAAATGTTTGTATAGACTTCTCCAGTGAAGTCATCTTGTTCCTGGGCTTTTCTTTGTTGGGAGGTTTTATGTCCAATTTTTTTTTTTTTTTTTTTTTTGAGACAGGATCTCACTCCCATCACTCAGGCAAGTGTGCACTGGCATGATACGGCTCATTGTGGCCTTGACCTCCTAGGATCAAGTGGTCCTCTTGCCTCACTTTTTGTAGAGACAGTGTCTCACTGTGTTGCCCAGGCTGATCTGAGACTCCTGGGCTCAAGTGATCCTCTCACCTCAGCCTCCCAAACTGCTGGGATTATAGGTGTGAGCCACAGTGCCTGGCCTAATTTGGTTATCTTTTATTGTTGACTTTTAAGAGTTCTTTATATATTCTAGATATCAGACCTTTATCAGGTATGTGACCTACTAATACTTTCTACTATTCTGTGGATTGTCTTTTCACTTTCTTGATAGTGTCTTATGGCACAAAAGTTTAATTTTTATTAAGTTCAATTTTTTTTTCCTCCTGTTGCTTGCACTTCAGTTATTACACCATTGCCTCATCCAGTGTCAGGAGATTTTTACTTATGAGTCTAAGAGTTTTAATAGTTTCAGATTATCTTTTGGTATCTGCTTTGTTTAGGTTAATTTCTGTATAATGCCTGAGGTAGGAGTCCAGATTAATTCTGCACTATAGGTCAACAAGATGGTTCTCTCCCCACTGAGTGTCTTGGCACCCTTGCTAAAAATCTGTTGCCTATAAATGTATGAATTTATTTTTGGATCCTTAATTCTATTAATTACATACGTCCTTCCTTATGCCAGAACCACACAGTCTTATTATAACTTTGTAGTAAAATTTTAGAATCAAGAAGTGTGTCTTCCAACTTTGTTCTTTTTTCAAGATTGTTTTGGTTTCCAAGTCTCTTGCACTTCCATATAAAAAGATCAGCATGTCAATTTCTGCAAAAAAGCCATCTGTTTTTGATAGGGTTTGTGTTGAATTTGTCGATCAGTTTGGAACCACTCATACATTTTGCCTAGTTCATGTGTCCATATAATGTTCTTGATTCCTAGTGCCACTGCCTTCATTTGAATTCCCATCACGTGTTGCCTTGATGTTTGCAGTGGCTTCTTATATATTCTCTATGGCTTTTGTCTGCTTCTCTTCCAACTACTTGTTTTCACTGCTGTCAGGATGATTTATCTAAAAGGCTTAAGATCCTGTGGTAACTCCCCATGGCTTTTGAACTGATTCACTAATTTATTTAAATAAATGTCTTGAAGTCCTTAATGTGCCAGGCATTGTTCTGGGAATACAGCAGTGAACGAAACAGGTAATCATAATTGCCCTCATGGAGCTTACATTCTACTGTGGGGTATGTAATAAAATCCATAAAGTATGTAGTGTGATACATGGTGGGAAGTGCTGTAGAGGGAAAATGAAGCTTGGAAGGAGTAAGGAGAATATGCATTTTTAACAGGGTTGTCAGGTAGGGCCTCACTGAGATATTTGAATAAATACCTAAAAAAATGAGCTACTAAGCCATGCATGTCTGGAAAGTTTTGTAGCAGAGAAAATAGAAACAGTAAGGGCTCTGAGTTGGCAACAAGCTTGGCGTGTCTGAGGAATATCAAGGCAGCTAGCAGGCTGGGGAGGAGCAGGTAATCTATGAGGTCAGAGATAACAGGTGGCAAATTGTGTATGGCCTTGTAGGCTATTATTAGTGCTGTGGCTTTTACTCACTGTAAGAAGTCATTGGAGGGTTTTAAGGAGTAACAAGTCCTCACTAAAGTTTTAACAAAAATCTTTTAGCTGATATGTTGAGAAAAATCTCGTATCGGGGTTAGAGTGTGGAGCTAAGATGCAAGTTGGGGATCAGCTGTGGTAGGCAGCCTCTAAAATGTCCCCAGTGGTCCCTGCCTTCTGGGATTCTCTCTCTTTTGCAGTTTTCCCCTTGAGTATGGTCGGACTTAGTGTCTTGTTTCTAATGAGTAGAACATGGCAAAAGTGATGAGGTATCACGTCTGAGAGTAGGTTATAATCTTGCATGCCCTTTCTTGCCCACTCGGTTGGAAGCCAGCTGCCATGTTGTAAGCTGCCTTTCTGAGATGTCCGTGAGGGGAGGAACTGAGAGTAGTCTCTGGCCAACAGCCAGTAAGAAACTGAAGGTCCTTATCTAAATAATACAATCCCATTAATGAGCTCAGCTGCAGGTTTAATCTCAGTTGAGCCTTCAGGTGAGACTGCAGCTCTGACTGCTTGGCTGCAGCCTACCCAGATAATCTGCACCCATATCCTGGATTCACAGAAACTGGGATTAAGTCTATTGTTTTAAGGTAGGAAATTTTGGGGTAATTTTTTATGCAGCAATATGTTACTCTTAGGTCAGTTAAAGAGTGAATGCAATTATCATGAGATGATGGTGACTTAGACCAAGGTGAAACAGTAGAGTTGACAAAAACTAAATATTCATGTATTTGAACTCTGGATACATTTTAAGGGTAGATCTATTATCTGAGGAAGTAGATATAAATGGAGAGAGGGGTGGTGGTGGTCATAGTGTAGTAAACAGCACAACCAAGTGGGATTTATTTCAGGGATGCAAAGTTGGTTTAACATGAAAATCAACCAGGGTAGACTGGGTGTGGTGGCTCAGGCCTGCAATCCCAGCACTCTAGGAGGCTGAAATAGGTGGCTTGCTGAGGGCCAGGAGCTGGAGATCAGCCTAGGCAACATAGTGATACTCTGGGTCTCTACAAAAAAATTTAAAGATTAGCTGGGTGTGGTGGTATGTGCCTGTAATCCTAGCGGTGTGGGAGGCTGAAGTGAGAGGATGCTTGAGCCCATGAGTTCAAGGCTGCAGTGGGCCATAAGTGTGTCACTACACTCCAGCCTTGGCAACAGAGGGTGACTCTGTCACTTAAAACAACCAAAATCAGGCAAGGTAATTCACTGTATTATCAAACTAAAAAATTAAAACACATGATCTCAATAAATGGAGAAAAAGCATTTTTCAAAATTCAGTATCTATTGATGGTTTTCACCATGGCTTTATAACACTGTACAAAAAGTTCTAGCCAGTGTGCAGGGCAATAACAAGTAATTAAAGGCATAAATATGTCCCAGATGACATGATTGTGTATTGTGTATGTATGAAAACCCAAAGAATTCTATAAAAAAGGGGAAAAAAACTTACTGGAACATATGAGTGAATGTAGAAAGGTTATAGGTTACAAAGTTAAACCTGATTGATTGATCCAGGATCCTATCCTTATTTTCTATTTTATTTCTGTGTTCTAGTAAGGGTAATTGGAAAATTTGAGAATGATTCCCCTTACCACAGCATAAAAAAAATGAGGACTTTAACAAAGTATTTGCCAGATATCTACACTAAAGACTACCAAACATTGCTGAGAGAAATTAAAGACCTAAATAAATGGATATACAATGTTCATGGATTGCAGGACTCAATATTGTTAAGATGCCCATTCTTTCCAAATTGATCTATAGATTCAGAGCAATACAAGTGAAAGCCACATCAGGTTTTTTGTTTTTTAAGAAATTTATCAGCTGACTTCAAAATTTATAAGGAAACACAAAGAAACTATGATATCCTAAACAATCTTGACAATAGTATAGGAGGACCTATACTGCCTTTACTAACTACAAAGGCATAGTAATCAAGGCAGTGAGCTATTAGTGCAAGGATAAATGAACAGGACAAAACAGAGTCCAGAAATAAACCCACTCTTATACAGTCAATTCATTTTAAACAGAGGCACCACACTAATTCAATGGAGGAGGAGAATATTTTCAAGAAATGCAGTTAAACCAAATAGATAACCTTATGGGGTGGGGGGGGGTTTGCAGGGAAGGAAGATCCTCATTCCTTGCTGCCTTGCATCATACTATTAAGTGAATTTATCTTTGACCTAAACATAAAAGTTAAGACTAATGCTTTCAGAACAAAACATGGGAAAATTTATTCATGACCTTGAAGTTGACAAGGAGTTTTTAGAAACCATCAAGAGCACCTATCAAATGAAAAATTTGGATTTCATCAAAATAAAACACTTCTGCTCCCCAGAGTGACAACTGAGAAAATAAACAGGCAAGCCACAACCTAGGGGGAAAATGCTAGCAATACATACATAAGACAAAGGACTTATATCCTTAAGGATTCCTACCATTCAGTAACAAGAAAGGTAGCCTATGAAAAAAATGACCGGACTGGAATAGATGTTTTTTAAAAAAATCATAAATATCAATGAAATATGAAAAGGGTTAAACATCATCGGAAGAGGATCTAAGATGGCCAAAGAGGAACAGCTCTGGATTGCAGTTCCCAGCGAAAACGCAGAGGGTGAGTGATCCCCACATTTCCCAACGAATTTTTACTACCCACAGACCAGGGGATTCCAGGGTGGAAAAGCACCATGAGTCTCCAGCGCAGCTGATTCAGCAGGCATAGCGAATCTCCACACAAAAACTCACACAAATCTGGGTGTTTCAACTGGCAACCAGAACGCCTGAGACAGTCACCTGTTTAACTGAAAAAAAGGGGGCTGAAACAAGGAGCCAGGTGATCTGGCTTGGCTGGTCACACCCCCACAAAGACCAGCAATCTGAAATGCTCTGGATTGAGAGTTTCACAGCAAGCACAGCTAGACCTGGGACAGTCCAGCTCTGTGGGGGGAAGGGCATCCACGATTACCGAGGCAGTCCACCACTACTGAGGCAGTCCGGCACTACTGAGGCAGTTCACTATCACTGAGGCAGTCCGCCACTACTGAAGCAGTCTGCCATTACTGAGGCAGTTCTAACTACACCCCTATAAACAAAACTGCAAGGAAGTTCACACAGCAGCTGGGCAGAGCCCATGGCAGCTCAGCAACGCCTCTGCTGGCAGACTGTGACTAGGCTACCTCCTCACTGGGTAGGGTATCTCGGAAAAAAACGCAGAATGACAGGAACTTATAAAGCCCCACCTTCCCGGGACAGAGCACCCGGGAAAAAAAGGCGGTTATGAATTCTGCTGCAGCAGACTTAAATGTACCTGCCCAGCAGCTCTGAACAGAACACAGCTCACAGCTCAGCACCTGAACTCCTATAAGGGACAGACTGTCTCATCAAGCAGCTCCATGACCTCCGTATAACCAAAGAGACATCTCATAAAGGAGAGCTCAGACTGACAACTGGCGGGTATCCTGGGACAAAGATAACAGAAGAAGAAACTGGCAGCAACCCTTACTGCTCTGCAGCTGCTGCAGGTGATCACCAGGCAAGCAGGGTCTGGAGTGAACCTCCAGCAGTCCTACAGCAGGGGGCCCGTTTGTTAGAAGGAAAACTAAGAAACAGAAATAACTTCATCAGCAACAAAAAGAATGTCCACTCACAGACCCCATATGAAAGTCACCAACCACAAAGACCACAGGTAGATAAATCCACAAAGATGGGAAGAAAGCAGTGCAAAAAGGATGAAAATACCCAAAACCAGAATGCCTCTCCTCCTACAAGGGATCACAACTCCTCACCAGCAAGGAAACAAGGCTGGATGGAGAATGAGTCTGATGAATTGACAGAAACAGGCTTCAGATTGTTGGTAACAGCAAACTTCTCTGAGCTAGAAGATCATGTTCCAAGAACCTTGATCAAAGGTTTGACTAAGAAACTAAGAACCTTGATAAAAGGTTTGATGAAATGCTAAGGAAAATAAACAACTTAGAGAGGAATATAAATGAATTGATGCAGCTGAAAAACACAACACTAGAACTTCATGAAGCACACACAAGTTTCAATAGCCAAACTGACCAAACAGAAGAAGGGATATCAGAGGTCGAAGATCAACTCAATGAAATAAAACAAGAAGGCATGATTAGAGAAAAAGTAAAAAATGAACAAAGCCTTCAAGAAATATGGGATTATGTGAAAAGACCCGACGTAGGTTTGATAGGTGTACCTGAATGTGACGGAGAGAATGAATCCAAGGTGGAAAACACTCTTCAGGATATTATCCAGGAAAACTTCCCCAACCTAGCAAGGCAGGCCAACATTCAAGTCCAGGAAATACAGAGAACACCACAAAGATATTCCTCAAGAAGAGCAATCCCAAGGCACATAACTGTCAGATTCACCAGAATTGAAATGAAGGAAAAAATGCTAAGGGCAGCCAGAGAGAAAGGTCGGGTTTACCCACAAAGGGAAGCCCATCAGGCTCACAGTGGACCTCTCAGCAGAAACCCTACATGCCAGAAGAGAGCGGGGTCAATATTCAACATCCTTAAGGAAAAGAACTTTCAACCTAGGATTTCATATGCAGCCAAACTAAGTTTCATAAGCAAAGGAGAAATAAAATCCTTTATGGACAAGCAATTGCTCAGAGATTTCATCACCACCAGGCCTGCCTTACAAGAGCTCCTGAAAGAAGTACTAAACATAGAAAGGAACAACCAGTACCAGCCACTCCAAAAATGTACCAAAATAGTAAAGAGCATTGACACAATGAAGAAACTACGTCAGCTAATGGGCAAAACAGCCAGCTAGCATCAAAATGGCAGTGTTAAATTCACACATAACAACATTAACCTTAAGTGTAAATGGGCTAAATGAGCCAATCAAAAGACACAGACTGGCAAATTGGATAAAAAGTAAAAACCCATCGGTGTGCTGTATCCAGGAAACCCATCTCACATGCAGGGATACACATAGGCTTAAAATAAAGAGATGGAGGAAGATCTACCAAGCAAATGGAGAGCAAAAAAAAAAGCAAGAGTTGCAATCCTAGTCTCTGATAAACTAGACTTTAAACCAACAAAGATCAAAAGAGACAAAGAAGGGCATTACATAATGGTAAAAGGATCAATGCAACAAGAAGAGCTAACAATCCTAAATATATATGCACCCAATACAGGAGCACCCAGATACATAAGGCAAGTTCTTAATGACCTACAAAGAGACTTAGACTCCCACACAATAACAGTGGGAGACTTTAACACTCCACTGTCAATACTAGACAGATCAACAAGACAGAAAATTAACAAGGATATCCAGGACTTGAACTCAGACCTGGACCAAGTAAACCTAATAGACATTTCCAGAACTCTCCACCCCAAATCCACAGAATATACATTCTTTATACATTCTTCTCAGCACCACATCACACCTACTCTAAAACTGACCACATAATTGGAAGTAAATCATTCCTCAGCAAATGCAGAAGAACAGAAATCGTAACAGTCTCTCAGACCACAGTGCAATCAAATTAGAACTCAGAATTCAGAAACTAACTCAGAACCATACAACTTCATGGAAACTGAACAACTGGCTATTGAATGTTGACTGGATAAACAATGAAATGAAGGCAGAAATAAAGATGTTCTTTGAAACCAGCAAGAACGAAGACACAACGTGCCAGAATCTCTGGGACACATTTAAAGCAGTGTCTAGAGGAAAATTTATAGCAATAAATGTCCACATGAGAAGCAAGGAAAGATCTAAAATTGACACCCTATCGTCAAAATTGAAAGAGCTAGAGGAGCAAGATAAAAAAAAAAACAAAAAACCTCAAAACCTAGCAGAAGACAAAGATATACAAAAAATCCTTCAAAAAATCAATAAATCCAGGAGCTGATTTTCTGAAAAGATCAATAAAATAGACCACTAGCCAGAATAATCAAACAGATGCAATAAAAAATGATAAAGGGGATATCACCACCAATTGCACAGAAATAAAAACCACCATCAGAGATTACTACAAACAATGTATCTATGCACATAAACCAGGAAACCTGGAAGAAATGGATAAATTCCTGGACACTTACACCCTCCCAAGCCTAAACCAGGAAGAAGCCAAAACCCTGAATAGAACAAGGGCTGAAGTTCAGGCAGCAATTAATAGCTTACCAATCAAAAAAAGCCCAGGTCCAGATGGGTTCACAGCCGAATTCTACCAGACGTACAAAGAGGAGCTGGAACCCCTCCTTCTGAATCTATTCCAAACAATCCAAAAAGAAGGAATCTTTCCCAAATCATTTTATGAGACCAACATAATCCTGATACCAAAACCCAGCAGAGACTCAACAAGAAAAGAAAACTTCAGGCCAATATCCGTGACGAACACAGATGCAAAAATCTTCAACAAAATACTGGCAAACCGATTCCAACAGCACATCAAAAAGCTTATCCATCACAGTCAAGTAGGCTTCATCCTGGGGATGCAAGGATGGTTCAACATAAGCAAGTCTATAAATGTAATTAACCACATAAACAGAACCAAAGACAAAAACCACGATTATCTCAATAGATGCAGAGAAGGCCTTCGACAAAATTCAACAGCCCTTTATGTTAAAAACTCTCAGTAAGTATCGACAGAACGTTCAAAATAATAAAAGCTATTTATGACAAACCCACAGCCAATATCATACTGAATGGGCAAAAACTGGAAGCATTCCCTTTGAAATCTGGCACTAGACAAGGATGCCCTCTCTCACCACTCCTATTCAATATATATTGGAAGTTCTAGCCAGAGCAATCAGGCAAGAAAAAAAAGGGTATTCAATTAGGAAAGGAGGAAGTCAAATTGTCTCTTATTTGCAGATGACATGATAGTATATTTAGAAGACCCTACTGTCTCAGCCCAAAATCTCCTGAAACTGATAAGCAACTTCAGCAAAGTCTCAGGATACAAAATCAATGTGCAAAAATCACATGCATTCCTATACACCAATAACAAGACTTAAAGAGCCAAATCAAGAACGAACTGCCATTAACAATTGCTACAAAGAGAATAAAATACCTAGGAATACAACTAACTAAGGATATAAAGGACCTCTTCAAGGAGAACTACAAACCACTGCTCAACGAAATAAGAGGGGACACAAACAGATGGAGAAACATTCCATGCTCATGGTTAGGAAGAATCAATATTGTGAAAATGGCCATACTGCCCAAAGTAATTTACAGATTCAACGCTATCCCCATCAAGCTACCAATGACCTTCTTCACAGAACTGGAAAAAAACATCTTAAATTTCATATGGAACCAAAAGAGCGCCCACATAGCCAAGTCAATTCTAAGAAAAAAGAACAAAGCTGGAGACATAATACTACTGGACTTCAAACTGTACTACAAGGCTACAGTAATCAAAACAGCATGGTACCGGTACCAAAACAGAGACACAGACCAATGGAACAGAACAGAGTCCTCGGAGGCAACGCCATAGATCTACAACCATCCCATCTTTGACAAACCTCATAAAAACAAGCAATGGGGATAGGATTCCCTGTATAATAAATGGTAGTGGGAAAACTGGCTAGCCATGTGCAGAAAGCAGAAACTGGACCCCTTCCTGACACCTTACACTAAAATTAACTCCAGATGGATTAAAGAATTAAACATAAGACCTAACACCATAAAAATCTTAGAAGAAAACTGAGGCAAAACCATTCAGGACATATGCACAGGCAAGGACTTCATGACCAAAACACCAAAAGCATTGGCAACAAAAGCCAAAATAGACAAATGGGACCTAATCAAACTCCACAGCTTCTGCACAGCAAAAGAAACAATCAGAGTGAACTGGCAACCAACAGAATGGGAAAAAATCTTTGCAATCTACCCATCTGACAAAGGACTTATACCCAAAATCTACTAAGAACTAAAACAGATTTACAAGGAAAAAACAAACCCATTCAAAAGTGGGCAAAGGATATAAACAGACACTTTTCAAAAGAAGACATATATGAGGCCAAGAAACATGAAAAAATGCTGATCATCACTGGTCATTAGAGAAATGCAACTCACTGAGATATCATCTCATGCATTAGAATGATGCTAGTTAGAATGGCGATCATTAAAAAATCGGGAGACAACAGATGCTGGAGAGGATGTGGAGAAATAGGAACACTTTTACACTGTTGGTGGGAGTGTAAATTAGTTCAGCCATTGTGGAAGACAGTGTGGTGATTCCTCAAGGACCTAGAAATAGAAATTCCATTTGACCCAGCAATCCCATTACTGGGTATATAACCAAAGGATTATAAATCGTTCTATTATAAGGACATATACACACATATGTTAACTGCAGCACTGTTTACAATAGCAAAGATTTGGAACCAACCCAAATGCCCATCGATGATAGACTGGCCAGGGAAAATATGGCACATATACACCATGGAATACTATGTAGCCATAAAAAACAATGAGTTCGTGTCCCTTGTGCAGACATGGATGAACCTGGAAACCATCATTCTTGGCAAAATGACACAGGAACAGAAAATCAAGCACCACATTTTCTCAGGCAGGTGTTGAACAGTGAGAGCACATGGACACAGGGAGGGGGGCATCACACACTGGGGACTGTTGGGGGGACAAGGGGAGGGACTGTTAGGGGTAGGTAGTTGGGAAGGGATAACATGGGGAGAAATGCCAGATATAGGTGATGGGGTTGGAGGCAGCAAACCACATTGTCATGTAGGTACCTATGCAACAATCCTGTATGTTCTTTCCATGTACCCCAGAACCTAAAATGCAACAAAATATATATATTTAAAACAAAAAGGTTAAACATCAGCATGCAAGTTAAAACCATAGTGAGATACTCTATTAGAATTGCTAAAATTAAAAGACACCACCAAATGTTGGCAAGGATATGAAACTGGAACTCTCATGAGGGTAAAACAGTACATATAGCCGCTGTGGAAAACTTTTTGATAAGTTTGTTATAAACCTACCCTAGGACTCTGCAATTCTACTTCTAGTTATTTCACAAAAGAAGTGAAAACATAAGTCCACAAAGAATGTTCATAATAACTTTAACAGTAGCCTCAAACTGTAAAAAATAAAAATAAAAACAAAAATGCCCATAAAGAGAAGAAAGGACAAAATGTGGTACGTTCATGCAATGAAACACTACTCAGTAGCAAAAGGCAACAAAACCACGGATCCTGGCACCACATGGATGAAATCTCACGGACATGCTGAGAAGAAAGCCACACACAAAAACGAACACACTATATTTCATTTACAATAAAATTCAAGAGTAGGCAAAACTAATCTATGTCAATAGAAATCAGAAAATGGTTGCTGGGACAGGACCAAGAAGGGAATAAATTCACTGCAAAAGGGCACACGGGAACTTTGACGGAAGAGTTCTTAACCTGGGGTAAGGATTACACAGGTGTACAGATTTATCAAAAGTGATTGAACTGTAATTCCAAAACCTATATATTTTACTGTATACAAGTTATATTTGAATACAAACAATTTTACCTTAAATTAGTATTTAAAAATTTGATTTATCAGGGGGCTCCCTGGCTCTGTTCATAGAGAAGTTTGGTGACTTTATCTCCATTTACAATAGCCTTGTTCTTTAAGTCAGTTAGCTCTTCATTAGAAAACTTGAATTATTTTTGAATTCACTAAATTTTCTAGTGAAATGCTTCTAATTTTTTTGTGCTAAATTTTTTATTCATTATTCATCATGTTCTACTTGTACATTAGAAGTTAAAGACAGTAATTGCCCTAAAGATAGTCCGAACACTCCTTTTTAAATATAAAAACAGATGCCTAAACTGGTTTGTCTAGGATATTCTTATTTCATCTCAAAAATACATTACATAAAACCTGCATTGTCATCGTTTGTAGATACTAACTGGGCAAACACAACAGCTTAATTTTTTAAGCAGATGTAGATTAGACAATTAAGTCTGTTCTGACTGGCAACCGAGGAAGCAGTGAACGGGTGTCAGGAAACTGGACTATTTTATACATAAGTACACATTCTATCAGTTGTTTTTCAAAAGCACGTATTTTCTGTGAACCACGGCATTTCCAAATTCACAAGTGCCCCTGGCTGGCTTTTTCTAGCTGAGGTGTGCTGGTCTTTACAGCTGGTACATTCCCATCAGACCCTTTCCCAGGAACTGTACTGATGATGATCTATAAAACCTGGGTAAAAACTGCATTTTAAAAAACTGCACCCAGTGAAAGGCATAAATGATATCCCTGTACTACAGTGAAAGGTAAATGTAGTAAAATTTAACTTGAAACAAGTTTGGCAGTGCTGGTTGTGATGAACAGAGAGAGGCTTAAAATGCTTAAATAAAGGAACACTTTTAATTATATAAGAAAAATTTTATTTGATAAACATAACTTCATAAACTTTAAAAAATTATTGAGAGCTGTACAATAAGTATACTATATTTACTGACAATGCAGATAATTTTTAGAGGATTAGACAGCCACAGTGTCTCAGGTCCAAATTTAAGTATTGCTACAGTATTTCTAGATACTCATTCCTCATGAAAATCTAACAATCACCATTATTACAAACATGTTGTTAGTTATGGTCTGCTTTTTATAGGAACATCATTCAAGTTATTTCACATAAAACAGCACTTTAATAATGTTTTACTTTTGTGAAAATAGATAACTCATTTCAAAATAGAAGTAAAATGTCTATAAGTGGGGATGAAAATTAATAAAACATTTTACCGTAACTCTTTGGTGTGTTGTTTTTATTAATACCTGCTTGTATCATACCCCAAACTGATCTTTATAGGAAAAACAGCAACATGGAAGATTTTCCCTTTTCTTACAGCCTCCATGAGATTTTCAGAGTAGCATATTTTAAAAACTTTTGGCTCTTGTCAATTTTCTAGTGGCCTTGACTCCTGCCTATCAGGAGTCTCAAGCTATCAGGTAAGTTCAATCTCACTACCTTTTGCAGTAGAAATGACCTCAGTCCTGGGACTAATAATAGGGCTGAATGCAGGCATTTCCTAAGGTTGATTTGCCTCTGTTAAGTCTCCCGTTCAGGATAGTGCCTGGGTTTGGATCAGGTCTGGAAGCCTTTGTATGTCATGAGCTTTAGACCCAAGGCAGGCAGAAAAGTCAGACCATAAATTCTCCCCTTTTCTCAACTTGACAGCAGATCTTTGTAGCTGTACTTCTCCCTGGCCCACACTTTGCTTCGCCCAGGGTGAGCCTATGCCTGCGAAAGCTGAGGCAGGGTGCTGAGTCACTTAGAGCAGCTGAGGGGCAATTTTGGAAACTGACTTGTGCTTGCCACTATCTTCAGGCTTACAGCCCTCAGATGAGGCAAAGGCAAGCAAGTGAGGCAAATAGATATGAGACCACTGATTAGCAATAACGTATTTAGCATTTTGCTCTGGTTTTGGCAGATAAGGGTAAGTTAACTATCAACATCATATTTCCAAAGAATTTTAAAGAAATATGCAAAGGGCATACTTTGTAGTAATAATTTTACAAGATGAATATAGCAGTAGAAAACTACAGAAAGCTTGTAGACTGCATTGTTACTTTCTTAAATAGAAAACTCTAAAATTACAAGGTAATTTTGCTTTAAAAATGAACCGGATTTGGAGTTAACAGTTCAGGATAAGCACACTAGTGGATGCCATTTATTTTTTTTAAAAAAATAAAGTTCTCCTTAACTTCAAATGGTGAATGGAGAAAATTACATCAATCACACTTTAAGCACCATTTTTGGTGAGCTGACCTCCTGTCTTGCTGCAGTTGGTCATAGGCTACTTTATGACTTTGGAGTGTTTGTCTAGTGTGTTGCTACTCAGTTTATTTGATGGCAAATAAACACTGGAATGTAGATGTAATGCAGGCGTATTGAATGTCACCTTGTTGTGTGTACATTTTATGAGCAAATTTCCATATTATCCTCCACTAACGTACTCTACTGAGTATATCTGCAGTATTTTCTTTTCTGGAACATGAATTGGTGAATGTACACATTGTACGTTGTGTTATTCAAAGTATTTCCAGAATAACACATCTTCCTAAATCCAACTATGGAATATCTAAGTTAAAAAGAAGGACTATTTTTGAAAATTAATATTTAGCTTAATAACTTAATACCGCTGCATCACTGGAACAAATGTTACATTAGCAAGAAAAGAGTTTACTAGCAAACAAAGAAAGTCTTAATTTTGGTCTCTACCATACTTTCCCTGCCAGCCCAATTCTAAAAGTCTTGTATTCACGAAACGGGAAGGAAGCTTAGGCTGCAAAATAAATCTCCAAAAAGGAATGATATTTTTAAGCGAAAACTTAGTAAAAACTTACTTAACCATTTTCTTAGTAGGTATACAACCGTTATTTGCTTAGAGCTGGGTGACGGTTCTTTTTTTTTCTGGGACAGTCTTGCTTTGTCTTCCAGGCTGATGTGCAATGGTGAGATCTCAGCTCACTGCAACCTCCACTACCCAGGTTCAGACAATTCTCCTTTCTCAGCCAACCGAGTGACTGGAATTATAGGCTCCTGCCACCATGCCCAGCTAATTTTTGTAGAGATGGGGTTTCATCATATTGGTCAGGCTGGTCTCAAACTCTTGACCTCAGGTGATCCGCCCACCTCAGCCTCCCAAAGTGCTAGGATTACAGGCATGAGCCACCACACCCAGCCTTGGGTAATAGTTCTTAAGCTAATAATCACTTCTAAATCTTAAGACAACATTACTTTTCAATAAAACAAAAACAAATGACAACACTGAACCTACCTGATCAATTCAGGATAGAAGTTAGGCTCTGAAGTGCGATGACTTATTACAGTAACATGGTAACATGTACCCGGTTAATCATTCTCAGCATTTTAATTTATTGCTGCCGTTACCTGATACTAGCATTTTAAACTTTAACAATTTACGTTCCATAGCCACACCTGAAAATATGCCTTGCACTGGGACACTGGCAGAATTTACTTTATTGTGGGAGTTTCCTATAACTTAGATAACATGGTAACCTGAAAATCACAAGATTATTAACTGAAACCCTTTATTCTAAAATCTAGCATACAGAAAGGAAAGAGCAATTCTGAGTTGGCCACAGAAAGAGGCTCTTCTTTTTTTTTTTTAATAGATTTAATTACTCATACTATTCTGATTTGTATAATTAAACATATTTGCAATATTTAAATACTGTCCAAACTTTTTATTGATATAAACTTTACAATGATGTCATGAAATACTATACACAGAGCCTTCAGGTAAAGAGGAAAAAAAAGCAAATTTAAATATGGTAACCAGATTAAAGCATGCAAAAGATCCAATGATAAAGACATTAAATTCATAATATGCTAATGGTATCTAATTTACCCACTATAGGTTCTTCATATTCTGTCACAAAAATTGTTAACATCAATTGGAAGTTTGGTGAACGAACCTGATTCCTGACTTGTATATATGATACACCCTTGCATTTATATGGCTAACTTTACAGGCCGTGGGTTACAGCAGAGTTAGAGGAATTGGTATTGGTAGAAATTTACTCCCCATACTGCTTAAGCAACGGTTGGAAATGATTCTCCTAATTTGCTCTGTGAACTTAGAACACACTAATGAATTAACAACACAGGTCACTGAGGGACCAAAATTCCTCAGTATTCACATTAACTTTTCCCAGGAAAAGCTTCAAATATAACTCTAATAAAAAAATAGAGTTCTCAAGGCAAACTTTCAGCATAATTTACATAAGCAGATTTAAATAGAAGAGTCAATAAGCAAGCTAATACTAAAAAATACACTTTACTAAGATTTATCTTTTTTCCTGCATTTATAATAAAATATAATGGCCTCAGCAACAGACTGAAATGCTATCAGGAGTCCCATAAGCACAAGGGACAAACCAGACA
The DNA here is from genome assembly GCF_009761245.1 of Sapajus apella. Lineage (NCBI taxonomy): Eukaryota > Metazoa > Chordata > Mammalia > Primates > Cebidae > Sapajus > Sapajus apella. The sequence goes on from NW_022436978.1 coordinate 18,406,606, forward strand.
GATGAAAAATGTCTCTTTATTCTCAAATTTTAACATATTCAGATTCAAACTGAGGGTGCTGGGAGGGGCTTGTATTAAAGCTGTCTGTTTGCCATTATAACTCTGGGTATAAACTCCTATAAAGATTTCGGAAATTAATTTCAGAGCTAGTGTGGCCATGAACAGGGTGATCACACTGAATTTTGGGAAAGGAGGTGAAATGGCTCCCACAAAGTACTACTGCCCCTTTAACAAGTAGATGAGTCCATTGTGGAGAGAGTCAAGATGCTTCTGTCGTTGGTATAGAAAGGATCCGATGTACTCCATGATCTAAAGTAACAATAAGAGAAAAGTTTGGCTCACCAGGACCTATGTTTTAATTGAGAAAAAAATTTAAAACTGAGGACCCAAGTGCAATCACTGACTGATTCATTTAAATGCTAAAGAGAGGTTCTTCATACTAGTACTGAATGCCCAAACTTTATATTCTATAAAACCTTGGGAAAAATAATGCTCTAGTCATCATATAAAAATATTAGCCAAAATTCAAACATTCATGAGCATTAAAACAGTTTCTATATGTAGTAAAGCATGAGATGCTTTTAAAATCTTTTACTGAGAAGTTCAGTTTACAAAACAAACCCAAATCTCACTTACCAAAAGCTCTGGAATGAAATAGTAGTATGTTCCTATTATTGATCATTTCTTTTCACCTGTAAATCTTATTCTAAAGACTTTAGCATAATTAGCTTGAATGTAGTGAATGATGTATCCAAAGTTATCAAAGACATCTGTAGGTCACTAGTGTTTTAACGATGAACAAACAATTCTCTACTGGTCTGGAAAAGTTAACTCTGTCTGAATGATAAGGCCCTAAAGCAATTCATTACATAATATTTTGTGTGCAGCTGTAAACTTAAATTAGCTTGAGTTAATTTAAGCGAAAATAACTCAAGACCAAAAGTGGCCTGCCATGCTTAAAACAGACCAACCTAGTTCAAGGACAAATTAGGATTACCAAGTGAAAGGTTGTTTTCTTCTGAGACTAAACACATTTAACAACAAATACATTTTATGTAACTTTTTCCAGGACTCCCACATTCCCTAAACAGAGAGGTTACAGGAAGAGATGAGCATTAAAAATGGCCCCAATTCCCCCTTGTCAAATATTTTCTCTTTCCCAGAGACGCTAAGTTTGTATGTAGGTAGCTCAACTTTAATTTGACCAGTTTCTAGAAAAGCTTGAACAGGATCTATCTGAGGTCAGGGAAGGGCTTGTTCACTACTGCCTCTCTAGCATCTAGGACTGTGTCTGACACATATTAGGCACCTTGTATTTGTAGAATAAATAAAATGAGAAGATGAAAATTTCTTAAAGAGTAAGTATTTACAGGGGAAAAGTATGCTTTTAACTGTAACAACTATCAATACCCTAATTATCTGGAGTCAGATGTCCAGTTTCAAACTGCCAATACTTTATATGAGTTTTTCTTCTGTCCACATTGCTTACACAGAAGAATCTTATTAGGTAAAGTATCCTTCACTTTTAATTTATATAATTTTTGACAGAACACATTAAACACTTCAACTACATATTAACTACTAACAACTTTCTATTTAGAAGATAGTTTTGATTAGGATAAAGTAACTTGTTAGTAATATACAAACAGAAAATCTTTTATTGCTGAAAAACAGTTTGTTAGGGTGCAACATGGCATACCCTTTATATAGCACCATGATGCTCCCTTTGAAACTGAGCTTGCAATATTGGATACTTCGTTGACAACATCAATTAGTAAAATATAAGTTGAATTTCTGTGCCTGAATGGTGAAAATTTAACCACCAAGAAATCTGTCATATAAAAAACACTGGTGGTATTTCTCAAATGATGCCCATTACTCTTGAGTTTAGTATGTCAATGGGACAAACCACCAAGGGCTTCCACATTTTGTAAGGGCAGTCTCAGCCTTGCCCTACCTTTTGAATTAGACATGAAATAGAAATATAGATTAGATGCTGCTCTAGAGTAAAAACGGAAATGCCCAACACATTTCACAAATACAATTATATGTAAAAAACAAAAACAGAACTCTATGTATCAAAATGACTTTGAAAGTTTAAATATCATCTTAATGCATCTATGGCAATTTTCACATAGCCCTTGAAAAGCACCAGGTAGCTTGGTGTTATTAAATGACTTTATCCCCTAGAAAAGAATGAACAGATCTGAAAAGACTTTCTAGATTATTCACATGAGGAAAAAGGTAAGAAAATAATAGTAATATATATATAATAGTAAATAATATTAGTAATATATAGATTAATAGTAATAATATAACCTGTGATGTTGGACAAAAGTGGAAGGGCATTTAGTCTGTCAAATATGATACTAATAAGTTAAACATTTTATTAGGAATAAAAAAAATCAGACACAAAGAATATAGCCCAATTTTAAGTGAAAAGAAGTAGAGATGATAACAGCTACCTTCAAGAGAACATGTCAAAGTCAATTCAACACCTCCTGGGGCAAGTTCAAAAGGGGTAATGCTGCCTCAAATGGCTACGTAAAGAATAGTGCGGGCATATTACCCACATAATTGGTATCAAGAAAATGGATATATGTATACAGCAGAAAAAATTTGGGGCTAATTTAATATTCCAGTGTTAAGAAAATCATTACCAAAATATGTATTGTCATTAAAGAGAAATTTCCACTGAAGCAGAAGCTGAAAAAATTCTGTAGAGGTTCTATTGTACCTTAGTCTAACTCCTATCTTGAGTCTGTGCAATCAAGCTGTATTATTAGGTAAAATATTATTATAAATCAAGCTCTTTTGGAAGTTCCTTTGGGAAACTTGCTGGCCTAGGTACATGACAGAGCTACATTTTATAATACAATTATATAAATCATAACAAAGTCCCAGAGTTTAAGTGCTCACCCTTCTACATGGAATGAAATTACTGCAAAATGGTATCACAGCATTATGGAAGTATTTTAGATCACGTTATAATCAAGTCAGAATAAATGGGGATTCAAACCATAGACATTATGTTAACATAAGAATGCTATTTCTAAGTTTAACTGTATCATAAATACACAGTCAAGCTAAAGGTAAAGTGGGAAAGCTCACCAGTAAAAGTTACCTGAATTTTATAATAGATGAATGATATCATACTCATCGCATTTTTAAAACACAAAGCTAACTAAATAATAAAAATCATTTTTTCAGTAGGTAAGAGTAGTGCCTTCTTCACTCTTTATAACCTGTTCCTGGGATAATTTCCAAACCCTGGCGCATACAGAAATGGCTCATATTCACGGAGCACGTTTGGGACAAGGGGAACCAACGTCTCTCTCTGCCCATGTGTACCCTCCATGCATACCGTGTACTGCTGCCCTGATGTTGACAGTATGGTATCATTCACCTAAATAACACCAAGTGCAGAAAAAGCTATTTCTACCCCCTTACATCCTCTAAATAGTGATGTAACTTTTGGGAAAATGTATGAATAAATCAATTCATTGCATGTATAAATAAATTTTAAATGGCGTTTACCAAAATACAGTATTTTTTTGTTATGGTGCACGACAGCAGGCACCTGTTCTAACGCATACATTTTTAATTAGACACTAAGTACCAAGCAAAAGAAATTAAAAATAATGACTCATTTCAAAACTTCATTACAGACATAAGAAGAGGCAGGGGAGCAGAAATACAATCTTTTGTGTTTATAAATACCTCAAAACCTCAAATAAGCGACTGGAAAATATACATAAAGGGTAAGAAAAGGAAAGCCTTTGACTTCACTGTTATGTTGAGATTATTTTGTAAGGACGAAAAGCAAAAAGAATAAAAAATAAAAAGCAGGAAATAGTATACGTATAATTTTAAAAAGTTATACAAACCATGAGAGTACCATATACACATCCTACTGAGCACAGTTTAGAAAGATTATGAAACAATTTTTTAGTCATTAGATGAAGTCTCTTCAAAGGTGCTTTCTCTTCCTTTGTGAGTGAAAAAGCCCTAACCCCAAAGCCACAAAGTGAAATCTACCACTAAAGAGAGCTAATAAATAGCAGACTTCCTGCTTTAGTTGGTAAAAGCAGCTGCTGACTTATTAGGTATCTAGAGCTGCAGGTTCATCCTGTTCCAGATAGGATACTCATTTGCAGCAAAGGCTACTTAGAGAGATTTCACACCTGCTGATGTGGGTCGGACTACATCTTCCTATGACTCGTTCCAGCATTCTTCCAATAGATGCGCACGCTGCTTCTCCTTCTGGGAAACAGCATATGGAGTCCAAGCACTTGATACCTGCATTTGTTTCAGCAAGCTGGGGGAGGTGAGGCAGAAAGCATTAGTTGTTTAAAAATCTGGGCCTCTGAAAAGCATTACAAAATTACATCAAGCACTTTCAAATCAAAGGTAACATATATAAATACACGTTTTTCTATAATATGGGAAATATATAAAGGGCTTTAATTTACTAGAGTATAACCATCCAAAATTATTTTAAAGCCTTGTATCCTAAATCAGAGGTTTGACAAAATAATTATATAAATTAAGAAGCTGGGTATTATCTAAATCTATTTTTAATATTTTATTTTACTCATTTATTATGGTCAAAATGATTTACATAAATCAATCAGGAATGTAATGAATTCTAATTCTTCATGTAGTTTTTGTTTAGGTGAAGTGCTCCTGCAATTTCGATTGAAAATGTCTAGCAATTAAGATAAGTGGAATATGAACTATCTCAAAGACTGGGAAATACCAACTAGGCAGAACCTAGCCCCAATCTTCAATAACAACAAGCAAACACTTTATGTAAACTTTACTAGTGCCAGGTTCTAAGCACTCTATAGATATCCACTCCACACTTATCTTTAAAAAAAGCATCATCTATCATAAATTGCTAAAAACTTTTAAAATGGCAATCATCCCATCATCAGCTCATGATTAACATTTATTAAAGAAGTGAACAAGTAGTAGTATCAAGATTTGAAACTGAATTACTTTTTGAGTATGCAAGATTTAGGTTGATTCAGGCATAAATAGCCCAGAAAGACAATTTTATTCCATACTACTGACAATGTTAACTGAGCTAAAATGAGGGCGGAAATGGTGTGACCATGCAGGTGGATGAATCCCAACCCTTGTTTTACTTGTCAAGGATGCTCTTACATTTTTCAAGGGCTGTTGGTTTTTTAAAAAAACTTAATTCACTTTCTTTTACACATATAACATCCTGCATAGCACATCTTTTGAGGATAGAGGAGGAGGAGGAGAAATGAAGGGTTGCGCTTCCAGGAAGGTTGGGAATCACCATGTGCTGGGCTCAGGCAACAGAGGACGTTTGTGGAGATGCTCACAACAAACAAGAGAGACAGATGAGGTGGAATAGACACAATCTGGCATTCTGAACATAAGCAACGGCTAATGTCCTGCAAGATCCCTGCTCAGAAGATTCTGCCCAACACCACGAAGTGTGAAACAACGTGGTTCTTATCTGGCAACTGCCTAAGCACTTGAGGGAAAGCCAAACTTGACTTGTTCTTTCATTACAATACCCTTAGTTTAGGATTGTTTAGGGCACTGTTTCTTAAACTGTTTTGTGAGACATTTACAGACATTTCATGAAAAAAAAAAAAAAAGGTCTGTGTTCAATTAAATTTGGGAAACACCAATTTAACAAAGTTCTAAACAGACTTTTAAAGTAGCGGACTGTCAAGTCAGGACACACGGTCACCTGCATGGGGGAAGCCTGAGATATCACAATTCTCCCACTCATTTTCTTAGTGGGAGAAACCTATACCCCCAACCCCCAACCAGGAAACATTAAGCAGCACCAGGAGGATCATTCACATTCAGAGGAATAGTTTAGGAAATGCTTGTTTAGGTAACAGGATTTCATCAGTTTTCCAGTTTCCTCTTTGGGTCCCTGGGCTTCAGTTTCCCCAATCTCAAATTTACCCCTTGTAGCAACCTGGACTCCAGGGCTCCGACATACTCAGAGGATAAAGCCCCACACCCATGAAGCCTTGAAGGCTTTCCAGCCTGACCGCAGGCTGCCTTTCCTGCTCTGCTTCCCAGTGCTCTGGTACAGGCTCCACTCCAGCCAACCAGGCAGTGTTCCCTGCCCGTGGGTACGTGTCAGGGCCTGCCATCAATCAGGGTCAGAATGCTGACCCCTATACCAGGGTTCAGCTTAAATCCCACTGTCTCCATGAAACTTCCCTCACCTCTCCAATTATGAGTATCTCTTTCTCCAATTCTATTTCACTTATTTGTATCACTTAATCGGCACAAGCACTTAAACTTCTATTTACTGAGCCAAGGTCCTGTGCCAGTTTCCACAGGGGATAGTAACCTGTGCTCAATCAGCTGAGCAAAAGGTAAGGAAGAAGGCAGGAGAGGACCAGTCAAGACGCACCAATACAGCAGTTACGTTAATGGAGTGCTCACCACGTATACCCCAGCGACTAGGTAAGATTCTTCTCGCAGATTGTCTCACTGAAAACTTACAACAGCTCTGAGGAATAGGCACCATGATCACCCCCAGTTTACAGATGAGGAAACAGTTAAGAATTTGTTCAGGGTCACCCACGTCAGCTGGGGCTTGAATCCTGCAGAGCCCAGCCCCCTTTACCATGCCACTATCTTGCCTTCTAAGAGGCAGACGACTCAGAAAACAGAAGGGAAAGCTCAAACCCAGCTGCCGTTAGTGGACTGGTGGGAGGGCATGAAAATCTGATGGAAAGGGTGGCATTTAAACCGCATCTTAAAGGACTGGGGGGCATTTCAATAGCAGGAGATGGGGAGAAAGGATATTCCAGGCTGACTGAGGAGAAAAAGTGGCTGTGTGTGGGCAGCAGTGTGGTGTGTATTCAGCACACGCTTAGCCTAAGTGTAAGGGAGTGGTACTGTCCCCTTGCAAAAAGACCAGTGGTGACTCAAAGTGTGATCCATGGATCAATGCTGATCCGTAAACACTATTACCAGCCCATAAAGAAATAAGCATTTCTAATCTGTGAGAATAAGAGCTTAGAAATTTTTACAGCAGTTGGACAAAGTAAGTTTATAACTGTTAAATTCAATAATTTAAAAACTGTAGTTTATGTATCTCTTAGATTTCATTTTCCTATAATTCATTTTTACTGTATTTGTAAAAGCACTGGCTTAAGATGAACTGGAAATTAAAAGAAAACAACACCAAACTCGTCCTTCACCACATTTATTTGGGGAGAACTAAACCAGAAACTCAAGAGAGCAAGGATCTTGGTCTGACATTTTTTAGTTTAGCAACATGTGTCGACTGGAAGGGATTCATCGAGGATGACACCCAGGAGGGAACCAGCATTTGAATATCCATGTATGTGCAAGACACTGCCCTGGTCTGGATCTGACCTTATGTAATTATCTGCATTCATCATCTTTCACTTTATCTTAGAGACAGGGTCTTGCTCTGTCACCCAAGCTGGAGTGCAGAGGCATGGTCAATCATGGCTCACCACAGCCTCAACCTCCTGGGCTCAAGCAATCCTTCCACCTCCGCCTCCTGGGTAGCTACTACAGGTGTGTGTCGCCATGTCAGGCTAATTTTTAATTTTAGTAGAGACAGGCTCTTACTATACTGCCCAGGCTGGTCTCAAACTCCTGGCCTCCAGTGGTCCTCCCGCCTCAGCCTCTCAAAGTGCTGGGCTTACAGGTGTGAGCTACTGAGCCTTGTCATCCTTCACTTTAAAACTGAAGGACAGTTATTAAAATAAGGACATCCCAACAGAGAAGGTAAACATCTTGAAATGTCAAAAATTTTAATAAATGACTTCTTCAGATCACCTTTTGAACTAAATATATTTTTGTGTATATAAAATTTGTACATATGTTTCCTTTTTCCTCTAAAGGAAAAAAAAAAAAAAAAAAGAGCTGCTTTTTTTTTTTTTTTTTTTGGTAACTGAGTCTCACTCTGTTGCCCTGGCGGGAGTGCAGTGGTGCAATCTCAGTTCACTGCAACCTCCTCCTCCTGGATTCAAGCAATTTTCATGCCTCAGCCTCCTGAGCAGCTGGGACTACCCGCATGCACCAACACACCCAGCTAATTTTTTGTATTTTAGTACAGATGGGGTTTACCATGTTGCCCAGGCTGGTCCTGATTTCCTGAGCTCAGGCAATCTGCCCACATCAGCCTCCCAAAGTGCTAGGATTACAAGCATGAGCCACCACACTCAGCCTCACCTGAACGTCGGCTGCTTCTGTAAAGCTATCTACAGAAAATGCTGTACTGTTCTCTAGCAAACCTCCAAGCTCTACTACTTTCCCACACAGACATCTTTGATCTCAATATTCAGTAACTGGGAGCTTGGCGAGAACACCTGTGTAGCCACAGCTGCCAATGTAATTGGGGGAAGGGGAGAGGAATGCAGCGTTTAGAGCTCTTTTCATTCAAAGTAAGGAGAGGAAATCATTACCTTTTTTGGGAGACCACTTATAAATGACAGAAAAGAAAAAACAGCATAGTAATGGGAGTGAGACCCTACAGGGTGATACCAAGAGGTCACCTTTAATTTATCAGAAGTTTTGACTGGTAAGCCTCACTTTCTACCACACTTGCTCCCAGGAATGACCACATAATATAGTGCTAAAAGGCTGTCAAGCAAAACAACTATGTCTATTCAACATGACTACGCACAGCTAATACAAATGCTCATCTTCACAGAAATTGCCTTTTGAAATAAATTCTGGCTGCTTTTATTTCCACTATTTTTCTATCAATGACAGTAAACACTTAGATATTTATCTTATTGCTTACACAAAATTACTTTCCTGAAACCTAACAACCTTCCTTAAATCTTATAAATTTTAGAAAACTGTCTTACATTTCTAACACTTTTTTAGTCATGTCTATGACATTCTAGCAAATCAAATAAAGGTTTTTGTTTTTGTAAGTTTAGATAATAACTGTCCAACAATTAACCATGCTAGGTCTTTTGCCCTTAAAGGTGTTTTATTTATTTTTTGAGACAGTGTCTCGCTCTGTTGCTCAAACTGGAGTGCAGAGGCATGATCTCAGCTCAGTGAAACCTCTTCCTCACGGGTTCAAGCAATTCTCCTGCCTCAGCCTCCTAAGGTGCTGGGACTGCTGGCATGTGCCACCATGCCCAGCTAATTTTTGTGTTTTTAGTAGAGACAGAGTTTCACCACATTAGCCAGGATGGTCTTGATTTCCTGACCTTGTGATCCGCCCACCTCAGCCTCCCAAAGTGCTGGGATTACAGGCCACTACACCTGGCCACAGTGTTTTATAATAATCAAAGTAAGTACCTTGCATAGTCTTGAGGGAATTATTTGGAAAGAAGTTTCAAACTCTAATTATAAAAATGAAAAAAAGAGGTTTGTGTTTAAGGAAATGTTTTTCTTTTTTCTTTTTTTTTTTTGAGACGGAGTTTCGCTCTTGTTACCCAGACTGGAGTGCAATGGCGCGATCTCGGCTCACCGCAACCTCCGCCTCCTGGGTTCAGGCAATTCTCCTGCCTCAGCCTCCTGAGTAGCTGGGATTACAGGCACGCGCCACCATGCCCAGCTAATTTTTTGTAGTTTTAGTAGAGATGGGGTTTCACCGTGTTGACCAGGATGGTCTCGATCTCTTGACCTCGTGATCCACCCGCCTCGGCCTCCCAAAGTGCTGGGATTATAGGCGTGAGCCACCGCACCCGGCCTATGTTTTTCTTTCTAATGTAAAATGAAGTCATCAAATATTACTGATTTCCCAATCTGATTAGGAATCATAAAATCTCTAAAACAAGTAATGGGCTTCATCTCATTATTCAGAATTGCAAAGGAGATAGCCATGCAGTGATGAAATCTGGGTAACTCGTATATCTTACTCAAGGCCTGTTTCTCCAAAACATTCTTTACGCTTATATTCACTCTTCTAAACTTCCTTTCCTCTCTCCTTCCCCCTAAGAAAAATAAACAACATAGAAATATTATAAAATACTTCCAATATTGTCTTTTATGGATTTCTTGAGAGAAGGAGATTTCTGTATTACTTAAATTTAACTATGAGAATAAGAATATAGGCCGGGAGCGGTGGCTCACATTTGTAATCCCAGAACTTTGGGAGGCCAGGAGTTCAAGACCAGCCTGGCGAACAAAGCGAAACCCCGCCTCTACTAAATATACAAAAATTAGAGCTCCATGTGTAATCCCAGCTAGTTGGTAGGCTGAGGCAAAAGAATTGCTTGAACCAGGAGGTACAGGTTGCAGTGAGCCAAGATGGTGCCTCTGTACTCCAGCCTGGGCAACAGAGTGAGACTCTATGTCAAAAAAAAAAGAAGAAAATAAGAATATGATCAGAATTATACTGATTAGGTAAATTTATTTTGATAATCTGGCTTATTCCTAGTTTGAAAGAGGACTAGGCCTTTTGTTTTAATGATGTACTTATTCTACTGGTTACACAAATAACAACATAGGACTAGGAATTTGTAGTTTAGGTGGGGAAGGAATTAATACCTGTGAAAAATGATAAAATCTCCAAATTTAATGCAGAGGATTAATTAATGTCATAGGGTGTAAGAATTCACTTACCATTCCTTTGCAAAAGTCACTGTAAAAGGCCCCTGTTATTTAATGGGAACAGTCTAAGAACCCATTCAATGGACATATTAAAGCAAAGCAGTACTAGATTCACATCTTATGAAATATCCACAACAACTCGAATGTGTGGGCAGCTTTGGTCACAGAGGACACAATTTTATAGTTTTGGTTTTGTCAGGTCCCAGGTAGATTATCTGCTTTGTAGACTACCCAGGGCATAACAAATCCGGCTCTTTACCCAGCAAGCTCTTCACATGAGCTTTCTTTGGAGCTCAATCAGAGCATATTAAAAAAAACTAAACACCTTTCTACAGCAAGGCACAAGAAAAATATACTGTAAATATAATCATATGAAGCATACCAAAACAAACAAAAATTCAGAATTCTTCTGAATATCATTTCAACTGATAATAATAACAGGGTTAATTTTTCATTTAGGGCAATCCACTAAAATAATCTGATTTAAAAACTGTTATCTTATAGAATAGTTCAGATTCTTTAAATTATTCTACCTGTTCCAGGGTCTGATTTATAGTGTTGTTAAAACATTTACAATCTTCAAGTGACTTAGTTTCATCACTGCTTATCCCTTATAAGACAACAGCACTTTTTTGACTAGTAATCACAATAAATAAAATGGCAATTAGTCTAAATACTATAACTATTACTGGCAGGAAATTTTATCCTCCATAATTACTACCAATCAAAATATTCTGCAAATCCCAATTAGTTCTAGAAATGGTTGTTAGGGTTTATTCCTCAAGAGAAAAGAAAATCAAGCTCTCATCAATTCTTATTATTTTTTATTAGAAAGGTACAACTATGAAAATTTATGAACCAGGTGTGGTGGCTCACACCTATAACCCAGCAGTTTGGGAGGCTGAGGCAGGTGGATTGCTTAAGCCCAGGAGTTTGAGACCAGTGTGGGAAACATGGCGAGACCCAACCTCCACAAAAAATACAAAAAACTAGCCGGTCATGGTGGGACGCACCTGTAGTCCCAGTTACTGGGGGAGAGGTGTCTGGGGTGGGAGGACCACTTGAGCCGAGGAGATCAAGGATGCAGTGAGCCATGATTGTGCCACTGCACTCCAGTCTGGGCGATGGAATGAGACCCTGTCTCAAAGGAGAAAAAGAAAAAAATTATGAAAAGAATGGAAAATTTGTTGAACATCAGTCAGCAGCAAATTTCTCAGTACTAAGTCTAAGCACCCTACTCTTTGATCATTCAACTTAAGAGGTGAGCTTAGATAAGTAACTCAGTATGTAACTACATTAAGATGGGTAAATGATACACAACTACAACTTCAAGGGGAAAACGATTTCAGAGATAACAGAAATAGCATGACATTTTCAAAAGGAGAAGTGAACAGGAGTATTTTCTTGAATGTAAGACAATAGGTTGTGAGAGTATCTTTAGAGGTTAGATTGTGAGGTGAAGTCTGATTTATCTTTGGAACTCTAAAGAGAGATTGACAAAATTTTCAGGGATGGACGTACGAAAAATGTAAAGACCACAAAAATGGAAAACAACAAAACCAAAACAACATATGAGGAACAGTGAAGAAATTAGTAAAGAAATGGAAATGTCAGGTCAGGTGTCCCACAACATGCCCCCCAAGCATGAGAACTTAGTGGCTGAGTCCCGGGAAGGTCCGGCGCAGTACTACCTAGTGCACGCAACACCCGTCCTGCTGGCTGCAAGCCTCAGCTAGCAGGTGCCTACTGTCCTCCCCTCTGTGCTGGCTTTCAGCAAATTCATATGCTGAGCTGACTGAACCCTGATCTTCTTCCATCTGGAAGGACAAAAAAGCAACAAGTCTCATATTACAGAATGATACTCTTTACCATATACAGGTTTAAAATCAAAGCAACAAGCTGGCGTCCACAATCTGAGGCACAAAAGAATGTTCAAAGAACAGCACAGTTACTGTCACGAAAGAGGGCTAACAGAAACTTCTTAAGGTAAACAACACAAGCAAACAAAATAAAGCCACGATTCTCCAGTGCACAAAACTCTAACTAAACATATATTACAGCTAAGTTAAAACCAAATTTCTTTCAATACAATTCACTTTCTTCTATTAAATTCATTTGCCACCAAGATTCAGGGTTCTTATTGCAAAGGTATGTCAAATTTTTCACCTTTCCCGCTTCCCTTCTCAGAAGACTTCTCTACTGTAACTGGACTTCATGACCTCAGAAATGTTGAACATGTGTGCAATGGGCTTACCTGACCTATCTGTTAACAAAATAAATTTAATCCTCAATTAAATAGATTTTTAATGAGCATTGATAATTTACATAAATTTCAGTTCTTTTTCTGTATTTGCATTAGAGACTTTTGGAGGCAATTTAATATGTGTCCAAAGACATCCTTATTTTGCATCTTATTAAATTACAAGAAAATGTCCTTAATGAATAAAAATCGATTTTGCCTCATCACTACATATTTTCCCAAGACTGACCAATAATTATTTCTATGAAAGATGCTGTAATGAATTTCTGACATAAACAAAAAATAAGCAGAATTCCTTGGTTTCAAGAGTATAGTAAGTTTATGTGAAGATATCTTAATAGCTTTGCCTATAATACAAAGGAAGAGGAGAAGGGAAAATACTTAAAACGAGCTTTGTTTTATTCAAAAGAAAATTGTTAATAGTTTTGTATTAATCTTTTTTTTTTTTTTAAAGAAAAAGTCCTACTCTGTTAATCCAGGATAGAGTGCCAGTGGCATGAACTTGGCTCACTGCAACCTCCATCTCCTGGCTTCAAGTGATTCTCTTGTCTCAGCCTCTCAAGTAGCTGGGATTACAGGTGCCTGCCACCATGCTTAGCTAATTTTTGTATTTTTACTACAGATGCGGTTTCACCATGTTGGCCAGGATGGCCTTTAACTCTTCACCTTAAGTGATCCACCTACCTTGGCCTTCCAAAGTACTGGGATTATAGGCATGAGCCACTGCGCCTGGCCTTAGTTGTTCCTAAGAAATACTAACTTGTCAAGATTTGAAAGCTTTTAAAGATATCCGATATCCATACAGTTTTCCTCTCTGTCACAGGAGTAGTTACGCTATTATGGATCAAACCCATGGAATATTGCTCAATGCAGTTAAAAAAATTGATGCATTCAAAATTCAGAGGCCGCATCGGCAGAAAGAGGTATACGAGCACTTGTACTCCACACAGCTATGAACAAATGCCCACCTAGTGGCCACTCACTGCTCAATTTGAGTAACTGTTTTCTCTGCCTGGCTTTTGGTTGAGCACAGTATTTCTTCTTTGTGTTTTCTTTAATGCTGATGGTAAATAAATAGACCACAGTACATAAAATGATCATCTGACAGGTGAAGAACCTGGAGGCCCCGAAGTGAAGTGACTTGGTTAGGGCCCACTGGGAGTAGCAGCAACTGCAGCACCAGCATTCAGATCTGCCGCTCTCTGAACAGTGTTCGTTTCCGCTTGTTCCACCACCTGACTGAACAGTGGCTTGCAGGAGGATCAACTCGCCAACATCCTGCTCTCACTGTGGTCCTTCGTACATGAATGTTCAGCTTACTGTTTAATTAGAGTATTACAGAAGCTGTGATCTTTATGATCTCCTTTCTCCATTAAGTCTAGCTTTGCTCAAAAAATGTGGTTTAAGCCAATATGAAATGTGAAAATTTGACTTCCTAAAAATATAATTATTCAAAACACAAAAGTTATCTTTATATGACAGAAGAGTGGGCTAGAGTGTGCTTTTAAATAATGAGCTCTCCTTTTGCTTTAGAGTTAAATAATTAGATGTTCAAAAATGTGATAGAAAGCTACTGCTTTTAAAGTCACCTACAGATAAAATTGTGATATATATATTTGGCTCAGCCAAAAGTGAAGGTAAATCTTTAAGTTTGTTTTAATTTAGTTCTTGTTTTAAATACAAAATTTAGTTGACTACCACTTAAACACCCATTTGTACTCTCATCTATCATTATTATACCACTATAATTCAAAATACAATTTTTTCTAAAGTTGAAGCTAATAAAAAACTTGAAAGGTTCAGTAAACCTTTACACAGCTCAATGTTATGAACTCGGAGTTTTATAAAAGGTTAAGTGGTGCTTTGTAAAGGCCATTCATTCAATCAAATGAACACAAAGATTAGACACCTTGAGAATAAATAAGAATTTAAAATTCAAATGAACACAGAAAGATTAGAAACCGTGAGAATAAAAAAGAATTTTTAGAAAGTACATGATTAAGAATCTGTAAGAAATCAACAGGGCAAGAAATGGAAAAGTGTCAATTTCTAAAAAGAAAAATAAGTTATATTAATTTTCCCCTTTAAACCACACTTAATACATAGTTTTAGTATCTTAATATAAAAAGTTCTAAAATTTAAGGTTTCATCCCTTTCTATCAAAAGACATCTCTGTACTATGATCTTTTGTACAAACTGACAAATGAATCTGTCTGTGGAGATAAAGACACACACACATATTGTTCAATTTATAGATGCACTAAATAGTAGCCAGGATATGAGATGCTTTAGCAGCCATTACAGTATACAAACACAAATATGCACATCTATTTACAATACAGATTAAGGCAAGATAAAAAATGGGCAACTCTTACTTCAAAATATGTAGCTTTAATTACTCAACATGCAGGAGCATTCATAAATATGAATAACATGACAAGCAGAAGCATTAGAATTGTACTAGAAAAGGTAGTTAAGATGTAAAAATATATAACAAGGTATAGATCTCTGTTCTGTTATGCTGAATTTTTATCTGAATTTTCTTCTCAAAGAAGAAATGGATTTTTTTTTTTTTTAGGTTTTAACATACATGTTAATAAAGGTCAAATTAGCCAGAGACAGGGCTATGCTAACAAAAATGCCCCACTCTTTATTCATGCCTCTGCCCATCTTTTGGTATTAATTGACCTTTAAGCATGCAGAAGAGTTAATGAGGTTCTACTCCTCCTACTCTACCTAAGTCTGCTCAGCTGATTCCTTGCCCTCGACAATGGCTGCAGTGCGATGAACTCGTCACTTAAAGCAACTGTGTTGGAGTACATCTATAAGTGGACAGAAAAGGGATGGACACACAACAAGTCAGTGAGCTGTATTCATCATCTAAGAGACAGACACAGGACATGCTCTGTAAATATATCTGCTCCTACACGAGGAAAAAATATCATATGTGATACACATACATGACTAACATTTGTAGGGCCATTGGCTGTGCCATCAAAGAAATTTATTCTTCACTCAACACATTGTTACTCTGGAGAAAAACAAGGCTCAGAATAAATGCTGACAGCTCTTCCTTTGATACAAGTTTTCTTGCTACTTTTGGTAAACAAGTAGCTGACACCTTTCTAGCCACTTGTCCAACATTTGAAATCAGAAATGATACAAAGCTAAAAATAATAATTACTGCCCATAGCAAAGGAATAATGTTGCATATAGGATTTCAATGACCATATACTGTTTCAGCACAAGAAAAAAAAAAAAGGAAAAACACACCAACCCCAGCAGGCTAGAAGATCCCTGAGTAGAAGTGGATATTTCCTTCTTGGATTAGACCACCTAGAACATCCAGTTAAGTCATTTAGAAGTCAATTTAGTGAGTCAAGAAGGAAGATTATACTAGCTTTCACACATAGATAAAATGACTGGTTCACTGTACATTCAATTTTTAATCAAATAGACTAAATCAATTTTTAGCTCATAGCGAAAGAACCAAAAAATACATAAGCACTTTTAACTTGTCTAGGGGCCTAAATATTTCCTATGTATTCCTTTAAAAAGAGGCTACAGGAAAGGTAACAATAACTACTATTATCACCTTTTATATTATTAAGAAATCTCTATGAAAACATGTAAGTTTGCAAATGCTCTGCCTAAAGTAGAATTTCTAAGGATAATATATTTATCCTGATTACTGGTGAGTATCTCCAATCTGAAAATCCAAAATCTGAAACTTTGAGTGCTGCTGACATGACGCTCAAACAAAATGCTCATTGAAGCATGTCAGATTTTGAATTAAGGATGCTGAATCAGTAAGTATAATGCAAATATTCCAAAATCTTCAACAATCTGAAAACGAGCATTCTGGATAAAGGATACTTAACTTGTATTTACTTTTATAAAACATTAAGTCTTTTTTTTTTTTTGAGACTTACAAATTGCCCAGGCTGGAGTGCAGTGGCGCAATATTGGCTCACTGCAACCTCTGCCTCCCAGATTCAAGCAATTCTCATGCCTTAGCCTCCTGAGCAGCTGGGATTACAGGCGTCGGCCACCATACTCAGCTAATTTTTCTATTTTAAAAATTTTTTAGTAGAGACAGGGTTTCAGCATGTTGGCCAGACTGGTCGTAAATCCCTGAGCTCAAGTGATCCGCCCGCCTCAGCCTCCCAAAGTGCTGGGATTACAGGTGTGAGCCACTGCACCTGGCCTCAAGAATTAAGTCTTTAAAACAATGCCATTCACGTATTTCGGTAAAATATAACTGTATTTAGGCCAAAAAGGGTAGAAAAATTATTCTCCGTAAAGATCTGGAAAATAAGCGTAATGGACAAAGTATTAAAAATAGTACTCTTTTATTATAATTTTTTTTCCAGAAGATCAGGAATAGTAAAATAGGCAAACTTTCTGATATATATTGAAGTAAAATATTGCAGAGTGGAAAAGTCTGTCCACACTGATATAAATATATATGCATGAACAGATAATCAGATTATGCAAACTTTTTAGCCCCATTTGGAGATCAGTATCACAGAGCAACATTCACATCCTCGTTTTACATATAATGATACCTGTTTTAGTGAGGACCAACTATATTCAGGCTCAGTGTGAGGTACTTCATACTCATTTTCTCTAACAACCATGTAAAGTGCTAATTATTTTTCTGATTTTATAGAGGAGGAAACTGAGGCTTAGTGAAGCAACTTGATCAAGGACATACATAATGAACTGTTGAAACAATATCTGAATTCAAGTTTGTCAGGCGTCACAGGCCTATGCTGTCTCAATGGTGTGAACGTGTATATTGGCTAGGACTCAGCTGTCAAAGCAAATAAATGCTATAGAAATGCTGTGGACATGACCAACTGAAATTAAAACTAATGCACTGGTCAGGAAGTCTAATTCACATCACTAAATGTTTAGGAAGTAGTTTTTCTATGTGTAGGATGAATATACAACTAAATTTCCAAAACTGAAACAAAATTCACTTGGCATGTTACAGCATGTTTAAAAAATCTCAACCTGAGAAGAACTAAATAATTAATAAACTGAGTGTTTATCAGGGCGTAAGAGTTGACTAGAATATATTTTTGAGAGTATTTATCCAGTACTATGATATAGTTAAAAGGACAAAGTGTGAGATTTCTAGCTCATGTACTAGTCAAATATATAAAAAAGGCACATTCAACTAAACAGATACTATTCTTGAGCATCTACTATGTATTTGAAAATTATTTCATTTAATCTTCACCACAAAGTTAACAAAAGATATTTCTAGCCTAAGTTTACCAATGAGGAAACTAAGATTCAAAGTCACAGAGATACCAAGTGGCAGAGCTGGGATTTGCGCTGAAATCTATCACGCCCCAAAGATTCTTAAGCACTATGTAATGTACTGCTAATATTTGCTGTCGTTTAATATTTATTAATCAATGTTTACTGATATAATGTATTTTTTAAAATTCCATTCTGTAAAAATTATTTAGGTTAAAGAACTTATTTCATACTTTTTTGTTGAAAATACTGTAATCAGAAAAAAAAATTACTCAAATTCTTATGTTTCTAATGACATTGGCTACAGATCTTCATTATATATCTGATAGAATCCTGTGATATTACTTTAAAAATATTTACTATTATTATCTGGATATAACTTGATAGTTTCATACCTAAAAACAAAGTTTTATTAACAATACGATGTAACTTTTAAAAAATTTTAATTTATCAGTAGTCACAAAATTAATAGAAATAGTAAGAAATAATTTCAAAAATATCACACTGGACAATGTTTATGTCACAAAATACTTGAAACAAGAAAGGCTAATTTCCTATCTTTGACATAAGCAAATTATAATGACAGCTATTCATCATTAAAGATCCCTAACTAAGAAGATATTGAATATAAAAAGCAGTTACCTGTGCCTTTTCAGTACTGGTAGGATAGAGGTGTCGGTCAAATACCTTCTTTATAATATCAAGAAACAGACACGTAACAACCATGAGGATTATGGCAAACCAGGCAGAACCACTTGAAAGGAGGTGAATAAACACAAAGTACATATTCTGGGAGCCCAAAAATGGCCTGCAAAGAAAGACAATATGCTTAATAAAAGTGGAAACTGAAAGAACTTAAATCAGGACATCATGTAAAGACGCTATATTTGAAAGTTTAAGTACTCCAAGAAAATGTTCAAAATTGAAATCAGTATAAATTAATTAACTGAACAACAAAACAAAATAGGCTTTAGTTGTTAAAAATAAAACAACTATAGTTTTTTACGAAAACAGCAAGCAGTCGACCAGATAACCCTATCTTAGTGGTGGTGTGTCAGAAGAGTCATGTAGTAATCCAGACTTAAGGGACGAAGCAAGTAAGAACAAGTGGGCAACAAAATATTTTAGAAGACTGATTATCTACATCTTAGGATAAAGCTTTATTCGGAGGCTCTTCTTCAAAAACATATTTTAAAATTAATGTACTCATAAATACTAGTTTTACACAGTAATAGGTGTTACAAAGGTATTCTTTTTGGGTTTTTGCATACACTACCTCAAAAGAATATGGTGCAATATAGAAATATTCATGACAGCATCCTTTTATGATCCTAAATAGAAGTTAATGTTTAGCTAATCCAAATTTTTTTGGCCGACTTTCAGAAGTTTTTGTCTGATAAATGGATCAAAGGCATAGCAAGCAAATGTAATATAAATTCTCCAAAAGAGAGACTTCAGCTGTCCATCACTTTACCAAGGAACCTCAGGAGAAAAGTTAATTTTTAATCTATCAGAGTAGCTAATTGAGTATCTGATTCTACCAAGAAGATGATGCATACTACTTACTTTTGTGAGAAAAGTTAATGATTAATATTGAATGGTTCTATGTGACTTATTTTATTGTACACATTAATACATAAATACATAATATAACTAATGTAATGAAAATTGTGATATAAGACAATTGGGGTTTAAATCTTGGCTTTGCTACTTTTTTGTCTTTGTGACCCTGAGGTTTAGTTTCTACATAGGAAAAAAAAAGGGGGAGATAATTATTGTGATGAATCAATATAATCTTATATTAAAAATCCAGCAAAATTGTAGATATTTTTAAAAAGTTAGTTTTTTTTTCCTGTCCTATCAGTAAGATCAACTGAAAGAAGTAAACTTACCAGAAGTCTCCAATCTATTATGAGCAGAATATGTTCATAATGTAACCTGTCACAATAAATGTTTATTATCGTTGATGCAATACAATTCAAATACAATATATTCACTCACCAGAGAATCCCTCCATAAAACAAGGAAAATACGAAATAAAAGATAATAGATCCCCAGGTAACAAGATGGTTGATCCAAGTCCAAAAATGAGTTTCCAGAGCCATCTAAAAAAAAGTTTTTATATCCTTAGAAATATAAACAAATAAAGCTTTCCCGTAACCTTTCAGATAAAACTCAAGAATAAACACAATTACAAATATCTAAAAGTTCCTCAGAAGATAGATATAATACCTCAAAATCCCTCACAGATAAATGTGAATGAAAAAAAGTCCTAGTATAAGGTGAAATATTTCAAGTTTATCATGTTTTTCTTCTGTGAGGAAGCAGCAGTCAAATTTCATGTGATTATTTTCAACTCCATGGCCTAAAACAAATTATGTCATCTTGCATTATACACAGAGAAGCAAAATTTTAGAGATGTTTAAAACTGTGATCATAAAAATCAGCTTAGGCTTCCCAAAATAGTAAACTTAAAAAATCATTTTTTGATAAAAATTTAAGTGAATTATTAAAATGGTAATCAGTGAAATTATTCATTATTGAAAATGGAAAAAGGAAAAGTATCTGTGGATAAAGAATTGAAGAAAATTAACTAATTATGTAAACACTTGCAAGGTGTGTCCACATTTCTCATTTCAGTACCGTACCTTTACTGTGACTGTAATAACCATGACTGTGAAGACTAAAGTGCCAAATGTCCAGTTTCCAAACATCTGAACAGAAAGAACACACTATTACATCATGTGCTAACATAATATTAAATGAAGCGTCAGTTAAAAAGTCACTTAATTCTCTACTAAAAAACACTTCAATTATTGAAGCCAGGTACATTTGAAACTGGTGACTACATTCATAAAGTTAAGAGTATGAGTAAAAACAGCATAAAGCATTATTTAGATACGTATATGCTCCATTTAGAACGGTGGGTCTCAAGTGGGGGTGATT
This sequence comes from Sapajus apella, assembly GCF_009761245.1. Classification (NCBI taxonomy): domain Eukaryota; kingdom Metazoa; phylum Chordata; class Mammalia; order Primates; family Cebidae; genus Sapajus; species Sapajus apella. Next base: position 18,427,646 of record NW_022436978.1, read on the forward strand.
TTGCCTCTGTAGGGACATATGGTGAACTCCGGTAACATTTTTGGTTGTTGTAACTAGGGGAGCGAGTATACTAGTATCTAGTGGGAAGAAGCTAGGGACGCTGCTAGGATGAGCCCCCACCACAAAAAATTATCCAGCTCAAAATACAGTAATGCAGAGGTCGAGAAAACCTGATTTGGAGGGTAAGAAGAGGAGAAGACTGAAAGGAACAGTCAAAAACATTAGGAACTCAAGGTAAGCTACAGACGCGGAGAGAAGATAATGTGGCAGGAAAGGAGGCTTCATAAATTGCATCCAATGGTCAAGTTCGTAAGTTCTGAGACATGTTCTTGAATTTAGCAATGCAGAAGTGATCGTGGCCATAAAGAACATGATTTTAATACGAGTACCAGGGGTGAAAGCCCCACTGGAGTACTTTCAAGGGAGAATCAGAGGTCAGGGAGTAGATGTGAGAAAAGATAACTTCTTCGAGCTGGAACAAGTGGTTGTGAGCCAAGGCAGTGTGTTTTTTATTAGAAGTTGGGAGATCTTAGAGCATGCTTGTATGGTGACTGGCTTGATCCAACAGGGGATGAGAGATTGATGGTGAAGCAAAGAGAGAGGAAAACTGGGGGAGCAAAGTCCTGGCTTAAGCAAGAAGAGGTTTAACAACAAAGAAAGACAAAAATCTTTTATCAGGTTTAACCACACATCTCTCTATACAAGATTTACCTTCCTTAGAGTTAATTAGTTGTTCAGTTCGTCAGTATAACTCTCTCTTTACTATGCACTGATTATAAGCTATGACCAACTGTTGGACGGTACCATAAGAAGCAAGATATCGTTTTCTGTTCTCCCCTAAGGTACAGCTATATCTAACTTTCTATTAAGTTCCATTAAGTATCCTGGAATACTGTTAGTGCTTAAATTTTTGTCTCATGAATAGATGAGTATACAGGGATATTTTATAATGAACTAAATCAAGATTTTTTTTTGTAACCATATAACCTTTTATTAAAAAATCGGTATCTACCTATAGGAATTAAGTTATATGTATTCTTGAGTGACCTGACTGGTAACTACGGTAGTTAAATCATTCAAATTGAAATAAAGTCTAGAGCATTCTCTGTGGAATACAGATACAATATAGTACGTACTTCTTGTCTTAACAGAGCTCTCACCATTTGGTTAGGTTTCAACAGCTGATGATATGTATAGTATGAAAAAAATTAAGGATAGGAAATAAGGGGAGAAATCATTAAAAATTCAAGAGAAAATAGTAGTAAACACTACACAAAGGTTTATTTTTCTTTCTCTCAAAATTACAACCTGAAATTTCATCTCCTCAGTCTACCTTGTAATAATGCTCATTATTTACCTGCAGCTAATCTGGTTTAAATGCTTAATGGTCTAGAAGGCTTAATGAAGGGATGAAGAATTACTTTTTCTTGCTTAATCCTTTCTTTTCCATTTAATTTTTAATGAGGTGGTATAGTGTATAATGTTTTTTAGAATGGTGCTGAGGGTCTGACAATTCCAAAATCTCTACTGGATAAGTCAAATTGGATTTTTTTTGGAGAGATGGGATCTTGCTATACTACCGAAGCTGGTCTTGAATTTCTGGGCTCAAGTCATCCTTCCGCCTCAGCCTCCCGATGTGCTGGGATCACAGGCGTGAGCTATTGTGCCCAGCCCAAAGTGGAATTTACATCCTCTGATAGCTTTCTACTTTTTCTACCAATCCTATATTTTTTGAATTTTAATTATTTTAATTTTCCGAACTGGGTACACTTCCATAAAGAAAAGAAACATTATTAATAATAGATACTTTCCTTTGAATTCCTGTACACTTTAGTAAAACAAAACAGAAGAAACTTCTTATTTGGGCAGGATCTCATTTTAAAGAGCAGTTAGCTACTTTATAACTGAGAAGAAATGGAATAGATATTAGCGTTTGGGTCCCTAAGTTAAAAAACAAACCAAATGAAGATACAAATTCCTTTTTCTGAACTCTCCTCCCCTTCCCTCTTAAACTGTCTGGTTCTCCCCCCACTATTTCAGGTGAGAGTGAGCATACTCACTCCTATGTTTATGTGGTGGCGCTTGCACTGATGGTAAGACTGTGCAGAAGGGCGCCAGGCTCACAGTTGCTTCTCTCAAGAACTGAGAATCAAGACTAAGCATGGAGGTTTTAAAGTTATACCAATCTGTGTTTGAATTCTATTACCTTCATTTGCTTACTGTGTGAACTTAGGCAAGTTTCTTTCTAACTTGCAAAAATTAATATTTTTCTCAGAGTTATTATGGTTTAATAAGCTAATACATGCAATGTACCAGGCATAGAGAAAATACTCAGTAAAAGGTGGTTATTATTTGGGAAGTGCTGTAGCCTTCATGCTGCAAGATTCACATTTTTATCCATAGCAGACTAAATATGTGCTCAAAAGTGAAGTGGCAATTATATTTACTGCCTATTCTACAATACAAAGTGATTTGCGTGGTTAAGGCCTCTACGTTTGAAACCCATTTCCTTTATTACATTGGTGTATTTTATTATTAGTTTACTTGCTCATTTTCTGCATCCTTCATAAGATTCTAAGCTCCATGACCAAGTTACTCACTCTCATATTTCCAGAGCCTAGTTCAGTACTTGGGAATGGCTGTCTTCAATAAAGATCTGTTGAGCAGATAAAACCTTACATTCTTCCAATTGTAAATTTTCTATGTCTGTATCTCCAAACATATTTTGTAATTCTTAAGTGGTGGGAAAGGAAAAGGGAAACTAAAAGTGACGACCATTTCCAGTCCACCAGAGGCCCTACCACTGCTGTCATTTCTTTTCTTCCTGACCCATTTAGCTAAGCCTTGAAAGACAGGTCTAGCTCTGCCAAGCATCTCTCAACATAAGCACCCCAATCAGAACACAGTGCAACAGTGTAATGTTAAAAACACACTATTCCCTAATTTCATACTTCAGAAAAGTGGCCAAATTAAATATTAAGTTATGACATCTACTCAGAATTGTGTGTGTGCAGTGAAGAGTATGTAGCATTTCCTAAGTAAACAACAATGCAATTAAAAGCAAACAAATAGACACTAAGTCCTCATTTCTCATCTGAAAAATGGGCGTAATAATACCTCTCTAATAAGATTATTGGAAGGATTAATGGAGAGGGGGCATATAAAGTACTTAGTACAAAAAAGTACAAAAAAAATGGCAGCTATCAATAAAACACAATTCCAAAGTGAATAGTATGCAGGGGCAATAACATATTCTCTGTGTGAGCTAATTTCTGAATAGAAAAATTGTCTAGTAACTTGAGTTTCATTTGGAGATTACACTGCATTGCCTATTTTCATTTGTATGAAACATTTTTAACAAAAAAATTTTAAATCTTTTTATATTTGCATTTTAATACTTGAAATTCTATAATTTAAATTTTACTTTTTCAGGACAAAAGTTATTTAAAAAACCCATAATATATTAACATGCATTCTTTAAAAAAGTTATATACTTTACCTGGCCATTCCCAAGCAGAGAGGTATCTTTCCCTATTAGTAAATAGGATCCAAAAAAGAAAATAAAGGCATGACTAAAACCCAGGATGGTCCAATAAAGAAATGTTTTAATACATAAGAGGCGGTTTTTACTAATGTCTCTGTTAAAAAGAAGAAGAGAAAAAGAAACACATTAGGAATCATTTATTATTTGCCTACAAAACAATTATTGTAATTTGATAGTTAAAAGACAATATAATTATTTTTAAATTGCTTGAAAATATTAGCACAAAGAATAAATCCAAATTTACAAACCACTGCTTATAATATCATACATCTATTTAATAGCTTATAGTTCACATAATATATTCAAATACATTTTCTCATTTGATAAAGAAATATGGGAGGCTGGGCATGGTGGCTGTTGCCTGTAGTCCCAACACTTTGGGAGGCCGAGGCAGGAGAATCACCTGAGACTAGGAGTTTGAGACCGGCCTGGGCAACATAGCAAAACCTGGTCTCTTACTAAAAAAAAAAATTTAAATTAAAAAAAATTAGCCAGGCATGGTGGTATGTGCCTGCAATCCCAGTTACTCCAGAGGTTAAGATGGGAAAATTGCTTGAGCCTGGGAGATTGAGGCTGCAGTGAACTATGATCTTGCTACTGAACTCCAGTCTGAGTGACAGAGCAAGACCCTGTCTCAGAAATGAAAAAAAAGAAATATGATATAGGCATTAACACCTCACTTTCATTTTGACAAGCTGATTTATCTGTTACATCCTTCTGTTAACATTCAGTCACTCTGCCATCATGGTCTCTTTTTAGTGAAGATATCTGAGTTAGGTTCAGAACTGATCCTCTTAACTTCCCTCTAACAATAACTATTATGGGAAGAACAATCTATGTCAATGTGAGGTCAAGCCCTGTCCTAGATAACTTGAGAAATCAAAGTAAATTAATCCAAATGTAGATAATTAGATGCCTCTATAAGTGGTACTTCAATAGCTGCCTGTGTAAGAGATTATGGTGAAAACCACAGCTGGTCCTGAGGAACAGGTCCCAGTCACATCGCTGGGATTACTTGGTTCTGGGGAAGCAGAGGATCTGGAGTGGGAATTAATGTCCTCATCTCTGCATTTCACACTAATTATTACTCATAAATTTTGCTAATAGAAGAAAAACTAACTTTTAGGAATTCTGGAGACTACCACTTATGAATAACCTCTTTTGTGCACATGAAATAGCTATTACTGGTTTGCAACAGTAAGTGCCAGTTACACAACTGTCCAGTGCATCACCAGAATGAAAGTGCTCATTCCTAAAAAAAACACTGGAAACATTATATAAATTTTCTCTTTGAAAGAAACCTTTTTTCTTTGATATTCAACAACTTTAAATCATATGACAACTAAAGAACTTTCCTCAGTAAAGCATTAATCATCAAGACATAAATAAATCTATTTTTTACTTTAAAAAGAATTGTAAATCATTCTATAGACATATGCACATGTATGTTTATTGCAGCACTGTTCACAATAGCAAAGATTTGGAACAAACCCAAATGCCCATCGATGATGGACTGGATAAAGAAAATGTGGCACATCATATACATCACGGAATATTATGCAGCCATCAAAAACGATGAGTTCGTGTCCTCTGTAGGGACATGGATGAACCTGGAAACCATCATTCTCAGCAAATTGACACAAGAGCAGAAAATCAAACACCACGTGTTCTCACTCATAGGCGGGTGTTGAGCAATGAGAACACATGGACACCGGGAGGGGAGTACTACACACTGGGGTCTGTTGGGGGGAAATAGGGGAGGGACAGCGGTGTGTGTGGAGTTGGGGAGAGATAGCATGGGGAGAAATGCCAGATATAGGTGAAGGGGAGGAAAGCAGCAAATCACACTGCCATGTGTGTACATATGCAACAATCTTGCATGTTCTTCACATGTACCCCAAAACCTAAAATGCAATTTAAAAATAAAAACATAAAAAAATTAAATTAAATTAAATTAAAAAAAAAAGAAAATGTGGCACATATACACCATGGAATACTATCCAGCCATAAAAAAGGACAAGTTCATATCCTTTGCAGGGACATGCATGAAGCTGGAAATCATCATTCTCAGCAATGTAACAGGAACAGAAAACCAAATACCACATGTTCTCACTCACTTATAAGTGGGAGTTGAACAATGAGAACACATGGACACTAGGAGGGGAACATCATACACCAGAGCCTGTTGCCAGGTGGGGAGGCAAGGGGAGGGAGAGCATTAGGAGAAATACCTAAAGTAGATGACGGGTGATGGATGCAGTAAACCACCATGGCACATGTATACCTTTGTAACAACCTGAATGTTCTGCACATGCACCACAGAACTTAAAGTACTAGAGAAAAAAAATTAAGGCCACTTAATACCAGAAAATACTTACCGATAGAGGGTGGGCTTATTTTGCAATACATGAGGGTCTATATGCTGCTCCAAAAGACTATATATCAGAATAGGTAGGGAAGTAAAACAAATATTGTATAAAGTCAGATACACGCTGTCATACAACGTCTAGAAAGAAAAATTGGTAGGAATGTTGAGATTCTAAATTATGCATTACCATTATGCATACATCACAACTGTGCATATTAAAAGCGTAAAATCATAGTTTTAAAAATTTACACTAAAATCCACTGTAGTAATTTCAATTAAATAATTCCAATTTGTTTTTAATACAGACATAAATATATAATGTTCCTAGATTGGTATTCTTTGTGAGAACTGGAATATTTTGCTACATCAGGTGCTTATGGAATTATAGTGAGTTAGATTAACATTTCGAATTCTCCACAATTTGGTCAGTGTGAAGTAATTTTACATACTTCGCCTCCAGGTACTGCAGGCATCTTACTACTCCTTCCATATGGGACACATACAGTTTACCTTTCACGGCTTTGTCTCCCTGTCTGCATCCTACACTTCCTTTAAGGCACTGAACAAGATTATCTTCCATGAAACTCTGCATGATGGCTCAAGTCCTTGATGATATCTTGCTCTTCTAAACAGTCACAGGTACCACTGCTGGTACTAATCACTTAGCACTTTGCCTATGCTTCACATATTGTTTTTATTTTTATGAATACTACCTCCCAAATTACACTATAAACTCCCCAGAAAACCTAATCGAAATATGTCAGTTTCCCTTGTTCTACTGTCTTAGCATACTCCTTAGTTCATTCAGGTAAACAAACTTTTAATGGTAATCAATGCCTAAGCAAATATGTGGAATTTAGAGTTACAGATTGTAAACAGGATAAAACAGCAATTAAGAATAGGAAAAAATTCATGAAAAAACTAAGATAATTAAGCTCTTGTTTTTTCAATAAATTAGAACTAGCACTGATCAATTTGAGATGTTAGCATGGTATGTGATATGTGAAAAGGGTGTCTGCCACAGCAGTCAGAAGCAGTAGGTCAAAGTCATGGTTTAGTCATTAACTTAGCAAGGCAAGTTGCTTAATTTCTGTGGATTTCATTTTCCTTTTCTAGAAATTTAAACAGTAGATCAGGACTGGTAAATATGTGACATGCATGCAAACAAAGACCCACCTTGTACCCATTGCAACTACTGCTAACAAATGACATTTTCCCTGCGAGTCTGCAGCTTTAGAGTCCTTTTAAATATAGCACTCTAGGTGCCTTATCAATTATTTAAAGGTAGTTTCTGAGATTAAACGTATATGTCATCCCTGGACTACATCACTATTGCTCCTTCTAATCTAAGACATTTTGAGTCAAAAATAAAAATGAGGTGAACCTCCAAGTTATCTGGCCTAGCTTGATTTGGATTTTACAGAAATATCGCAAATAAGTTATCAGAATTCTCTCATAAACTGTTAAGAGTTATTATCTATTTTTCAAAAGTACCCAGAATTATATTTTGGTATTAACACTCACCTGAAACAGAAAACCAGAAAAAATAAATATTCTGAATGTTATGATGGTTAAATATACTAAATAGAAAAGTTTTGTCTGGTTCCCTGCAAGAGTAAGAAAAATGAAAAAGTCCCTTCAAATGTCTATGAAAATCTGAACATACATACCTTACTCTAAAAGGACAAAATACAAAACACAAGTTTCTGTTTACTTACTTGTTGAGAAAACAAACAGTAGAACTGATATAAAAACTGGGGTGTGATAAAGCACACATTCTGAAAAACAAGATTAAATGGGAAATAATTAAAATATTTAGGGCTAAAAGACAAAATTAAAAATTAAAAAATAGCTATTAAAGTATCCACAAACAATCTCAATTGGTATGGTAAGCAAAGGATAAGGACTTGTCCATATAAGACAGAAAAGCAGAATTCCCATTTTATGAAAAAATGTCTAAAAACATTCTAAGCAACAGTGCAGATATCAGAATGAAAAAACCTGACTCCTCTCATTGCCAAGCAATACTGTAATTTTGAATTTACAACCTTCAAACTATTACTAAATACTTTTCACATATAGTACAATAAGATTTACTTAAACTTTAGGGCTATGGTATCTTTACAACACAATAATCTTTGAAACACACAATAAATTGAACCATCAAAACTTCTTTCCATCTCAATATACTCATATTACAAGTAAAATCTAGAAAAATAAGTCAGAAAAAAATTGCCATCATCATCTTACAGCAATATGCAATCTTGCATTCTTTCACTGGATTGTAGCTACCAATTATGGAAATATATGCAACACAGTACACTCTGGTGTTATTAAATACATTGGTAACGGCCTGTTAATGTGGATTCTGCAGACTCCTCCTTTGTTCAAAAGGATCCAACAACAGAACAGTATTTCAATATAATTTGTTTCTTTGTAATACTATGTATTTTATTTTATGCACATAAAAGCTCTATACTGAGAAGCTCACACATCTCATTAAACTACTAAAGGGTCATTCATGGCATAAAAAGGCTAAGAACCTCTACTTGAAACCATTATGTTACTGTTAAAACTTATTTCTGGTTCAGGACAAAATAACTTTAAAGACATCAAATGTACTGTGTTCTAATTTACATGGAACCCTTGGGCCCCAGGCAAACACTGATTTGGTTTCTGTCAGTATAGAACCCATTTATGACAAAACACTATTATGTTTACCTATTGAAACAATTTTAAAGAAAAAATATATATGGTTATGACATTCCTTAAATTGACACTTCATATTATATCAATAATTGACACTAAATACATGAAACCCACCTTATAAAAAAAATACTGTACAAGAGTAGCTATTCTAATATAATAAAAATGACCATGAACAAAGAGCAATTTGGAGAGGAATTTAAATCTGGCTATTGCATAGTCACTGTTTCTTGCAGCCTGTCTTCCTTCTTTACCCATGATTCCTGTAATAAAAGAGACAAAAGACATGTTTCACTGGTAACTGATAAGTGTAATTTTCATGATAAATCTGCAAATATCTTAATTATTTATAATAGTTGAACATGCACTTAGGAACATTAACTCCTAATAGACTGCAGAGAGCTGATGTCCAAAAGGTTGTTCTACTTAAATATATAATTACTACAAAGCTACAATAGTTATCAGACACATAACACCAATTTGCAAAGAATTAGAATATAAAAAGACAGGCCAGGTGCAGCGGCTCACATCTGTAATCCCAGCACTTTGGGAGGCTGAGGAGGGTAGATCACGAGGTCAGGAGATAAAGACCATACTGGCTAACATGGTGAAACCCCATCTCTACTGAAAATACAAAAAATTAGCCAGGCATGGTGGTGTGTGCCTCTAATCTCAGCTACTTGGGAGGCTGAGGCAGGACAATTGCTTGAACCCAGGAGGCGGAGGTTGCAGTGATCCAAGCTCACGCCACTGTACTCCAGTCTGAGTGACAAAGCAAGACTCAATTTCAAAAAAAAAAAAAAAAATATATATATATATATATATATGTATATAATATTGAAAGTTAAGGATTTAGCAGGAGCATCAATTATTACACTAATAAGTACAAGTACTGGGTAACACACTTCCGATGGACAGAATGCTATAAAATACTTCACTATTTTCAATGAATATAAAAAATATTCAAATTTTTGAGTCATTTGAATTTAACAAAATGAGCATAACACTTCCATGAATAAGTCAAAATGTGCTTTTTAAAAGAAAAATATGAATTTAAGATAAATTTTTAAAAATGTACAATATCATTTGAAATCAGTGCATCATTTCATCTGACAATTATGAACATTTTTTTAAAGGTTACAATAATCCTTAAGGTTTCAAAAGAGAAAAAGGGTCATCACCCAGTTTGTATTTTTCAATCTAGAAGAAACTTTTAAAAATTATTTCAAAATTAAAATTTTTGTCATAAAAGGATGAAAGTGTCCCAAAATGTATAATGAAAAAAAACTATATTCATAATCCCTAGAGAAAACCAGTTTTCTGCATTCTTTCAGAAATTTTCTTTCTGCTTATTTCACATCTGTGTGTGGATGTTATTTCATATATACAAAAACATGTATAAAAATGTGGCTCAGGCTGGGCGTGGTGGCTCACGCATGTAATCTCAGCACTTTGGGAGGCCAAGGCGGTGCATAACCTGAGGTCAGGAGTTTGGGATCAGCCTGGCCAAAATGGTGTAATCCTATCTCTGTTAAAAATACAAAATACAGGTGTGGTGATGGGCACTTTCTTAGCTCAGGAGGCTAAGGCAGAAGAAACTTAAAAAAAAAAAAAAAAATTGGCCGGGCGCGGTGGCTCAAGCTTGTAATCCCAGCACTTTGGGAGGCCGAGGCGGGTGGATCACGAGGTCAAGAGATCGAGACCATCCTGGTCAACATGGTGAAACCCCGTCTCTACTAAAAATACAAAAAATTAGCTGGGCATGGTGGTGCGTGCCTGTAATCCCAGCTACTCAGGAGGCTGAGGCAGGAGAATTGCCTGAACCCAGGAGGCGGAGGTTGCGGTGAGCCGAGATCGCGCCATTGCACTCCAGCCTGGGTAACAAGAGCGAAACTCCGTCTCCAAAAAAAAAAAAAAATTGTTTTACAATTTGCTTTTGTTGCTTACCAGATTATGTACATTGCTTATAATGTATACTTGTAGTGTATATCTTCATTAACACACTCAATTTTTTTCCTAGAAGAAATTTCTGCATGCATAATTGTAATGTCAATAGGCACACATTTAAAATTTTGTTTTGAATAATGATGCAGGGTATACCAATTTATGCTCCCACTAACATTGTGTAAGACCATTTGTTAATCTATATTTTTACCAACTCCAGGCTTATCAATGTTTGTAATACATTACAGTACATACCAATCTGATGGGCAATTTTAATTTCCATTCCTTGGATTGTTGGAGGGATTGAACTTTTTTTTCCTTTCTTTTTCTTTTTTTTTTTTTTTTTGAGACAGTCTCGCTCTGTCCCCAGGTGCCAGGCTGGAGTGCAGTGGTGCGATCTCGGCTCACCGCAACCTCCGCCTCCCGGGTTCAGGCAGTTCTTCTGCCTCAGCCTCCCAAGTAGCTGGGACTACAGACACACACCACCACGCCCAGCTAATTTTTGTATTTGTAGTAGAGACGGTGTTTCACCATGTTGGCCAGGATGGTCTCGATCTCTTGACCTTGCAATCTGCCTGCCTTGGCCTCCCAAAGTGCTGTGATTATAGGCGTGAGCCACCACGCCCGGCTTGAACTTTTTTCCCCATACATTTAGTATCCTTTTTCGATTTCTCCTTTTGCGACAACCGATTGCTCACATCCTTCCACATATTTCTACTGAAATGTTTTTCTTATTCTCATTAATCTGTTAATACTTCATAACCGAGGAGGATCCAAGATGGCCGTTTAGGAACAGCTCAGGATCACAGCTCCCAGTGAAAGCGCAGAGGGTGAGTGGACGCCGCGTTTTTATTGCCCACAGACTAGGAAATTCCCGGGCAGAGGTGCTCCACGGTCGCCAGCGCGGCTGTATCGGCCAGCGCAGAGGTGCTGGCCAGCGCCGCTGCTCTGCCCCGCGCGGCTGCTTTGTCGGCGCCCTGGAGCCGCGGTTCCCCGTACAAAATACACTGGTCCGGGGGCCCTTTTGGCTGGCAATTGGAGCCACGGGAAGTCGCCCGTACGCCGGCTCAAAAAGGGGACTAAGCAGAGAACCAGGACAGTAGATTCCAGGGGAAAAAACAAAAAAAAAGCGCCACAAACATCAGTGCCGCTGTTTAAGCCAGCACAGTGAGTGGCCGCAGGGGAAAACAAACAGACCCCGGCGCCTCTTCAACAGGCGACTGGATCACCAACTTAAAAAAGGCTCTGAGGCAGGGGGCCAGGCGATCAGGCTCGGCTGGCCCCACCCCCACAAAAGAACAGCAATCAGAAACTCTGGATTGAGAGTTTCACAACAATCGCAGCTGAACCTGGGACGGTCCAGCTCTGTGGGGGAGGGGCGCCCGCCATTACCGAGGCAGCCCGCCGTTGCCAAGGCAACCCGCCATTGCTGAGGCAGCCCGCCGTTGCCAAGGCAACCCGCCATTGCTGAGGCAGCCCACCGTTGCCAAGGCAACCCGCCACAGCAGAGACTCCGCCCCAACAGAGGCAGGCCACCATCCCCAAAGCAGTTCTAACTACACCCATATGCAGGGAAGCTCACTCGGCAGCGGGGCGGAGCCCACAGCAGCTCAGCAAAGCTGCTATAGGCCGACAGTGACTAGGCTGCCTCCTTGCTGGGCTGGGCAGGTCTGAAGGAGAAAAAAAAAAAAAAAAAAAAAGAAGGCGGCAGCATAACGGAAACTCATAAATAAAGCCCCTATATCCCTGGGACAGAGCACCTGGGAACAAAAAGCAGTTTATGAGTACTGCTACAGCAGACCTAAAACTACCTGCCCAGCAGCTCTGAATGAACAACAACAGAGCTCGCAGCTTACCGTTTGAGCTCCTACAAAGAAGAGACCGTCTCCTCAAGCAGCTCCCTGACCCCTATATATCCAAAAAGACACCTCATAAAAGAGAGATCAGATTGACACGAGGCGGGTATCCTTCTGGGACAAAGATAGCAGCAGAAGAAAACTGGTAACAACCCTTGCTGCTCAGCAGCTGCTGCAGGTGAACCCCAGGCAAGCAGGGCCTGGAGTCAACCTCAGCAGACCTACAGCAGAGGGGCCAGGCTGTCAGAAGGAAAACCAAGAAACAGAAATAACCTCATCATCAACAAACAGACCGTCAATCTGAAAGATTTGAGACCCAATCTGAAAGCCAACAACCACAAAGTCGACAGGTGGATAAATCCTTAAAGATGGGAAGAAACCAGCGCAAAAAGGATGAAAACACCTGAAACCAGAACGCCTCTCCTCCTAAAAGGGATCACAACTCCTCACCAGCAAGGGAACAAAGTTGGAGGGAGAACGAGTGTGATGAAATGACAGAATCAGACTTCAGAAGGTGGGTAGTAAGAAACTTCTGTGAACTTAAAGAACACGTTCTAACCAAATGCCAAGAAACTAAGAACCCTGAAAAAAGATTTGACGAAATGCTAACAAGAATGGACAAAATAGAAAGGAATATAAGTGAATTGATGGAGCTGAAAAACGCAACACGAGAACTTCGTGAAGCATGCACAAGTATCAACAGCCAAATTGACCAAGCAGAAGAAAGGATATCAGAGGTCGAAGATCAACTCAATGAAATAAAACGGGAAGGCAAGACTGGAGAAAAAAGGGTAAAAAGGAATGAACAAAGTCTCCAAGAAATGTGGGACTATGTGAAAAGACCTAATCTACGTTTGATAGGCGTACCTGAATGCGACGAAGAGAATGAATCCAAGCTGGAAAATACTCTTCAGGATATTATCCAGGAAAACTTCCCCAACCTAGCAAGGCAGGCAAACATTCAAGTCCAGGAAATACAGAGAACACCACAAAGATATTCGTCAAGAAGAGCAACCCCAAGGCACATAATCGTCAGATTCACCAGGGTCGAAATGAAGGAGAAAATACTAAGGGCAGCCAGAGAGAAAGGTCGGGTTACCCATAAAGGGAAGCCCATCAGACTCACAGCAGATCTCTCAGCAGAAACCCTACAAGCCAGAAGAGAACGGGGGCCAATATTCAACATCCTTAAAGAAAAGAACTTTCAACCCAGAATCTCCTATCCAGCCAAACTAAGCTTCATAAGTGAAGGAAAAATAAAATCCTTTGGGAACATGCAAGTACTCAGAGACTTCGTCACCACCAGGCCAGCTCTACAAGAGCTCCTGAAAGAGGCTCTACACATATAAAGGAACAACAAGTACCAGCTCAACTAAAGGGCAAAACACCCAGCTAGCACCAAAATTGCAGTATCAAATTCACACATAACAATATTAACCCTAAATGTAAATGGACTAAATGCCCCAATCAAAAGACACAGACTGGCAAATTGGATAAAAAGACAAAACCCATTGGTGTGCTGTATCCAGGAAACCCATCTCACATGCAAGGATACACAAAGGCTCAAAATAAAGGGATGGAGGAAGATTTACCAAGCAAATGGAGAGCAAAAAAAAGCAGGAGTTGCAATTCTCATCTCTGATAAATTAGACTTTAAAGCAACAAAGATCATAAGAGACAAAGAGGGACTTTACATAATGGTAAAAGGATCAATGCAACAAGAAGAGCTAACGATCCTAAATATATATGCACCCAATACAGGAGCACCCAGATACATAAGGCAAGTTCTTAATGACTTACAAAGAGACACAGACTCCCACACAATAATAGTGGGAGACTTTAACACCCCATTGTCAACATTAGACAGATCAACCAGACAGAAAATTAACAAGGATATCCAGGACTTGAACTCAGACCTGGACCAAGCAAACCTAATAGACATTTACAGAACTCTCCACCCCAAATCCACAGAATATACATTCTTCTCAGCACCACATCACACCTACTCTAAAATTGACCACATAATTGGGAGTAAATCACTCCTCAGCAAATGCAAAAGAACGGAAATCGTAACAAACAGTCTCTCAGACCACAGTGCAATCAAGTTAGAACTCAGAGTTCAAAAACTAACTGAGAACCGCACAGCTTCATGGAAACTGAACAACTTGCTCTTGAATGTTGACTGGGTAAACAATGAAATGAAGGCAGAAATAAAGATGTTCTTCGAAACCAACGACAATGAAGACACAACATACCAGAATCTCTGGGACACATTTAAAGCAGTCTCTAGAGGAAAATATATAGCAATAAGTGCCCACATGAGAAGCAAGGAGAGATCAAAAATTGACACCCTATCGTCAAAACTGAAAGAGCTAGAGGAGCAAGATCAAAACAACTCAAAGTCTAGCAGAAGACAAGAAATAGCTAAGATCAGAGCAGAACTGAAGGAGATAGAGACACAAAAAACCCTTCAAAAAATCAATAAATCCAGGAGCTGGTTTTTTGAAAAGATCAACAAAATAGACAGACCACTAGCCAGATTAATAAAAAAGAAAAGAGAGAATAACCAAATTGATGCAATAAAAAATGATCAAGGGGATATCACCACAGATTCCACAGAAATTCAAACCATCATCAGAGATTATTACAAACAACTCTATGCACACAAACTAATAAACCTGGAAGAAATGGATAAATTCCTGGACACTTGCCTCCTGCCAAGCCTAAACCAGGAAGAAGCCGAAACCCTAAACAGACCCATAACAAGGTCTGAAGTTGAGGCAGCAATTAAGAGCTTACCACCCAAAAAAAGCCCAGGTCCAGATGGGTTCACAGCTGAATTCTACCAGACATACAAAGAGGAGCTGGTACCATTCCTTCTGAAACTATTCCAAACAATACAAAAAGAGGGAATTCTTCCCAAATCATTTTATGACACTAACATCATCCTGATTCCAAAACCCGGCAGAGACTCAACAAGAAAAGAAAGCTTCAGGCTAATATCCATGATGAACATAGATGCAAAAATCTTCAATAAAATACTGACAAGCCGATTGCAACAGCACATCAAAAAGCTTATCCACCATGATCAAGTAGGCTTCATCCCGGGGATGCAAGGCTAGTTCAACATACGCAAGTCTATAAACATAATTCACCACATAAACAGAACCAAAGACAACAACCACATGATTATCTCAATTTATGCAGAGAAGGCCTTTGACAAAATTCAACAGCCCTTTATGCTAAAAACACTCAATAAGCTAGGTATCGATGGAACATATCTCAAAATAATAAAAGCTATTTATGACAAACCAACAGCCAATATCATACTGAATGGGCAAAAACTGGAAGCATTTCCCTTGAAATGTGGCACCAGGCAAGGATGCCCGCTCTCACCACTGCTATTCAATATAGTATTAGAAGTTCTAGCCAGAGCAATCAGGCAAGAAAAAGAAATAAAGGGTATTCAAATAGGAAAAGAGGAAGTCAAATTGTCTCTATTTGCAGACGACATGATTGTATATCTAGAAGACCCCATCGTCTCAGCCCCAAACCTCCTGAAACTGATAAGCAAGTTCAGCAAAGTCTCAGGATACAAAATCAATGTGCAAAAATCACATGCATTCCTATACACCAATAGCAGACTTAAAGAGAGCCAAATCAAGAACAAACTTCCATTCACAATTGCCACAAAGAGAATAAAATACCTAGGAATACAACTAACAAGGAATGTAAAGGACCTCTTCAAGGAAAAGTACAAGCCACTGCTCAATGAAATGAGAGGACACAAACAGATGGAGAAACATTCCATGTTCATGGTTAGGAAGAATCAATATCGTGAAAATGGCCATACCGCCCAAAGTAATTTACAGATTCAATGCTATCCCCATCAAGCTACCAATGACCTTCTTTGCAGAACTGGAAAAAAACCACCTTAAACTTCATATGCAACCAAAAGAGAGCCCGCATAGCCAAGTCAATTCTAAGCAAAAAGAACAAAGCGGGGGGCATCACACTACCAGACTTCAAACTATACTACAAGGCTACAGTAATCAAAACAGCATGGTACTGGTACCAAAACAGAGATACAGACCAATGGAACAGAACAGAGGCCTCGGAGGCAACACAACATATCTACAACCATCTGATCTTTGACAAACCAGTCAAAAACAAGCAATGGGGAAAGGATTCCCTGTTCAATAAATGGTGTTGGGAAAACTGGCTAGCCATGTGCAGAAAGCAGAAACTGGACCCCTTCCTGACACCTTACACTAAAATTAACTCCAGATGGATTAAAGACTTAAACATAAGACCTAACACCATAAAAACCCTAGAAGAAAATCTAGGTAAAACCATTCAGGACGTTGGTGTAGGCAAGGACTTCATGACCAAAACACCAAAAGCATTGACAACAAAAGCCAAAATAGACAAATGGGACCTAATCAAACTCCACAGCTTCTGCACAGCAAAAGAAACAGTCATTAGAGTGAATTGGCAACCAACGGAATGGGAAAAAATTTTTGCAGTTTACCCATCTGACAAAGGGCTGATATCCAAAATTTACAGAGAACTAAAACAGATTTACAAGAAAAAAACTAACAAGCCCATTCAAAAGTGGGCAAAGGATATGAACAGACACTTTACAAAAGAAGACATACTTGAGGCCAACAAACATATGAAAAAATGCTCATCATCACTGGTCATCAGAGAAATGCAAATCAAAACTACACTGAGATACCATCTCAGGCCAGTTAGAATGGCGATCATTAAAAAATCTGGAGACAACACATGCTGGAGAGGATGTGGAGAAATAGGAACACTTTTACACTGTTGGTGGGAGTGTAAATTAGTTCAACCATTGTGGAAGACAGTGTGGCGATTCCTCAAGGACCTAGAAATAGAAATTCCATTTGACCCAGCAATCCCATTACTGGGTATATATCCAAAGGATTATAAATCGTTCTACTATAAGGACACGTGCACACGAATGTTCATTGCAGCACTGTTTACAATAGCAAAGACCTGGAACCA
Source organism: Sapajus apella (assembly GCF_009761245.1). Lineage (NCBI taxonomy): Eukaryota > Metazoa > Chordata > Mammalia > Primates > Cebidae > Sapajus > Sapajus apella. The sequence continues at coordinate 18,445,095 of NW_022436978.1, forward strand.
ACCCAAATGCCCATCGATGATAGACTGGATAGGGAAAATGTGGCACATATACACCATGGAATATTATGCAGCCATCAAAAACGATGAGTTAGGGTCCTTTGTAGGGACATGGATGAACCTGGAAACCATCATTCTCAGCAAACTGACAGAAGAGCAGAGGATCAAACACCGCATGTTCTCACTCATAGGCGGGTGTTGAACAATGAGAACACATGGACACAGGGAGGGGAGCACTACACACTGGGGTCAGTTGGGGGGAAATAGGGGAGGGAGGGTGGGGGGTGGGAAGCTGGGGAGGGATGGCAGGGGGAGAAATGCCAGATGTAGGTGATGGGGAGGAAGGCAGCAGATCACACTGCCATGTGTGTTCCTATGCAACAATTTTGCATGTTCTTCACATGTACCCCAAAACCCAAAATGCAATAAAATAAATAAATGGAAAAAAAAAATACTTCATAACCAGGATTATTAAAACTTTGTCATCCATTTTACAAATATTCTTTACCAGTTTGTCTTTAAAATTTGTTTTGGGAGTTTTTACCTCTGCACAATCTTTTCCCTATAGTTAACTATAGTTCCTTGCTTTGGTGTTGTCCTCAAAAGATTCTTCCACACCTCAAATAACAGAACTATTCATTAAATTTTCTTCTATTATTTTTTTGGGTCTTTATTAGTTATTTAAATCCTAACTCATCCTGAATTTGTTTTGTTGTAAGTAATAGAGACTCAACTTCTTTTTTTTCCAAATAACAAGTTTTATCCATTTTTTAAAAATAAATAATTTTTTTTCCTGCTTATTTCAAGTATTTCCTTTGTTATATTCTAAACTTCCAGATGCTTGAATGCATTCTAGTGACTGGTCGGTCTGCCTATTATCATTACAGAATCAAACTGTTATAAATATTGTACATTTTTATGGCCTCAAATGTATGGTATAGGAAGTTATCATCAAGCTGCTATAAAGATTTATACGAACTAAAAGGAGAATTAAGTTTTCAAAATGAAGAGTTAATGATCTGAAAGAGGAAGGAGTTATTTGAGAGACACATGGAAAAGACCAGACCTGATAACTACCCATCTAGTACACTATAGAGACTATTCCAGAACAGAGATGAGCTTAGCTCTCACATTTTACCCTTCCATAAAAAATCCCAAGCCTATACTTTTCATTTTGCTCTGTATTTATATAATAAGATTACATAGCTAAAAAAGGAAAGGATTAATAAATTACATATAATGAAATGATATTAGCAGTCTGAATCAAAAGTTTTAGGCAAAAATAGAAAAAAGTAATGATAAAGGTTATCAAAATGAGAAAACTACTTGAGATTTTATATTTTTATTATTGTTTGGTGCAATTTCCTGCCTTTATAATTATCTTTAAAATGCACTGTAGAATCTTTAGATTTACAAATAAACTGAGTAACAGTAACATTCTAAAACAAGAACCGTAAGGGCAACTATGTAAATTACAACTGTAGAATGTAAAAAAGGTAAAATAATGTGAAAGTACTTTAAAAGGTACAAATGGCATGTAAAAATAAAGTTACTTTTACTATGAAAAAGAACTGGCAAAGACAAAATTCACTAATGTGGTATTTATTCCATTTAAAATGTGAAACTAAAATTTGGAATGAAAATATACATAATAGTGGGCTTAATTATAGTAAGTTCCTGATGCAATACACCGTTATATTACCATGTTGTATTTACTTTTCATTCACAAATTTGATACTGCACTTTAATCTACAAAAAGAAAATTCAAAACCACCAAACAATACCTCCAACTTTAAAAGTTCAGGAAAAACTTTTCAGGAAAAATTAATCACCTATGCCAACATGGGCTTCTTGTATCATGCTTACGTCATTAGCACCATCACCAACAGCCAATGTTATAGGTTTCTCAGGTGATATTTTTATTAGTCTTATTACCTGAAAGACACAATGAATTAGTTATTTATGACATAACTTCAATTTTCTGGCATTTATATAAAGTCATTTATCTAAAATGACTCTAGTAAGAACACTAATGAAAGAAATATTTAATTTCACATTAGATAATAATATGCACTGAGGTTCTTTTTTTTTTTTTTTTTTTTTTGAGAGTATCTCAAGATTTTAGAAATGTCTTTCAGAAATGACGTAACAAAACAAGAGAATTATCTTTGGATTTTATGATGAGAAACAAGAATCTCTCAAATACAGCTTAAATATTAGAAGGATTAATAACTGGGTAAAAAAAATGACTGCACTTACTTCAACTGTTAGGCAAAATTTTTTCTTTCTCAGGAAATTATTTTTTCATTTGACATGAAAGAAAAATAATTGTTTCCATTTGTAATAAAATTTAAACATGTTTTAAAAATCAAGATTCAATTCAATGAACTAAAAAAAAACTGTTTCTTTGGAATTCTTGAATGTACTTTGATAAAGAACCTTGGTATTTGCTCTGTTTGATCTCCAGTTTTAGTCTCTATAGACTGAGGTACATGAATTATCAGAACATAGGCACTGTAACAAAATTCCACGAAGCCCCAAAAATTGGACGTCTAATTTATTAGACCTATATGGGAAACAATATTTAGATGTTCACTGCAAAGGGTGTTTGTGAAAAATAGTCTAAGACTTCAAATTCCAAATTTAGACTTATAAAAAATGTTTGCCCGGGCACATGGTGGCTCACCCAGCACTTTAAGAGGCCAAGGCAGGCAGATCATGAGGTGTGGAGTTTAAGACCAGCCTGGCCAACATGGTAAAACCCCAACTCTACTGAAAATACAAAAATTCGCTGGGCATGGTGGCGAGTGCCTATAGTCCCAGATACTTGGGAGGATGAGATGGAAGAATCGCTTGAACCTGGGAGGCTGAGGTTACAGTGAGCCGAGATTGGGCCACTGCACTCCAGCCTGGGTGACAAGAGACTCCGTCTAAAAAAAAAAAATGTTTATATAGGCTTTCACTTGAATCACATAGCTAGCTGAAATGTAAATATTTCCTATATATAAGCTTTACATTACAAGTTAATTGGCTTTTCAACTTTTTGCACTAAAGCTTTATTTATCACTTTATAGCCAAAAGTAACAAAAAATTAACACTTCATAAGAATGTTATATAATTATATATCACTATAACAACAAATTATCACTTCATGAGAATGTAAGAGTAAATGGAGATCAACAGAACCATCTGAAGGTGCAAATGACTGATGTCTCTCCTAGGCTCCTTCACTCGCTACGTAACTAACTTGTGAAACATTGGTTATCACAGTTTAACTTCTGCAAGATCACAAACTGCTACTCATCACAGACTTTCTGGGTCACCGAATAGTTGAAACTCACTGAGAATTCCAAAAGTCTAATGTACATGGTTAAAATTTATAATATGAGATGTGACTGACTCCTAGTAAAATTTATATACTGTATAGCACCAAATAAAACTATGTAAGGCATTAACTTTAAAGAATGTGTTTATATCTAAATATCTTTACGGGACTTTTTATAACCTACATACATACTTTTGCTTTCTGCAGTGGAGCCATACGACAGCATAACACAGCTGAACAATTTCTGCAAACTTCCATAAATAGTTTTTCATGCTCCCTGAGTGCAAGAGATAGGCTGGTCCCATCCACTACCAGTCCATGCTGAATCACATGATCCTCTGTAATTCTAAAAGAGAAAATAATTATATTCTCTGTAAGATAGTCTGAAGCCATATTATTTACACTCATATAGAACACCACATTCTTACTGAGAGATAGATCATTTTCCCACAGCCCTTACTGTTATAAGACTGATGTGTCAGGAAACAAACTCTGCTGCATTACCGTAAGTTTAAAATCAAGCAGAACTGAGTCACTGATATGATGAGTAAAACAGATAATATTCAATTTTTTTGGGGGGGGGGAAACAGGGTCTTGGTTTGTCACCCAGGCTGGAATATAGGGGCTCACTATAGCCCTGATCTCCTGGGCTCAAGGGATTCTCTCTGAAATTTAGCCAATCATGGTGGCTAAACTTCAGCTTCCAAAGTATCTGGGCCTACAGGCATGAGCCACCATGATTGGCTAATTGTTGTTATTTTTCATAGAGATAGGGTTTCACCATGTTGCCCACCCAGGCCACTCTCAAACTTCTGACCTCAAGCGATCTGTCTGTGTCAGCCCCTCAGAGTGCTGGGATTACAGGTGTGAGCCACTATTCCTGGCCTAATAGTCAATTTTACAATGAAATGATATACACAGTAATTATATTTTGTAAAATGCAAATTATAATACATAATCTGAGGATATTCTCCCAAACTGTATGAAAAGTCTTACAAAAATCGAAATATTAAACATTTAGCAAATTCTAATTTAAAAAACTATGTGAAATCAAGAATGTTCAAGAAAACCCATGATCAAGATTTACCATATGTATAACAAGCAAGGAAAAGAATGAAGGAACAATACTGTCATTTGATAGGAAATCTATGATGGATTGTACATGGATAATACCTCACAAGTGGGCATATGCTACATAGGAGCTACTCCAAGTAGTCTCATTGCTGGAAGGTGGGCAAACCACTTGTTGCCAGGAAGAGGTAAGGAGAATACACCAGAATGCAAATCAACAAAATCACTAAGCACACTATTTTATTAAACTGATTCTCCCCTCTTCCCAAGTCTCCTTTGGTAATAACACTTTCTTGAGATTTATATTTTGACATAAGCTCCTTTATGTTGTTGAAAGCCAGTACTCAGTGCAGCACTGTCCTATATACACCTTATATAAAAATGTTTATATAGGTACACCACAAGTACCACAGGCTCACAGAACAGCAGACTCTGCTGAGAACTATCCCTCCATTTAAAAATAAGAAGTGAGAAGACTATTAAATGAGCACAAGCTACAAAAGTTAAACATATATTGATAGATTTTAGTCTTATAATAAAAACTTTTGTAAGTTAAGGTGATATCTTTCATAATATGCCTAATCACTGCTGGGTTGTGCTACAGTAGTAAGTGGTAAGCAATTCACTTTACAGCATAAAATTTTATAAAATGTAGTTTTCTCATTATGACTAACTCTCCAATATCTGAAATCAACACCTATATTGACTTTAGCACAATATTTTATGATTTTTTAGATTTTACGATTTTTTATTTTATTTTTTATTTTACGATTCTTTATTTGGCAATTTGTGCTGTCTCCACTGTCTTCAGCCTGTCCAAAGCACTACCTGAGCAACATGCCTCAGAAATGCTAGCAGTCAAGAGTGAGAGAAAGCAAATCAGTTTTCCTCGGAAACATTCCCAAGGCACATGAAATTAGGTCTTCCTCTGGACAGGCTTCATTAATCATATTATGATCTTACAATCCATGGAATAATATTTAAGAAATATGGAAAAGAGGCACATGTTTGGCACACAGGTAGCATTTGCTCATCTCTGTAGCCCCATGCATCACTACTCTTCATACCCTGTCCCATCTATACCACTCCCTGATCATAGTTTATAATTATTTCCTTGAATACATCCCCCTCTCTCCCAGCTCTGAATTTGCAAGCGCTGCCCCCTTTGCTGACAGAGTGAGACAGCATTTCACTCTGTCACCCAGGCTGGAGTGCAGTGGTGCGATCACAGCTCACTGCAGCCTTAACCTCCCTGGTTCAATCCATCCTCCTACCTCAGCCTCCCAAGAAGCTGGGACTACAGGTGTGTGTTACCACACATGTCTAATATTTGTATTGTTTGTGGAGACAGGGTTTCACTATGTTGTCCAGGCTGGTCTTGAACTCCTAGACTCAAGTGATCTGCCTGCCTGCCTTGGCCTCTCAAAGTGATTACAGGCCACTGTGCCTGTAAATCAGGATTATGAGCCACTGTGCCCAGCCTCCCCTTTGCTTCTGAGTGTCACTCTCTGTCCAGTGAACATTTCGCCTCACAGGAGGCAACACAGTCACTGGTTGTTCCAGGGCTCTCCCTGATAGCCCTGGGCTTGGCGAACCTTCTCTCTTCTGTCCTCCCAGAGCTTCTGTTCTTGCCTCAGTTACAGTTCTGTTGGGACAGGACTATGACAGTGTATTTACTTCTGTTTTCCCTACACACTGTAAGTATTCAGGGTGTAAACAACACACCTTATGACTCTGTTCCAAATGTCTAGACAGATGACATACCTCTGTGAAGGAATGGATATATATATCCATCCTAAAGCTTTCAAAGGCATGAAACTCTTTGTTCAACACAAGATTTTTATAACAGATACTTCCTGAAAGTCTGTCAATCAAAGGTCCTATTGACTTATATGGTTATCTCATAAAATGTACTCCATCAAAAAGATATCTCTAAAATATAGCAATTTCACATAGCAAGTGCTATGGTTTGAATGTCATATCCCTTCCACAGTTCATTCTGAAAGTTAATTACCATTGTGGCGCTATTATAAAGTGGGGCCTTTGGAAAGCAATGAAATCACAGCGGCTTTGCCTTCATGCATGGATTCACGCCCTGATCCAAGAGGCTTCGGAGGTCTGCCCTCTCTTGCCTTTTGTCCCTTTCACCGTGAGGACACAGCAATGCTCTCTTCAAAAGGAAGCCACAACAAGGCATCATTTTGGAACAGAGAGCAGCCCTCACCATACAACTTGCTGGTGCCTTGATCTTCAACTACCCAGCCTCCGGAATTGTGAGAAATAAATTTCTGTTCTTCGTAAATTACCTAGTCTCAGGTATTTTGCTACAGCAGCATAGACTAAGATGGCAAGCCTAAAATTCACTTTCAGAGTATAGTCTTTGTTTTATAATATAGCTTTTATACAAAAAAGGAAATGAATACTAATGATTAGCATATATATTAAAACCACCTATATAAAGAAGGCTTAAAGAAAACAGTCTAAATTGCAAATACTAATCTTCTGATGACTTTATTATGTTATTAACCACTGTATATGTTTTATAATTTTTAGTATTTTTCAAGTAGACATTGATTATTTTTATAATCAGAGAAATGTTTTTAAAAATTTTTATTTTTTAGGCGAGAGCACAGTTCACTGTAGCCTTGGACTTCTGGGCTCAAGTGATCCTCTAGCCTCAGCTTCTGGAGTAACTGGGACTACAGGTACAAGCCGCCACACCTGGCTAACGTTTTAAGTTTTTTGTGGGGACAGGGCCTCGTTATGTTGACCAGGTTGGTCTCAAACTCCTGCGCTCAAGCGATCTACCTCAGCCTCTCACAGTGTTGGGATTATAGGCATGAGCCACTACGCCCAGCCAGAAAAAAAATATTTAAAAAGGCATATATAAAGTAAGTGATTTTGAGCAAATAATTTCTGTTTTAGGGAGTTTGTGATATTGCGGTATTTAAACGTTTAAGCAGCCACAATGTTGTTGACACTGTCCCAAAATTGTAATATAATTACCTAAATCAATTGCCTTTCTGCACCCAAAAACCCAGTGTGACTCTATTTAAGAGATATTTTAAAAAGACCCTGTTACTGTCTTTTAAAAATATCTATGAAATAGGTTTTGAAAAGATGAACTCTAGGCTTTGGTATCACATCACTTGCCTGCGTAAAAAATATAAATAAAACATTGAATGTATATTAACAACTATGATATTGTCTCTTTTTGTTTATTTTTCTGGATTAGTATCACAAGACAGCAATCAACAGAAAGCTGCAGGAGACCTAAAATGCTTACATGCAAGCAGCCCTGATGCTCAAATGAAGTCCTGCTTAGTTTACTGGGAGAAATCAGACTGTGTTAGTTAAAGGGGCATCATTTGCCCCTATATGGGGCAAAAATTTGATATGCCTATAAAAGATGGATTTACAAGAAAGACAGAATTTAGAGTAAAAATTCTTATTAAAAAATCTTGAACAGTAAAATACGGCTTGGTCATGCAAACTAGATCGGGGTTGGCAAATGTTTCCTGTTATGGGCCAGAGAGTAAATATTTCAATTTTAGGTTTTGTGAGCCAGGAGGCAAAATTGAGGATATAGGTAGTTATATAATGAGAGAGGGAAAAAAAATCAACAAAATTTCACTAAGTTAAAAATGTAGTAATCATTGAGTATAATTTTTTAAATAACAGAGATTTACTGATGAGAAAAATAAAAATATTTATTTTGGGCAAGGGATTTTTAATTGGGGTTCAAAGTTAACACCGCAACTGTTCATCTGTTAATGACCATCTGTAATGAGATTTTTACATTTCAATGCAATAGATCTGTATGTAATGAGATTTATAATTCATCTTTGAAAATGTCTTTTCAAACAGGTACCACAGCTAACGTATCAATGCATAATAAACAATGCTTTGCCATCTAATTAAAAAATAAAACAATCCCCTATGCACAGTGCTTTAGAAGTATAATGTTAAAAGTCCACTTTTCTTGTTTTGATATGAAGGCCATATACTGACACCAAAAAACAGTAAAATGTCACGATATGGTGCTATGCATGTCCACTCCAAATACTATCACATTATATGTATCTCACTGTGCTTTGCAGTGTTATCAAACAGCAGTGTGAAGTTGAAGAGAGAATACTTTTGTAAAGTCTCTGTTGCAACTACTCAATTCTGGTGCTGCAGCATAAAAGCACTCATTGATAATACGTACACATATGAATATGACTGTGTTCCGATCAAACTTTTATGAAATTTGAATTTCATATACTTTTCACTTCATGAAATATTATTCTTTGGATTTCTTTTCATCCATCAAAAAATGTAAAAACTACTTTTAGCTGATAGGCTGTAAAAAACAGGCAGTGATAGTGGGCTCTACCATCGGGCCTGGGGAACCACAGTTTGCTAACCCCAGAAAGGTACGATATAGGTATCTACATTCTTACCTTCTGGCAAGCTGCCTTAATTGTTCAGCACATTCACTGTCTGATTTCTGGTTTATAAGTTCAAGGATGTTCATGGTTCTATGAAAATGGCCACATGATAAACTCACACTAACAGCTGTTTCATGTTTATCTCCAGTAAGTACCCATACTTTGATACCAGCCATTCTCAATGCTTCAATAGTTTCTCGAACTTTATCTTGTAGTCTGAAAAGAAAAGAAACAAGTTTGTAGAAGAAAATACTTTTATGACTGTATTTTAAGTTAAACTACATAGTATTATATTTAAGGTTAATTCTAAACTCCTTGACGTATCTCATCATAGTGAGATACGTATAGTGTTATTGTACAATATAGCAATATAACTGGAATTTTCTCTCATTAGAACTCCTATTTTGCGGGCGCGGTGGCTCAAGCCTGTAATCCCAGCACTTTGGGAGGCCAAGGTGGGTGGATCATGAGGTCAAGAAATCGAGACCAGGATTGGTGAAAACCCATCTCTACTAAAAATACAAAACATTAGCTGGGCATGGTGGCACGTGCCTGTAATCCCAGCTACTCAGGAGGCTAAGGCAGGAGAATTACCTCAACCCAGGAGGCGGAGGTTGCGGTGAGCCTAGATCGTGCCATTGCACTCCAGCCTGGGTAACAAGAGCAAAACTCTGTCTCAAAAAAAAAAAGAACAAAAAAAAACTCCTATTTTATTAAGAAGTCTTACATTTAAAATCAGAAGATTTTTCTCTTCTGGTTTTGATTAAAAAAAATCTCTCAAACCACTCATAGTTCAAAAATCAGACTGTAGAAAACTAAGGTCTAGATAACTTTAGGTGAATCTCAGAAATCTTATAAAGACAACCAAAAAGTAAATGAAAACCTAGATTTAAAAAATATGCAAACACCCTTAGGTCTACATGGTGGAGGCAAACATGACAACAGACCTAATCTGTAGAATTTCATCTCACAGAATTCAGCGAAATTTAAGAAACTGTGAAACAGACATTGAGTTAGGTGCTGGGAACAAGGACAAAGAATAAATGGACTTCAAGGATTTCACACGTTAACAGAGAAGTCTTTAAACAAATAATTATATTTGTTTAAAATATATTTGTTAAAATATAAAATATAAAAATATAAAATATAAAATATAAAAATAAAATATATTTGTTAAAGTGCCACAAAGACAACAACAGAACTACCTACAATGATACTTTACAAAGAAGATAATTTTTAATCCTCTTAGGTGTCAGGAAAGGTCTTAATGGAGTGGGGCTAATATCTGAGCCATACTTTATGAATAGGTAGTCACAGATGGATGGTGAAGGGAAGAATCACCCAGGCAGAAGGACAACAAAGGCACAAAATAGAATAGTTTTAACTACAGGTGGCGTGCAGAGGCAGTTTGGTATTGATGAAACATAAAGTGGAGGGGGACAGTTGTAGGAGGGAAGGCTGGAGAATTAAGCAGGTGCTTAAAGTCTTTGCATGACATGCTGAGAAGTATTCTAAAGATTCAAGCCTATAAGAAAAACTATAAAGCTGGTTTCCTTCGTCTAGTTCAGAAATCTGGCTAGAATAAAAATTGCATATCTTGACTTAGAAAAATTAAGACTTTAGTTCTCTATTTTGATCTTAAATATATTATCATATGATGTTAGTAAAGAGAATTTGTGTCATATATTAGAACACTTGGTTAGAAAAATTCTTATGAAAGAAATAATACTGTTTACTTATCTGAGTTACCTGTCTTCTACTGCTGTGGCTCCAAGTAGTATCAGGTCTTTCTCTATGAACTGGAAAACATCTGCTAATTTATCTTCCCGCTGCTGCAAGGCAGTCCTGGCTTCAAATATGCGTTTATCTATTTCTTCATACTCTTTTGATGTAAATTTTCTATATGCTATACACAGAGTTCTTAGCCCTTTCTAAAATAAACAAACAAAACTTAAAGGCAAAAACTGAACACAAATAGCTAACAGAAAATCAGGAAGTCATTACCCAAATATACTGAGGACCTATTACCAAAAGTCAATCACAGATCATTTAAAAAGTACTATCATCTAGTGACAGGAAATAAAGTGTCACAAAGTCCTACTAATGTGAGTTACAGGGCACATACACCTCTTTCAACTTCTGATGTTTTCTTAAGTTGCTCAGAATAATTAAGGTCACTGAATTGTAGAATGTAATAGCCTAGAATGGATCATAAAGACTATCTTATTAGTGGTTTTTAAACTGTGTTGCATGAAAAGCCAGAAAATTCTAGAATGATGCCTTCAAGACTGTCAAGAGAGAGACAGCTGCAGGTTTTACCTTCCTGTTTTAACTTACAATTCCATTTTACCTATTTCAGAAGATTTTCTTAAGCAAAGAGGATTATAATTTCCTGAAGATTCACTGTATGACAAAATTTGCCTTTCAAATAAATAAGTCAATAAAATGGCCATTATAAAAAAATACTTATTTATCTAACAAATTATTTTAAGTAATATATCTTCACCAGTGAATTGGAATCAGAATTGATTATCTAATTCTACTAGGCTCAAAATTTTCTTATAGTATTCATTTCTGAAAGCTGGTAACTAAATCTAATGACTTACAAAAGTCCTTTTTCTTGCTATATGCATTTTCCTCAGGAAAACCAATAACAAATATTCTTTTTTATTTTTAGAGACAGTATCTCGCTCTGTTGCTTAGGCTGGAGCACGTGGTGTGATCTTGGCTTACTGTAGCCTTGAACTCCTGGGCTTAAGTGATCCTGCTGCCTCAGCCTCCTGAGTGGCTAAGACTATAGACATGTGCCACCACACCTGGCTATTTTTTGGTAGAGACAGGGGTCTCGCTACATTGCCCACGCTGGTCTTGAACTCCTGGCCTCAAGTGATACTGCCTCAGCATCCCAAAGTGCTGGGATTACAGGCATGAGCCACTGTGCTGAGCCCCATAATAAATATTCTAATAACAACTTGGAAAGGGTAGACTTAAAAATACTGTATGACACTATTTAGCAGATTTACAAATACTACCATTCCCTGACTTATAAATGACCCATACCTATAAATGTGCTTCTTTCAATAGTTAAAGGACTGTCTGTTATTAATATGTAAATTAATTCATTCTATAACAAATACTTTCTGAACATCAACTATGTGCCAGCATTATTTTAAATGTTAAAATGGTAGTAAGGCAGAATAATGTCTTTGTTCTCAAGGATGTTATAATGTGGTTAAGTAAACTGGAACATAAACAATTAGGAAACAAATTATGGGAGAAAAATCATAAACTGTTAAAGGCAGATGAGCAGAGGTATGGGGCATACATTTATAGACATGCAAAAATGAGAGATCATGAAGTTCTAAGACTGAGAGAGACCTGCGTAATAATTTTGCTATTTAAATGAATGATGGCTCTTTGACTTAGTAAGATTCCCCTACATTTTTTTACTTTATAAATAAGAGAGATATAATTCACATACCATAAAATTCACCTCTTCAAATAGTACAAATCAGTGGTGTTTTTTTTTTTTTTTTTTTTTGCATATTCACAGAATTGTGCAATTATCACCACTATCTAAATCCACAACATCTCACTGATCCCACGAGGACTCTCCTTTCTCTCCTTCCTCCAGCCCCTGGCAACCATTAATCTGCTTTCTCTATGAAATTGACTATTCTGGATATTTCATATAAATGCAATGTATGGCCTTTTTTGACTGGCTTCTTTCACTCAGTATAATCTTTTCAAGATTCATCCATATTGTTGCATATATCAGTACTTCATTCAACAGCCAAATGATATTCCATTATATGGATATACCACATTTTGCCTATCCACTCATTAGTTAGACATTTAAGTTATTAGAAATAATGCTGCTTATGAACACTCATGTATAAGGTTTTTTTGTGGACATGCTTTCAGCTGTCTTAGGTGTACACCCAGGAGAAGAACTGCTGTGTCATACAATAAACTCTATGTTTACCTTTTGAGGAACTTAGCCAAATTATTTTTCAGTGTGGTTGTACCATTTATACTCCTACAAGCAATATATGTATAAGGGTTCCAGTTTCTCCACATCATTAGGATTCCCCTGTATTTGTTTAATAAATACCCTTTTAAAATAGCGTAGTTTGAGTAGACCTTGCAACCTGACTGTATTCAGGGCTGTATACTGTATACAAGCCTTGGCTGCGGAATAGGTTTGAAGAGAAGATACATTTTGCAAGTAAACCCAGCTTTCACAAAAGGAATGTGGAGCCGATACACGGTGTAACACAACTGCAGAATTTCTATAATTTTTGATAAATTATAAAAAATAAAGTCCCAAATCTTTCATAAATATATCTTTCCCAGTGTTTTACATCATAGAAATTTGCACTTACCAAAGCAAATTCATCTACATGAATTCTGGTTTTTTCTATTTCTCCACCTATACATTTAGGGAGAATTGATGACTCGGCTCCCTTAGCAAATAACAACTTCTCACCTGGAGACAAAAAAAATGTGTTATCAAACTCCTAATAAGACATAAATAACAATTCATGAAAGTTTAGATTGGTTACCTGAAGGTGCCTGAACAATTACACTCATTCTCCTACGATCTGAATCAAATTCCAGAATATGAAGTAGTTTGTACCTAAAGAAAATAAGAAAGACAAAAACTTACTTTTTTTGAATAATATTAAGTGACTATATGGAAATAATCCATATATAAGATAAAATGGCTAATTTAGAACAAGAAATCAATGTCATTTTCATGATGATAGGTTACACATCATTAATAATAGGAAAGAAACAGAAGACACTGACACTGAGTACTTACCAAATGCATGTATTTCACATACTTTATGTCATTTAATAGCCATGAGAAGCCAAAGATGTAGGTCTTATCTCATTTTTATAGATGAGGATGATTAAACCCAGAAAGATTAAGTAATTAGCCTCAAGTCAGATGATCGTGTGAGTGGCAGAGCAAGGGCTGGAATCCAGATCAGCCCAGCCCCATGTTTTTTTCTGACTAAAAAAGGTGAGTGATTCTCAACCCTCTTTTCTATCCTAACACACCCGACAAACACAACACACATTAATATCAAAGGCTCATTACAGCAGTGACTGTGAACCTGGGTGTGTGCGTGTGCAGGGGTGCATTCCCTAGTGCCTCTCTAGGAAGGTATAGAAGAATTTGTGTGGCTAGGTGAGGTGTGGCTTAAAGTCTTCCAGATGAATCTTCCACAGGTGATTTACATATGAAATCTTTACATATCTCAAAGAAAAGCAGTGAGTTGAATAATGGTTTGTAAGTTAATGCAATAAGCTAGTCAGGCTCTCACATTAAATTAGCCGAGGAATGGGCCCTATTTAGTATGGAAAAGCATAGTTTGGAAAAGCACAGCTGGAATTGACACATGATCAGAACTGCTAAAACCATGAAAGGAGTAAGAATATTAAACATGAACTAATTTATCAAAGAATGAAAAAACTAGATATAGACTGCTGTTCCTTTGTGTGTGAAGGATAAAAATCACAGGAAATAGAAGGAAAGTTTTCTTTATTCAGTGAGTAGAAACCTATGAAACTCATTACCCAGGAGCATCTCAAAATAAATATACAAGTAAATTTGAGAATCATTAAGCTAAAATATAGATGAAATATTAAAGCAGACTACTATTGTAACTATGATGAGATACAATATAATATTAATATTCTAGAGCAGAGAGTTCAGTAACTTTTTCTGTAAAGGAGACGAGAGTAAATATTTCAGGCTTTGCAGGCCATATATAGTCTCTGTTGCATATTCTACTTCTTTTTAAAACAACCCTTTAAAAATGTAATGTGGGCCGGGCACGGTGGCTCACACCTATAATCCCAGCACTTTGGGAGGCCAAGGTGTGTGGATCTCTTGAGGTTAGGAGTTCCAGACCAGCCTGGTCAACATCTCCACTAAAAATACAAGTATTAGCCAGGCACAGTGGTGCATGCATGGAATCCCAGCTACTTGGGAGGCTGAGGCACAAGCATTGTTTGAACCTGGGTGGTGGAGGCTGCTGTAAGCCCAGATTGTGCCACTGCACTTCAGCCTGGGTGATAGAGCAAAATTCTGCCTCAAAAAAAAAAAGAAAAAAAAGTGATTTGTGGGCTGTACAAAAACAGAAAAGTAGGCCAGATTTGCCCTGTGAGCTATAGTTTACTGATCCCTATTCTGTATTACATACACTTAACACAGAGAACATTCCAATATATGAAAAAAATTACCGTTCCAGTTTTCCAAGCGTTTTAACTTCCATAGTTTCTTCAGAATTGCCAATAAATACAATACCAATCCTAGACATTAAAAGGATAAAAAACGGAGACTTAAAAACAACACTGCATATTTCACAATGTCACTATAGCTTAATTTGAATAAAAACATTTAAAATAAAAGTTTAAAATGCATTTTAAAATATTTTCTCTTAATAATACATCATTACTTTGGTGCCAGAAGTGCTGGTTGATGTCTGTAATCCCAGCACGGCGGGAAGCTGAGGCAGGTTGATTACATGACGTAAGGAGTTCAAGACCAGCCTGGCTAACATGGCAAAACCCCATCTCTACTAAAAATACAAAAATTAGCCAGGTGTGGTGGCCTGTGCCTGTGGTCCCGGCTACTCACGAGGCTGAGGCAGGAGAATCACCTGAACTCTGGGGGCAGAGGGTATAGTGAGCTGAGCTCACGCTACTGCACTCTTGGTGACAGGGTGAGACTCCATCTCAAAAAAAAAAAAAAAAATATATATATATATATATATGTGTGTGTGTGTGTGTGTGTGTGTGTATTTATATACATACTTTTAAGAACTAGAAAGATCAGAGTTGGTGTAGTACAACATATACACAAGCATTTTTCATAAATTCTATTACAATAGTACTCAGACTTTCAAAGAGATCTTAAAAAAAGATTCAATGCAAGCTTGATATTAAAATGACTTCAAATTCTCATTTAAAATTTAATTATACTTCTATTTTTATGTATTTATATGAATTCTGACAAAATGAATTTATGTTTGAAAATTTTAAATGATGACTCTAATACTGTTACACTTATTTAAAAGGTATTTTTCTGAAGGTTTGGAAATTAGACTAAATTACCTTGCAGCAGCTTCTACTAGAGCCTTTTCATCTGGTGAAGATGCATAGTACTCCAACTGTGAGGGTGCCAGGTTGGACTGCCAGGCACCATCACCAATGCATTCAGTCTGAACATTGCTAATCTGTACAGTGTGACAGAGACAGACTGCTTTAAAGAAGAGATCATGTTCTTTAATCTGTAAAAATATAATAAATATTCATGATAAAAATACCATTTCTAAATGCCATTTTTGGAAACCAGAAGCAGAATTCTAAGATCTAGAACAAGAGTGCTACAACCTTGATTGTCTGAACAGTTGGCTGTTTCTGCCTTCAGAAAGTAAAATGTCACATTTGCTTAGGACTCTTCATCACATGAACAACTTTTTAGGGGATACAACCAAACTGCAAGTAGAGGGGAACACTTTTTTATAGAAAAAGTGAGGTCTCAGAAAGTATTAAGTAAGTTTAAGCTCTATTTTTCAAAGAAAGTCTTCTTCGCTACAAGGCAGTTAGGAGCTTTTCTTAATTACGTTCCATTTAAATACTCAAAGAGCTGAGGCAGACACATTAAATAAACTGGGCTGTAACCACAGATTCTTAGGATATTTTATAGTGTTGAATCAAAGATATGAATTTCAAATATATATTCCTTGCTCCACTAACACAAACTTTTTTCCTGTAACTCATCAACTACTGAAGATAATTATTTCATTTGAAACCCTTATTTATTAATGTAAACATTACTTACTAGTTCAGTTTCATTTTCAGGACTGGTTCTGAAACAGGAACTGGATGTAAGATGAGATAAGTTGTTAAGATGGGATAAACTGCTAAGATAAGATAAGTTTCCTTCTGAAGAGTCTGGTGTTGGTCCTTCAGGTACAAGTCTACCATTGATTTCTTGGTATTTCATGCCATTAATTGAACATTCCCGAAACTGCATCTCATTTTCTGTTAGTGTACCAGTTTTATCTGTGAACAGGTACTCTACCTATACAGATAGAAAACAAAAGAAAATAAACCCTTGTCTTCATGGTCCTATGTTAAACAAGAAAAAAAAATTCCTGTCCTCGCTCTCCTGAAATTGAGTTTATCTATTAATAATGATATATGGATGCTACGATTCTTATAATCCAAGCACAATTAAATAAAGATGCCAAGAAAAGAAAACAGGGTAACACAAAATAGTTTAAAGCTACATAGATAGATTTTGACGTTTGTGTCATCTTTAGGTACTTGTTTATCTGTAGAACTGACTGAGAATTTGGTACTAATGCGTATTTTCTGTTTCTTGGCTGAGGTATTTTAAGTGGTAAAACTCAAGAATTATCTCTGAAGCAGGGTGGAAAGGATGCTTAATAACATAGAATGTGAAAGTGTATCCTAAGTGAGGAGAAACAGTGCAGAGCTGGGAACAGGAATACACAATGATAGCGATAGCAACACAAGACATTAGTGGGGCCAACTGTCTAAAACAGAAGTTGAAACTGAGGACAGACAACAAATTTAGAGAAAAGAATGAATGTTTAAAAGAAAAATATAGTACTTTTAAAAGTAGGTAAGACAAATTATTTTATTACTTTTGGAGATTAATTCCAGAAAAATTTCTTTAAAAGAAGGTAGGTCAATGAAAAGAAGGACGTAATGGTCAAGTCTTGATCCAGCCAGGATCATCAGAAAATTTGGTTACTGCAATAATGACTTGAGAAAGAAGTCCTTTAAAAAGGGATGTAGAAATCACAAGAAAAGAAACAAGCTGCAGACCAACATCGCTTATAAAGAGATGCAAATCAACTCCAGAAACACATAAAAAAAATTATATACTACAAATATGTGGGATTTATCCCAAGAATTGCAAGATTGACTCAACATTTTAAAAAAATCAATGTAATCCATCATAGTAATAAAATGGTACTTGACCTTCATTTTATTAATAAAATAACCACCAAAATTGGTGCAGAAAAAGCATCTGATAAAAATCTAATGCCTTCATGATAAAAGCATTCAACAAACTAGGACTAACAAGGAAGTTCCTCAGCCTGATAAAGGGTATCTACTAAAAACTCACAGCTAACATCATACATCATGGAGAGAGAGACTGAAAGCTGTCTTCCTAAGATCAGGAATAAGACTGCTCTTGTTACTTTTACTCAACATTGTACTTAAGGTTCTAGCCATGATGATTAGGCAAAAAATGGGATATAAAAGTTAACATGACTGGAAAATACGAGATAAAACCATCTCCATTTCTACATGATATGACCTTGTACACAGAAAACCCTAAGAAATTCACTGGAAAAAAAAAAAAAAAAAGAATAAATGAGCTCAGCAAAATTCCAGGAAAAAAGATCAATATCCAAAAAGAAAGGTAGGGTTAAATTTGGCAAAATAAATGTTTTGACCAAGAAATAAAGATAAGTGAGAAACTGTACTTCAAGGCTCATATTTTGGGGAATAGTAAAGAAAAATATAACACGAGACACAGAAATTCTGCTATGTGTAAAATAATAATAAAAGCCAGTAATTGTACAGCACTCACTATATTCGAAGTACTGGTAAGTGTTTGAATTAATTAAATCCTCTCAACGACTCATGAGGTAGGCATAATGTACATTTTAGAGAAGAAATTAAGGAAGAGTAAGGCTAAGTAACTTTCTTAAAGTCAAAAAGCAAATAAATGGTGAAACTGGAAATAAGAGATAGAATATTTTATCTTTGCTATTTGATATTAAATTTTGTCCAGTATCTACAGCAATGTTGAGTTGGAATTTAAAGGTAAATATGAAGACCACATGCAAATTAAATAAAAAAAACCCACACATGTAGATCAGGAAGAATGAGGGATGACTTATAAAGAAAATATATAAGATACATTAGCAAGCAAACAAAAATAATACTCCAGAGGTGACTAGAATAGACTGACTTATCAGTAATGGAGGATTCTTTAGAAAAAAGTTTAGATGGTAGGGATGAATAAAATAAAATAACTTTGATTTAAAAGTATATATATAAAATCAAGAAGTTTAATCTTTTAATTTTGGAGATAAACAGGTCATCGCTGTAAACCCTCCTAAGAGTTGCTTCTTGGATAATATGAAAATAAAAAAGCATAGAAAAATATGAAATAAAGACTTCATTGGTACAAAGACAAAATAGGAATAGAAGCAATAAACATATAAGAAATACCTGCAGTTTCAAAAGCAGAAAGAGGGGCTGAGAAAATTAGTAATTAAAGAAATGATCACCAGAAGTTTCTTGAAGACAAAGCAGACATGGGAATGCATCCACAGTGTGAGGCTCCAGAAAAACAATTCTATCATGAAGGAAAAAGGAGGGCAAGAGAGAAGCAGAAACGGGTATGCATCCACAGTGTGAGGCTCCAGACAAACAAGAATTCTATCATGAAGGAAAAAGGAGGGGAAGAGAGTTGAGAAAGAAAAGGTCAAAGATTGGAAAAGCTTTGTTCAGAAAAGTAAAAATGGGCCTTTCAGTCTTAAATATATGATATATAATTAAAGAAATGTGACATGAATTATTACTTAACATAAATATTAAGGCCTCCTAAATGCTACTAAAAATAAATGGATCAACTTGTGGTTACACATGACAGGTTAAGCACATTTAATTATCTCTGCTTCTCTTATAACTTCACCGTGAGGATAAAAAAATAAAAGAAGAACAAAAATAACGGTAAAAAAGTCAACATGAGATGCAACATTGACACAAATTTGGAAGATCAAAAGGAAATGAACTTGTGATACTGATTTACCAGAACTTAGAATCTGAAACCCAAGTGATGAAGAAATCCATTCTTAAAAACTCTCAGGAAGTAACATACCACCCCTGAATGTGGGAGTACAGGATGAGGCTGAAAATACAGGGTATCAGGAGTAGTTTAAATTCTGAAGTCTCTTTAAAAGTTGCGAACTTCAGAATGCCCCTCATTTATTGGAGCAATGGCTAGTAGGTGTATTCCTTTAGTAGGCTGAACCAGAAAGAATCTGGACTCCACAGACAGCTGAACACAGAAGTTCGGCAGTGCACTAAAAACAGATTTCCACTGGCCAGCTCCAGCAGTGATAAGGAGCAGAAATACTACCTGCTGGGCTTGTCAGTCCATGACCTTAAGGTGTGGCTCACTGTATCAATAGCTTCTGATAAGCATATCACTGCCTCACTTTTTTTTTTTTTTTTTTTTTTGAGACAGGGTTTTGCTCCTGTCGCCCAGACTGGAGTGTAATGGCACAATTTTGGCTCACTGTAACCTCCACCTCCTGCACTCAAGTGATTCTCCTACCTTAGCCTCCCAAGTAGCTGGGATTACAGGTGCAAATCACTGCACCTGGCTAATTTTTGTATTCCAACTAAATTACGTATTTTTTGTTTTTGTATTTTTTTGTAGAGACGGGGTTTTGCCATGTTGTCCAGGCTGGTCTTGAACTCCTGGGTTCAAGTGATCCACCCACCTGGGCCTCCCAAAGTGCTGGGATTATAGGCATGAGCCACTGAGCCCAGTCTTTTGTTGTTGTTTTCTTTTTTTTTTTTTTGAGACAGAGTCTTACTCTGTTGCCCAGGCTGGAGTGCAGTGGTGCGATCATGGCTCACTGCAGCCTCGACTTCCTGGGCTCAAGTGATCCTCTCACCTCAGCCACCTAGGTAGAGCACTTTAAACTCGATGACAGCCAAAGACTAGCATTCATTTTAGGATCACTCCTTACATAAAAGGTAGAATCTGAAACAAATTATAATCAGTTCTGTTGTAACACTGTCTGAAAACACAAATTTATCCCAATGCAACTGATACATAAAGGGACAATTTGAACATAATGCAAACTTTGCTCAAATTTTGCCCAAACCTCAGTTACTATCTCAGTTCACCATGTGTTATGAGTCACACTCGACCACATCTGGTATTAAAACCTTCCCTCTGATTTCAGATAACCTTCTTTCTAACACTTAACAGTAACACACACAACCCTTCTGATGCCTGTCTTCCACAGGCAAACTTCAGATCTCTTCCAGGTTAGTGCCATATTCACTGCAGGATTTGTGTATTTATTAACAATTTGGCAAGTGCTATTTTTATTAGGTTTCTATTTTTTTTTTTTTTTTTTTTTTT
>NW_022436978.1:18466249-18467288 GCF_009761245.1 Sapajus apella
TCCTGAGTCGCTGGGATTACAGGCACGCGCCACCATGCCCAGCTAATATTTTGTATTTTTAGTAGAGACGGGGTTTCACCATGTTGAGCAGGATGGTCTCGATCTCTTGACCTCGTGATCCACCCGCCTCGGCCTCCCAAAGTGCTGGGATTACAGGCTTGAGCCACAGCGCCCGGCCACCTCTATTTTTTTAAAAATGTATTACTGATGAAGTTTCTGTGTTGTGCCCCAATCCCATTCTCTCATAAACCCTGTGGCTTTTACTAAGCAATTCTACATTATGCAGTGAATTTTAGAATGCATGTAACACATTATAGCAGAATTGATTGTTCTGGAAAATGAACTACAAGCAAAGGAGCAGAAGACGACTTTGACTATCATTAATATCCTCAGAAAGATAAAAAAAAATAGATTATGTTCAAGAAATGGAAAAGGCAATTTTAAAAAAACTATTCAGAGAATACTACAATATTAGAAATTAAAAATATTATAGCAGAAATAAAAGAAATCAAAAGATACTGAAAAAAGATAAAGAGGAGAAATTCTACCAGAAAGTAGAATATAAAAACAAATCAATAAAAACTGAAAACTGAAGTAAAAGAATTAAAGGGTCAATATAAGCATTATCACATGCAAATAGTAAGTTTCAAAACAAGGAAAACATAGAAAGACATGTTATAAAAGAAATAATACAGAACATTTCCTAGAATTGAAGGATATGTGTTTCCAGGCTGAAAAGACTCACAGAATTCATTGCCAATGAAAGACAAAATAAAAAAGGAGGGCCGGGCGCGGTGGCTCACGCCTGTAATCCCAGCACTTTGGGAGGCCGAGGCGGGTGGATCACGAAGGTCAAGAGATCGAGACCATCCTGGTCAACATGGTGAAACCCCGTCTCTATTAAAAATACAAAAAATCAGCTGGGCATGGTGGCGCGTGCTGTAATCCCAGCTACTCAGGAGGCTGAGGCAGGAGAATTGCCTGAACCCAGAAGGCGGAGGTTGCGGTGAGCCGAGATCGCGCCATTGCACTCCAGCCT
>NW_022436978.1:18467388-18507836 GCF_009761245.1 Sapajus apella
AAAAAAAAAAAAAAAAAAAAAAAAAAAAAAAGGAAAAACCAACACCAAAGTACACCACCATGAATTTCAGAACGACTGCATAAGGAGATCCTAAAGCTTCCAGAGATAAAACAACAGATCATACATAAAGAATTGGGAATCACAATGGTACTGGATTTCTAAACAGCAAAACTGGAGGCTGGAAAACAATAAAATGCCTTCAAATTTCTGAAGATTCCAATCTGTAATGTAATACCTGCTAAATTATTAATCAAGTATGAAAAGAGAATAAAGATGTTTTCAGACATGCCAAGTTTCAAAATCTCTCATACATCCTTTCTCAGGAAGTTATTAGAAGATGTGCAGCACCAAAAGAAAGTAAACTACAGGTGGGAAGACACGGGATGCGAGAAAAAGGAGATCCAAAACAGGAGAGAGGCAAAAGAATTTCCAGAGTGATGGTAAAGGGAAGTCCAGAGTGACAGCTGAGAAGTGAGCCCAGAAAGAATGAAAGATTAAGTCCAATTGGAGCAGGAAGGCGAAAGCCTCCAAACACATGGCTACCAAAAAAAAAAAAAAAAAAAAAGGAAGGCGGGGAGGAAGAAAGGAACTCCTAGATTACCTGATATGTTTGAATATGCAGACATGCTACATATAATCAGAGACTTGTTTGGGGTATATGAAAATTAAGAAAATGAAAAAATAAAGCAATTAACTCTTGAGAAAACAAAATGTGTAAGAAGGGAAATGTAATTATAACAGGGCACACCTACAGAAGTGGGCATTAGTGAACAGTATAAAAACAATTATAGTAATGTTAATAAAAATTTTATTAAATCCCAAATTGTGATATGATAATATTAGGTGGCTATGGAGAAGTAAAGTAGATATGTGTCTGGGTATGTCTGTGGGAAGAGTAGTATGAGTTGTCTTTATATTCCATAGTAGATAATGTCTAAAACTTAAGAATATCAAATAGAAATATAGTGGTAAATAACAAAAGAAGCAACTTAGGATCTCAGGATTTAAAAATTGGAAACAGCTAGGAGTGGAGCAAAGGAGGGTTGTTTTTGATATAACCGTTGTGATATCTTATTATGTTAATCTTTGTACATGTATTGCTAAAAATAACAAATTAGAAAAACAAAATATTAGGATCATTTTCACCTGTCCAAGCTCTTCATTCAGATCAGAAGTATTGACTTGAGCTTTCTGATCTGATTCTTCATGATACAGATCAAGATCCCAGCCAATAAAAAATGATCCAAGAAATTTCTGCATTTCGACTGTCACATATAATGAAATTGGAATGATGAAATTGTAGAGAACCAAAAAAGCAAGGAAGTCCGAAATAAATCTCAGAATCTAGAAAAGAGGAAATAATTGTTTGGTAAGAAAATAAACACTAGGATTTCTTCAGTATTACTGAAGAAAATTACCAGAAAGTTTCATGCCTACATGACCATCAACTATATTGAGCTAGAATAGACTCATGAATTGAAATTCATTTACTGAATTTCATTTATTGAAATTTTATTAATTTATTGAATTGTCTTTTTAACATTACATTTCCTGTTTATTTTATTGCTCATTAGAATCTTGATGAAGTAAATTCAAATAAGTTAATTTGTTACTTTCAAAGGCTAACCAAAAGCCTGGTATGACTGAAACTACCTTTGTCAAAATTATAATCTCTGGAGTGTACTTATCTCATTCTTCTACTACCCTTCAAAATCAAATAACTACTGAAAGTTGAGTGTAACTTTCTTCTGTCTTCCAATACATAGATTTTAATGTAAAGTGAAATTTGGAGAACAATTATTTACCAAAATTTTAGGTTAAATTCTCTTGGTAGTTGATGTTTAATCAATTAAAACATGGTATAATTTGCATATTACTTCATGTTAAGACTGGTAATAAGCATCCTTGAATTATTCAGACAAAATTAAAAATACAACCATTTACTCTTTGATTCATTTATAAGATATAGTAAATGGAAGAGAAAACTGAGTTTGTAGTATTAATGTGAAATGCAAATATGGATGGATTTAAAATCTTGTGACCTCTTTGAACTATTCAAGTCATACCACAGGGAATACAACTTCTTATGCCAAAAACTGCAAAAAGCATACCAGTACAAACATGCTGGCTTTTCTACATTTGCAATGCCATTTCTGTCACCCTTCAATACTAATGGTTTTAGGATTACAGTGGCCACTCCTATCAGAAGTCACTACTAAAGCCAAACAATGTTTCCTTTATGACACAGTCAACGACACCATAAAATACCTTACTGCTATTTCTTTGATGTTCTGTTTTTTGGTTATACCAAGGTTCATCCCATTTTTCTTCAGCTTGCCATGTATACTTCAAGATAGTACTGATGACAGCTTCAGATATAAGAATTACTAGATAAATTATCAAAAATGTATTCATTGACCTAAAGGAAGAAAAAGAGAATATAAAACATACAAGTTATGTATTACTATACTCATCTGCTTGGAAATTAACACTTGTATTAGAGAAGATATTAAAACATAGAAGGTATTACTGTAACTATTTTAAAACACACAGTTTTTGTTTTCAAGAAATAACTATTGGCCGGGTGCGGTGGCTCAAGCCTGTAATCCCAGCACTTTGGGAGGCCGAGGCGGGTGGATCACAAGGTCAAGAGATCGAGACCATCCTGGTCAACATGGTGAAACCCCGTCTCTACTAAAACTACAAAAAATTAGCTGGGCATGGTGGCGCGTGCCTGTAGTCCCAGCTACTCAGGAGGCTGAGGCAGGAGAATTGCCTGAACCCAGGAGGCGGAGGTTGCAGTGAGCCGAGATCGCGCCACTGCACTCCAGCCTGGGTAACAAGAGCGAAACCCCGTCTCAAAAAAAAAAAAAAAAAAAAGAAATAACTATTAAATAGAATTTATTTATTAGCAATAAAAGAATTGACACACAGGTTACAAGTCTGGCTGTTTACTACAGCCAGGTTACCATTCAAAATGCTTACAGTAAATGACGGCTTTAGTCAGTTATTTTTTGCCATAAGTAATTATTCTAAGTTTTTTGTTTTTTTACATTTTCAGCATCCATCTTCTAATAAGTGTAATAGCTAAAAACATTTGCATAGCATTAAAATTTCTGCCACATCCACTATCCTTTCTAATCTAGATGAAAACCCTGTAAAGGAGAAATTATTACATACTTTCTTTGAGATGGAGTTTCACTCTTGTTACCCAGGCTGGAGTGCAATGGTACCATCTCAGCTCACCGCAACCTCCAACTCCTGGGTTCAAGCAATTCTCCCGCCTCAGCCTCCCGAGTATCTGGAACTACAGGGGCGCGCCACTATGCCCAGCTAATTTTTTGTATTTTCAGTAGAGATGGGTTTTCACCATGTTGACCAGGATGGTCTTGATCTCTTTACCTTGTGATCCACCCGCCTTGGCACTGACAAAGACCAAAGCCCAAAAATAATTCTGTAAATTTCCCAAAAATCACACAAGCCAGGAATTGATTTCAGAAACCCTCTTCTCTTTTCTAGGTAAGCTTAATGCCACATCTTTAAGTTAAAAAACATATTAATACAATTAAAGGAACTCATTGCAAATTCAAATGTATGCAAAACAAACAACGTTATAATGAACTCTCACACATTCAACAAATATTGAGGGAAAATGCGAATCACGGGCTTTGTAAAAACTCTTAAAAGACTGAAAAATGCCTGAATTCTGATTTTTCTCCCTAGGCCTTCCGTAATTTAACCTAAACTTAACCATGGAATAAGTTGATACTCTACCATGTTTGAATGTAAACTCTATATATCCTGTAGTGACAGTAGGTAGGGAGTAAGGAACGTAAGAACAGAACTGGCTTTTGTTGGTTATCATGTATGAGGTACAGTAGCACTTCACCTATAGTACTGCTCACATTTTTATAGATGAGAACACTCGGATCAAGAGAAGGAAACAACTGGTCCAAAGCCACAGAGCTAGTAAGGAAGGGATATGAAGTTCAAATCTATATCTGTCTGACTCTAAATCTGACCTCTTTTCACTAAACTAGTCATGTCTCCTTGCAGCAACAAAATGCCTGGTTTATTTCCATCTTTCTTTGCTCATGTCTACCCTCATCAGACACATTCTCCCTTTTCCCTATTAGTGTATTTTTCAAAATTTAACTCAAAATCCATCTCCTTCCTAATGTCTGTCCTAACTACATTGGTTTATATTCAACTTTCCCTTATTTAAATTTAAAACTAGTACCACAGCCCCTATTACCTAATTTTTACTGTGTATTAGTTTTAACTTCCAACTTGATTGAAATCTCCAAAAAGAGAGGGAATTACATCTCAGAAAACCTACTACAGCAACAGATACACAAAAAAGCTCAATGAAGATGTCTAGGACATTGGGCTGTTTCCAGTTTTTTGCTGTAACAAGGTGGCTATGGGCATTTCTGCTTGAATTTTTGTGTCAGCATAAAATTCATTTCTCTGAGTTAACCACTGCTGGGTCATATGGTAAACATGTTTAGTTTGCCAAACTATCTTCCAGAGTGGGTATGCTATTTTTAATTCTCACCAACAACACAGAAAAGATTTCTCTCTGCCTCCTAGCCTTTTGGTATGACCATTTTGATTTTAGCTATTCCAATAGGTGTGGCGATATCTCAATGCGTTTCTAATTTGCTTTTCTCTAATAGATAATGATGCTGAATATCTTTTCATGTGCTTTTCATCTGCAACTTTTCTCTGGTGAAGTATGTATTTGGTGAAATATGAACTATGTCTTTTGCTCATTTTCTAATTGGGTCACTGAATTACTGTTGAGTTTGAGTGTTCTTTCATGTTTACTTTTATTTGTTTTTATTTTTGTTTTGAGATAAAGTCTTGCCCTGTTGCCAGGCTAGATTGCAGTGGTGTGACCTCGGCTCACTGCAACCTCTGCCTCCCGGGTTCAAGTGATTCTCCTGCCTCAGCCTCCCAAGTAGCTGGGACTACAGGCGTGGGCTACCACGCCCAGCTAAGTTTTATATTTTTACTAGAGACGGGGTTTCACCAAGTTGGTCAGGATGGTCTGGATCTCTTGACCTCATGATCCCCCCGCCTCAGCCTCTCAAAGTGCTGGGATTACAGGCCTAAGCCACTGCACCTGGCCTCATGAGAGTTCTTTGTATTTCTAAACATAAAGCCTCTGAAAAATTTGTGGTTTGCAAATATTTTCCCCAGTGTTGCTTGTTTTTTTTCATCCTTTTCAGAGGGTTTTTCACAGCGCCAAGTTTTTAACTTTGATTAAGTATAATTTATTAACTTTTTTCATTTAGGAATTATGCTTTCAGTGTCATGTCTTCTAGTCCTTTGTCTAATGCTAGGTCCTGAAGATTCTGTTTTCTTCTAAAAGTTTTGTAGCTTAATGTTTTACATTAAATCTATGCTCCAATTGAATTAATTTTTATATACAGTGGAGGTCTGGGTTTGTTTTGCTATGGATATCCAATTGTTCTAGCACCATTTGTTGAAAAAGATTATCCTTCCTCTATTGTATTGCTTTTGTGCTGTTGCCAAAAATCAACTGGACCTATTTGTGTTAGTCTATTCTGGGGTTCTCTATTGTGTAACACTGATCTATGTGTCTATTCTTTCACCAATACCAAATTGTCTTGATTACTGTAGCTTTTATAGTAAGACTTAACATCAGATAGTAATTCTTCCCACTTTTTCATTTTCAAAACTGTTCCTTTGCTTTTCTATCTAAACTTCAAAATAAATTTTCTATTTCTAAACATAAAAATAAAAACTTGCTGAGATTTTTCTAGAATTTGCATTATACCTATTGAGTTGGGAAAATTGACATCTTTACTGTACTGAGTCTTTCTACCCATGAACATGATATATTGTCCATTTATTTAGATCTTTGACTTCTTTCCTCAGGGTTTTGTAATTTTCAGCATAGAGAATTCTATGTATTTTGTTAGATATGTACCTCGGTTGTTCCTTCTTTGGGGAGCAACTGTAAATGGCATTATGGTTTCAATGTTCATTTCCCTTTGTCATTGCTGTTTCTGTTCTAATGTAAGTATTTAGTGCTAGAAATGTGTGTATTGCTTCAGCTGTATCCTACCATTTTTATTATTCTGTATTTTCACTGACATACAGGTATTTTAAAAAATTTTTAAGATTTCCTCTCTGACTCATGGATTATTTAGAAGAGTTCCAGTTGTTCCAAATCTTTACCAATACTTGAAACATTTAGTCTTTACAATTTTTACCTTTCTAGTAAGTCATGCATTTGTATCTCTTTGTAGTTTTGATTTGCATTTCTCTCATAATGATGTTGTATACTTTTCTATGTGCTTATTGGCCATTTAAGTGTCTACCTTCCAGCTTTTGGCCATTTTTTTTTTTTATTGGCATCTCTTTTCATTGTTGATTTGTAGGCAAAGAGAGAGAGAGCGAGAGAGAGAGAGAGAGAGAGTGAGTGTGTGTGTGTGTACAAAACATGTATCCGGTACACACACACACACACCCATTACATATTATATTTTGAATACAAGTCTTTGGCTGGATACATGTTTTGCAAATACTGTCTCCCAGTTTGTAATGTGTATGTTCATTTCTTTAAATGTAGCCTGAAGAACAGAAGTTTTTACTTTTGAAAAAGTCTAACATCAAGTTTTTAATTATTTGTTGTATCCTAAGAAATCTTTACCTACTCGAGGTGATAAAGATATCTAGGTTTTCTTCTAAAAGTTTTATAATTTTAGCTTTTATGTTTAGGTCTATGACTCGTTTTCAAAACCTTTTTGGAGTACAGTATAAGGTAGAAGCTAAGTTTTATGTTTCTCTCATTTTAATATCCAATTGCTGCATCATTTGTAGAAAATATTAATTTTTTCATTGAATTGACTTGTTGCTTTGTTGAAAATCAACAAACCATACCTGAATGGTCTATTTTTTCTCTTATACCACTTCTGTTTTGCTTAATCAGTCAATCTCAGTAGGAAGTTATCAACTTTATAGCTAGAAATTTCCCTCTGAGCTGGGCTTTGCCTTGAGTCTGCAAATGTAGATGTGTTAGGTTTAAATTACTATTCTATTTGAAGACATTTCAAATTTCCTTTGTGATTTCTCCTTTGAATCATTAGTCAGTTAAGAGTTGTCCTTAAATTTCAAAATACTTGCAGATTTTGTTATTGATTTTTAATTCAATTCCCTCATTGTCAAAGAACATACTCTGTATGATTTCAACCTTTTGGGATTTGTTTTATGGCTCATCATATGATCTGTCTAAACTTTCCATGTATAATTATGGAATTATTCTATTTTCAGTTTTCATATGCTTACTATATACATAGTGTTTCTTTTAATGTCAACCTATTTATATCTTTGTATGTAAACTGCATCTATTCTAGACAGCATAGAGTTGGGTCTGGCTCTTTTATCCACTGTGACAATCTCTGACTTCATTAGACAGATGAATTTACATTCCAGGTAATTTTTGGTCAAATTTAGGATTACCATTTTGCTATTTGTTTTATATTTGTCTCATTTGGTTTTCTCTGTTCTTCCTTTCTTGCTATCTACTGGGTTTACCGAACATTTTAATATTCAGCTGCTCTGACTTATTAGCTATATAATCTTTGCCTATTGCTTTTAATGATCGCTCTAGAGATCAGAATATGCATCTTTACCTTACTACAATTTACTTACAGATGCCATTATATTACTTCAAGTAAAATGCAGGAACTTTGTTAACAGTTCATTTACAGGCAGGTTTTTAAGAAAACTTTATAATTCATCATTTGAGTTCATCTAGCACCTTAAGATGTTAAAGAGGAATGATCAGACCCAAAATGAGAAGAAAGAGAGGAAATTAATTGAAGGTGCAAGCTGAAGCCAATGGAATAGAAGAGAGATAAACAATACACAAAATTAAAGCCAAAAGCTGGTTCTTTGAAAAATATTAATAAAATGTCTTTATTTGTTGACGTGGAGTCTTGCTCTGTTACCCAGGCTGGAGTGCAGTGGTGTGATCTCAGCTCACTGCAACCTCTGCCTTCCGGGTTCAAATGATTCTCCTGCCTCAGGCTCCCAGATAGCTGGGACTACAGGTGTACGCTACCGCGCAGGCTAATTTTTGCGTCTGTACTAGAGATGGGGTTTCGCCATGTTGGCTTGAACTCCTGACCTTAAGTGATCTGCCCACCTTGGCCTCCCAAAGTGATGGGATTACAGGCATGTGCCACTAATAAAGTGTCTATTTTGTGCTTGCTTATATCACTTAACATAATGATCTTCAGTTACATCCATGTTGCTGCTAATAACACGAATTCATTCTTATAACGGCCAAACAGTATTCTACTGTATGTGTATGTATACATATTTTTATCCATTCGTCTGCTAATGGACTGTCAGACCGAATCCACAGCTTTGCTATTATGAACAGTGCTGCAATAAACATGTAAGTGCAGATATCCCTTTGATACACTGGTTTCTTTTCCTTTGGATAAAACCCAGTAGTGGGATTGCTGGATCATATGGTAATCACATTGTTAGTTTTCTGAGACACCTCCAGACTGTTTTCCAGTGGCTATCCCAACTTACATGCCCACCAACCATGTGCAATAGTTTCCTCTTCTCCATATCCTTGGCAGCATCTGTTATTTTTTGTCTTTTTAATAATAGTCACTCAGACTGCAGCAAGATAACATCTCCTTGTGGTTCTAATACACATTTCTTTTTGTTTGTTTTTGAGACAGAATCTTGCTCTGTTGCCCAGGCTGGGTGCAGTGGTGCGATCTCAGTTCACTACAACCTCTGCCTCCCAGGTTCATGCGATTCTCCTGCCTCGGCCTCCTGAGTAGCTGGGATTACAGGCATGCGCCACCACACCTGGCTGATTTTTATATTTTTAGTACAGATGGAGTTTCACCATTTTGGCCAGATTGGTCTCCAACTCCCGACCTCAAGTGATCCTCCTGCCTTGGTCTCCCAAAGTGCTGGGATTACAGGCATGAGCCACAGTGCTCAGCCTTGAGTTGATTTTCTATATGGTGAAAGACAGGGATTCAGTTTCATTCTTCTGCATGTGGCTATCCAACTTTCCCAGCACCATTTACTGAAGAGGATGTCCTTTCCCAATGTCCTCTGTTGTTTCTGATGAGAACTAGTTATCACTCATATTGTTATTTACTTTTATGTGATGCATTTTTCTTTGGCTCCTTGAAATACTCTTTTTTCCTTTGGAACCTAGTAGTTTGACCATGATGTACTTTGGTGTGGTTTTCTTTGCATTTTTCCTGCTTAGAGTTTACTGATTTTGGTAGTGTAGGCTGAAGTTTTTTTCCTCAAATTTTAGAAATTTTCAGTTATTATTTTTTCAAATATTTTTATTTTTTTGGGAATCAGTTATACTCATGCCAGACAACTTCATACTATCCCACATGGCTGAGAAGCTCTGTTCATTTTTCCTCAATCTTTTTCCCTCTCTGTTCTTTGAGTAATTTCCGTTGTGTTTTCAAGTTCATTGGTCTGATTTCCTCAGTCTGGTGTTGAGCCCACCTAATGATGTTTCCATTTTAGTAATTATGTTTTTTCAAGTCAAGAGTTTCCATTTCTTTGCTGAATTTTCCCATATGTTCATTCAAATTTTCCTTTAGGCCCTTAAACATATTTATAATAAATATAAATATATGCTTTAAAGTTCTTGTCTGCTAAATGCAAGATCTGGATCATTTTGGAGACAGTTTCTATTGAGTGCTTTTTCTCTTATGGATGAATTACATTTTCTTCACATTCTGCTTATTTTTTTATTGCAGAGTGAACTTTATAAATAATACACATTGTAGACGTCTGTATTCTTTTATGTTCCTCAGAAGAGTGCCAATTTTTATTGCAGTAGTCAGTTAAATTCACCTGGCTCAAACAGCAAACTGTGTCTCCACTGCAACGGGCAGCAGTAAAATTCTCTGTTGTCGCCCTTGCACATACATAGTTCAGCCAAGGACTTCGGCAGAATTTATGTGCAGTTTTTAGAGTTAATTCCCTTCTGTCACTTACATCTCATTGCTTACAGGAGGGAATTAACACTAATTCCCTTTATTATTTTCCCCTAACTTTCCGGCTGCTCTTCCAGCTTTAAACCTTGTCCTCTGATACTTCTATCCAGTAAAGTTCAGACTTTTTGATGTTCCAAACAGCACATAAACTGGGGAGTGCCCTGAGGCAAAGAGTGTTACTTTTGAATTTTCCCCCTTGCTGCTATCATCTTTCAGGATTAGACTCATTGCCCATTACTATTTGCTTCTGGTTTGTCTTCAATGTTTTCAAATAGTTATTAAATTTTTTTTTTTTTTCAGTTTTAGAACTGTTATCTGCAGAAGCATTAGCCTGATTAAGTGATTGCACCATTTATCCAACAGTATTTATTTAAAAAGTCATACTGTAGAGCATCTATTACACGCCCAAGACTGTGCAAAATGTTACTTATATGTAAAAATATAAGAAACTATCAATGTTCCCAAGGTTATCACCGTGTTTACTTAACATATATATTTATATATTTTATACCAAATGAATAAAAAAGTATAATTATAATTACATATAAATAATTGAAAATAGTTTTCTTACTTTTCTACTGCAGATCGTTTCTGTGATTTGCTCTTATAATTTAATGCCATCTTAGTTTCCATTCCAGTGTATATAGCAACACCTATAAAACAAAATCGTCTCTTAAAATAATCCTCTAGCATGTTTCACGAGAAATAAATACATTACTCACATGAAAGCTTTTAGTGTACTATCTGACTATTGTTATAATTTCACTTTTAAGTATTTTCAGAGTTTTAAAAGGCTTTCTAAGTCTAATTTTGGGAAACCCCAATCACTCAACTGGCTAAATGGGGAAGGGCATTGGTCCTGTTCTTGAGTTGCAACAGATATCTGAATGAAAAATGTATTACTGAATCAGAATTGATAAAGGAAAAGAATTTGGAAAGACAAAGATGTCAGGGAAGGCCATTACAAATGCAGCAGTGTTAACAGAGACAGACACACTTTCTGTTAGGCTGGGACAATGGATTGTGGCCGCAGTGTGAAAAGCCCTCAATGCTGGAGTCAGGGATCTAGACACTATTCCATAACCACTGGAGAGATAATATGGAAGTCTGTCAAGAGTAAATCAAGTAAACACATGGAAAGTGCTATTTAAAAAATGTTTGCCTATTGAACGACTTTGAGATGAGCAAGGATGACAGTAGTAATGGGACTAAAACTGGACAACGAACGAAATGAGGTAAGACCGGCTTATAAAAAAAGAAACGTTGCAGCCAGACTGTGGTTTGAATTCTAGCTCTGTAAATTATTAGTTCTACATCCTTGGCTAAGTAAGTTTTCTGAGTCTCAATTTTCTCATCTTTAAAAGGGAAAAAAACACCTCATAGAGTGGTGAGGTCTGTATGAAAAATTAACAAAATGCCTAAAAACTGACAGATGATCAATAAGTGTTCATTCCCATCCCTAAATAGTACAATTTGAAAAGCAGTGTAGAACCCGTCATGCCCTCTTCCTAAATATTTGTCCTGGAAGTTTTTTATCTTGACTTATTCCTTAAAGGCAGGGTATTAGAACTCAAACAAGAGATTGTAGAAATGTGGTAAAATAGCCAGAATGATCCAATGCAGAGAGTTGGTACTGAGGCAAGGCAGACCCATCTAAAGGCATTCAAATACACATTTTCTTTTAAGAGTGTACAAAATGTGGACCCCATTCATTATGGTATAAAGTAAATAGGAGTGATGAAGTTACTAGAAAGATGTGTTGGCCAGGTGCGGTGGCTCACACTGCAATCCCGCCACTTTGGGAGGTCGAGGCAGGTGGATCACTTGAGGTCAGGAGTTCAAGACCAGCCTGGCCAACATCATGAAACCCCGTGTCTACTAAAAATACAAAAATTAGCTGGGCATGGTGGCACACGCCTGTATTCTTAGTTACTTGGGAGGCTGAGGCAAGAGAATTGCTTGAACCTGGGAGGCAGAGGTTGCCGTGAATGGAGATCACACCACTGTGCTCCAGCCTGGGTGACAGAGTGAAGCCAGATCTATATTTAAACACAAAAAAAAAAAAAAATGTGTTAAAGTACAATGTTATATTAGAGGATCTAAAAGCCCTGAAGTAAGTTTACTCTGGTTTCTGGTATTAGAACATTTTATGAATTTCTTTTTTTTATGAATTGTGGTAAAATATACATATCTACCATTTTGAAGTGGACAATTCAGTGACAGTACATTTATAATTTTGTGCAACTATCCATATTATCTAGCTAGACAATATTTTCATCACCCGCAAAGAAAACCCTGTACCAATTAAGCAAACATTCGCCATTCTCCTTTACTCTCCAGCCCCTGGAAACCACTAATCTGTTTTCTGTCTCTATGAATTTGCCTATTCTGGGTATTTCATAAGATGGAATCATACAACGTGTGGCCTTTTGTGTCTGGCTTCTTCCACTCAACACAATACTTTCAAGGTTCATCCATATTATAGTATGCATTAATACTTCATTCCTTTTTGGAATAATATTCCAAATGGAATAATATTCCATTCTATGGATATACCAGATTTTGTTTATTTATTCACTAACTGATGAACACTGGGCTGTTTCTAACCTTTGGCTAGCATGAATAGTGCTGCTATGAACATTCTTGTACAAGTTTTTGTGTGAACACTCATTTTTAGTTACTTTGGGTATATATATATATATATATATATATATATATATATATATACATGTAGAGTGGGATCACTGAGTCATATATTTCTATGTTTAACTTTTTGAAGAACTGCCAAAACTAATTTTCAAGGCAGCTGCAACATTTTGCATTCCCATCAGCAACGTACAAGGGTTCTAATTTCTCCACTTCCTCACCAACACTTGCTATTTTTTTTTCTCCCAGATATGGGCTTTTTTAACACTGATAGACAAGATACAGTACAGGTAAAAGAAAAAGAGCAAATGTGAAAGAAGATCTCAAAAGCTACAGACAGCCAGTGGGTAACACAGCAGGACGGGATGCTAAGGGCCATCCCTGAAATGGGAGGAGCTAGGTAACAGCTAAAGGTTATCATTAACTTCACAATTTGCCTATAGTTGACTGAGTGTACTATATTAATTTAGATCTCCAAGGCAAGAACAATACCTATTCATCCTGTTGTAGTCAGAGTTATGTTCCAATAGCACCTGGTATATATTCAGGTAGCAGTAAAAATTTGTTGAATAGATGAATGAGTGAATGAATCCACAGGTATTAATCTAATCTAATAATCATAATGGAATTATAGAAGTGGTTTACTGTACCACGATGCCAGATTATACTGGGTATCACCCACCATTACTAGAAGTGTTACATAAATTATCTGCATTAAGTTTCACAACCAATCATAAAGATAAGAGTAAGGTTCTAGCCTACTATTAAAAAACAGGGATCAGGGGCCGGGCGCGGTGGCTCAAGCCTGTAATCCCAGCACTTTGGGAGGCCGAGGCGGGTGGATCACGAGGTCAAGAGATCGAGACCATCCTGGTCAACATGGTGAAACCCCGTCTCTACTAAAAATACAAAAAATTAGCTGGGCATGGTGGTGCGTGCCTGTAATCCCAGCTACTCAGGAGGCTGAGGCAGGAGAATTGCCTGAACCCAGGAGGCGGAGGTTGCGGTGAGCCGAGATCGTGCCATTGTATTCCAGCCCGGGTAACAAGAGTGAAACTCCGTCTCAAAAAAAAAAAAAACAAAACAAAACAAAAAAAAAAAAACAGGGATCATCAACACAAAAATACAAGACTACATTAATACAAACTTTCTAAGAAAATCATCATAAATGACAATTATTAATAAATTAACCAAAAGACCATAAAGTTGTATTTTAAAAGTACTTCATATAAAGCATTAACACAAATCAATCATTTAAAATGTTTATGCACAAACCAAAAATTTCTTTTGTGTTTTTTAATCTGGCTCCACGAAGCAGGAGACTCTCTGGCCCCAGAGGTCTAGGGAAAAAAAAAGAAAATAACCATAAAGCACTGAATATATTAACATTTCCATTCGATTCTAAAATGGCGTCTTCAGCAGAAGGTACTTAAGCTATAGCTACAACACTGCTTTCATATTAAACCAAAATTCCAGCTACTGTAAAGATGCCTAGGGGCCAGGCGTGGTGCCTCAGCCTATAATCCTAGTACTTTGGGAGGCCAAGGTGGGCAGATTGCCTGAGCTCAGGAGTTGGAGACCAGCCTGGGCAACACAGTGAAACCCCACCTCTACTAAAATACAAAGGAAATTAGCCAGGTATGGCAGCGTGCGCCTGCAGTCCCTTCTACTTGGGAGACTGAGGCAGGAGAATTCCTTGAATCTGGGAGGCGGAGGCTGCAGTGAGCTCAGATTGTGCCACCCACTGCACTCCAGCCTGGGAGACAGAGTGAGACTCCTGTCTCTACCCAAAAAAAAAAAAAAAAAAAAAAATTCTGCCTAGGCCAATCATGTTAGTTACTGTAACAATGAACACCTGCTTTAGTATTTCAGTTGCTCTAAGATTAGTGGCTCAGAAAAGTAATTATGCATGTAAATACAATCACAAAGCCACTAGTTTCAAAATTTTTAAACATAAAATTCAGCAAAATCAAAGAGTAAGCAGTGATTTAAACATGTGTGGCAGAAGATAAAATTTTAAAGCAAAATTAATACACAGCTTTGAAAGGGAAAATAAAGAATTAAAACACAATGTAAACATAAATTGTAGTATGATTTGCATATAAGGATATGAGTTCACAATTAAAATTATAATAAATTATAAAACACAGCGTAGAAGGTATGTTAGTGCTTTCTCTAGGCAAGATTGCACAGTACGACTTGACTACTTGCATTGCATACTTCTTGAAGCACAGGTCTTCTTGCTGTTTGAATTTCTCTCCATAAAGGAGATACAAAATGACAAGGAATAACTAGAAAGGAAATTGATCTTCTTAGTGACAGCAAAATAAGAATCTTCTATGGATAAGTTAAAAAGCCATTATTTTGTTGCTATTCCTTATACTTTTCTGAAATATCCACACAGTTATCCAAACCAAACATAATCTGAACCATTTATGAAGATACCTGCAAACCCGAACACTGTAAACAAGTGCAATGAAGCAAGGAGAACCAATACAGTCATATTTGGAGTGCGCTCCATGGATATTCCAAAATCAATGTGAAAATTATTTTAGGAGCTATAAAATAGCTATTTTTCACTCAGTGTTGCTTCTAACAATAAACAGAAATATTTTTAGCTCACATTGGCATATAAAATTGGGAGGTAATGACAGCTTCAGATTAAAAGATAATTCATCAGTTCCGTCAGGTTGTTTCAGTAGAGAACATGGATCATTTTTTTAACCATTCTAGGGGCTGCAGTAATATAACTGCTATTTTCCTTCATATATTAATGCAACTCAGAACATGTATCCTATTTCTCACTACTTCCCTATAAAAATCAAAATAAACCTAGTCATAGTTATTCAGCAGGGATCCTATGCATACAAAGATCTTGCTACAGAGTTTACTAAATATACCCCTATGTTCATAAATGCTTACTAAAAATGCGAATCAATGTGAATGTATCGTATTTTTGCTAGCTTGTCTTGAGGATTTCATTAAAAAATGCTCAGTTCTGTTAGTAACTTATTTCATGCAGGCCGTATAAACTGAACATGTCCTGAGAAAAGAGGTAGAATGTCAAATACGATTAGAAACTCAGGAGCTGATTCCAAGATTGATGATAAATTAGGCTTATGCTCATGAGTAACAATGTAATCATATCCCATCAGCATTATCTTTGAACTGACACAAAGTATTTCATTTAGGAGCCAGAAATTAACCCAAACATTGAGGGAAAACAATCTGAAACAACCAACCAAGCAAAAAATAATAATAATAAAATAAGTAAGTTAAGTGGTTCTGGACTGACCACTAAACACTCCAGTCTGCAGTGAATGATTCTGAAGTAAAGAACACAGCATTTATACTTACTAAACAGTATATAAAACATTTTCATATTCTAGAATTACCAAGCATTGTGGGTTTTAATGCATAAGGAGCTGAATAAAAGCAGCTATGTTTCCTTTTAATGTTACTACCTAGTATTATTAGAAAAAGAAATACAAAAACACAAATAATCTTACTAAATTATTTTGATATAATTTTATGGGATGTGTTTCATCCTCACTTGCTGCTGCTACAAATTACTAGCGGATGAAATCCTAAGTGCTTTTAAATTAACCTTTTCCTGAAAAAGTTTGAGTATAATGGAGAAAAGGAGAAATAATAGCTGAGGGTAAATGAATGAATAAATGGGTTGCAAACTGAGGGAAATCCAACGTAACATTAACACCTTGAAAGAGGCTCAGAGCAAGAGATGACATTGTTTCTTAGCTCAATAATAAATACCAGATGCCTAAAAGAGTGAAGCTATTTGCAG
Organism: Sapajus apella; assembly: GCF_009761245.1. NCBI lineage: Eukaryota > Metazoa > Chordata > Mammalia > Primates > Cebidae > Sapajus > Sapajus apella. The sequence goes on from NW_022436978.1 coordinate 18,483,874, forward strand.
AGACCACTGCTGCTTTTGGAATCTGAGAAGAGTGATAAGAAGCCTGCAAACCTGAGTGACCTTACTCTGGGACTCACGCACTGTGATGGACTGGACGAATTACTGACTGAATGGGATTCTGGTAATGTGGCAGTGTCTTCTGAACTGTATATTCTTTGGGTGTAAGGGATCTGTGTTTGAAAACTAGGGGATGGCCTGTGGTATTATGAGATACATATTAGTTTCCATCCACGGTCCCTGGCTTATAACTCCCATATCCCTTGTTACAGTCTTTTGTTATAATGTTGGGTATGTTAGGCCTCAGGGGCAGGCCTCTGACCTTCTCCTGCTCTCCTTTCACCCCAAGGTAGGACTTTCCTCTTCCTCCACCTTTCTAAATTGTGGGCCACCTTTCTAAATTGTGGGTCATATGGCCTTCCCCAAAGAGGGTCCTTCCTGCCCTATACTCTGGTGTAAAGAAAGCTGATGTCAAGACACTTCCGTAAAAAAAAAAAATAAGAGAAGTGAGATGGGAGGGCTTCTGGAGGTTTCTGGAGAGTGGCATGCCCAGGGAGAGCACAGAAGCTCCACAACCCTTCCCCACTACCTGGCCCTACACATCTCTTCATCTGTATGCTTTGCTTACGTTTAGTGGTTTATTATCAAGGACATAATAAACCAATCAGAAGAGTAAGTAAGCAGTTCTGGATTAACCAACTAAACACTCTAGCTTTCACTGAATGATTCTGAAGTGATATAATAAACCACTAAATGTAAACAAAACAAAAAACAACAAAATCAATCCCTTCCCGTAATGGGCTGCTTATTTACATAATCTCCCTTTGGAACTTTTAGTCCCTCCCCCAGACAGTTCCCACTTAAAGGTAATTAGATAACACAAATTAATTCTTACCTTACAATTTCTTCCATTTGTTGGGTTATGATCATTCGTCCCATGAATCTATCAAAGAATTCATATTACAAAAATATATAGTATCACTTAGGGCATCAATGGGTGGAACATTTTAGAGTTTTTGCACTATTCTTATATATGAAACAAAAATCATGTGTATATATGAATGGCTCAATATTCTTGCTATAAATTATTTTAAAAATACTTATCAGTCCTTAAGCTTTAAAACATTTAGAGTTCTTGCTATCTCTACTCCAGTTATGAATGAGGTAATGAATAAAAAGTGTTTTCAAAATGGCAAGAATCTGGAGCGTTTTGGATTTTGAATTTTTGGATTAGGGATAGTCAACCTGTAATTCAATAAAAGGAAAATTTTAAGTGCATAAAGCTAGGTATGCAAAGATGTTTACTCTATCAGTTGTCAACAAATACACAGTAACTCCTGCAAGATGACTAGATCCTGTTTTACGTGCTGGGGATCCATCAGTGAACAAAATACACAAAGATGTCTGCCCTTGAGTTTACATTCTAGTGAGAGAGATGATAAGCAATGAACATAAAAAAAAAAAAAAATCACACAGTATACTAGAAAGTATTATATATTATGAAAACAGAAAAGCAGAACAGGTCAGGGTACAGCACTAAGTAGTTAAGGTAGGCCTCACTGAGGAGGTGATTTAAGCAAAGACTTGAAGGTGTTAAAGAGTTAGACAAAGGCTAGGTCTAGTGAAAAGTTGGGAGCGGATATGGTATGTTCAGTGTATCTGGAGGATGAGCTAGAGGGGGAAGGGCAGGAAACAGGGCAGAGAAGACAGGTGGGGGTGGGGGGTAGGAACAGACCTTATAAATGGTTATAGAGATATGGGCTCCGACTCTGAGTGACATAGTGAGCCAGGACAAAATTTGGGCAGAAGAGTGACATGATCTGACTTACATTTAAAAAGGAACACTATGACTGCTTTTGTGAAACAGACATAAGACAGCAGTTATCCAGGTAGAAGATGGTACTGGCTCAGACAAAACTAGAGTAAGACGGTGAGATTTTTGGATGTATTTTGAAGGTAAGCCTTCAGAATGTTCTGATGAATTGGGGTGAGATGTGAGTAAGGAGGTGCAGAAAGGCAAAGGGAGAGGAGATGTGAGGAGTCATAGCCGATTGCAAGATTTCTGGCCGACTGAGCAATGGAAGGATGGACTGTATCAACTGAGATGAGAAAGACTGCTGGCTGAAAAGGTTCTGAAAGGAAGATTAGCAGTTTAGTTTTCAGCTTGATTAATTTGAGATTTCTACGGTGGAACTATGGAACAGGGAGCTGGAGTTAGGGAAAGAAGTCTGGGATAGAGAAATAAACCTGACAGTCAGCTGCATGTAGACAGTCTTTTAAGCCAGCAGGTTGGGTGAGATCACCAAGGGAGTGAAGGTAGATAGTGAAAGGCACAGGTAAAGAAGGGAACAGTACAAGTCCTGGGCACTCTAACAGGAAGAAGGATGGGAGAACAGAAAAATTAGCAAAGGAGACTGAGACAGACAGAATAGTGAGGAGGTAAACCAAGAGAGGGGAGTGTTCTGGAAGACAAGTTAGCTAACTGTATCAAAGAGGAGAAAGCAATGAACTATCCAACCACTAGATTTTGAACTGGTGAATTTATTTGTAATAAGGTACCATAAAATATTTATAACAGTAAAACAATGAAAAGAGCCAACTATGGAAATGTTTGGGAATTGTTAGGTTCTCATATACCCACTTGAACTATTCATAGCCATTTAAAATGATCATTAATTCAGCTTCCTGCAATATTTTAAAACAGGTCAAGAATACTGTTCAAAACAATGAAAAATACTTTCTAAAATCACAAAGCCAATCCACATTCTTTAAATAAATATTAGGCTGGGTGTGGTGGCTCACACCTGTAATCCCAGTACTTTGGGAGGCTGAGGTGGGTGGATCATTCGAGGTCAGGAGTTTGAGAACAGCCTGGCCAACATAGTGAAACCCTGTCTCTACTAAAAATGTAAAAAAATTAACTGGGCGTGGTGGCTCACACCTGTAATCCCAGCTATTTGGGAGGCTGAGGCAGAATCGCTTGAGCCGGGGAGGCAGGGGTTGCAGTGAGCTGAGATCATGCTACTGCACTTCAGCCTGGGCAACAGAGTGAGACTCTGTTTCAAAAATAAATAAATAAAATACAGAAATATTTAAAAATATGGAAAAGAAAAAAATGATTAAAAATCGGTGGAAATCCTACCACAAGAATATTACTAAATTTTGATCTACGATTCCTCCAGGTTTTTCTTTCTGCAGTTATCAATTATTCTATCTTGTTACCTAACTACCTATCTATTTAGTACACATACACACACATTATTTATTTATTTTTAAACTTTTAGGTCCAGGGGTACATAAGTAGGTTATATAGGTAAACTTGGTCACGGGGGTTTGTTGTACAGATTATTTTGTCACCCAGATGCTAAGACTAGTACCCAATAGTTATTTTTTCTGCTCCTCTCCCTCCTCCCACCCTCCACCCTCAAGTACTCCAGTGTGTGTTGTTCCTTTGTGTCCATGTGTTCTCAGCAGTTAGCTCCTATAAGTGAGGACATGTGGTATTTGGTTTTCTGCTTCCACATCAGTTTGCTAAGGATAATGGCTTCCAGCTCTATCCGTGTGCCTGCGAAAGATGTGATCTTGTTCTTTTTCATGGCTGCACAGTATTCTATGGTGTATATGTACTGCATTTTCTTTATCCAGTCTGCCACTGACAGTTACTTAGGTTGATTCCATGTCTTTCCTATTGCACACACATTTATTTTTACATAACGGGGATCACATGAGAGCCCCAACTTTGTATCTTATTTCATTTAACAATATATTTCAGTATGTACCTATATCATTCAATTCTTTAAAAAGATTTTAAATATCTACATATATACCTATCTAAGCATATTCCTACTTGGACATTTAAAATATGTGCAATATTTCACATGTAACATATGTGAATAAATATATAGCACATATGTGTTATAAGCACATAAATGAAAGATATAATTTTATGCAAATATTGTTTTTAATTCCCATGAGTTCCTCAAGGAAGGAAACTACTGTTATTTATCTTACCACCTAACACAATGAGTACATATACGCTGAACAATAATTTGTTAAATGAATAAAAACAGCATTCAAAATTTTAAGTAGTGATATAATTATGAGTTTTCTATTACAAAAGACTGTTGCAATAATTATGTTTTACTTATATTTAAAATGAAACATATACTTCTGATAAGGAAGAAAAATTGTTTAAAGTTTTTCAAACTTTCTCCCCATATTCCAAGATAATGTAAAAACCATACACTAAAGCATTAGTTATACTTCATCTCATATTAATCTTATGCTTGCTTAGTTGTCCATTTTCTGGTTTTTAATAATTTTTTTTTAATTTGACACTGCCTCAGACCAAGATATAACAGCAATATAGAAATCTTAAAATACTTAATTCTTCACAGCTAAAAATGTCTTACAGTCTATCAAGTGATTTTAAAGCACATGATTCCAAAGCTTTTAGTTAACTGGCAAATTCTACACTGCATCTGACTTTGATGAAAGTGTACAATTTTTATAACATCACGTGGAGAAAACCTCCATTATAAAGATGGATCCAAAAAACATATAAGAGGTTTGGAAAAGCCAATGGCTAAAGACGTTGAAACATTTCAACCAACAGGAGGATATATACAACAAGAAACTGAGGGTGATTTTTACAAAGTGGCGTAATTTATAGTTTACTCAACATTTATTGAGTAAAAATAAACACAGTTTGTCATTTGATTTTTTAATAATAAAAAGTTGTTTCCATTCCACAGCCCACATATAATTGGCAGGATTACTGAAGATGATCACTGAAGGTATACAACCCTGTATTTAGTAAACCATAATGTTAAAACAAGTTCCTTTCTCTCCTTTCAGAAACAAGATCTTTAAAATCCAACAAACTACAAAAATACGTATTTTATTTTGTGTTCACTGTGGTAGATAAGATGAATAAGTTTCTGTCTTTGAGAAATTCATAGCTGTTAAATATTTATATAAAATTATTTTTTACTGTATTACGTACTATATGTAAGTAAAATATTGAAAACTTTATCAGATGCTAATTTAAAAGTAGTATCCTCTAAATAATATAGCAGTAAAAACAAAGACATAGTCCCTGGCTTCATGGAGCTTACCAAAAAAAATCATTATTTTCTTCTAAGAAAATAATCTTATGTCTACTATAACTACTGTTACAGCTACAAAGCGAGCATGCTAGTTCTTAAATAGAAGGTAATGTGAAGAAACTTGTGAATAAAAACACTGCCTTTGAATTATTACCTTTTGCTTAGAATTCTAGCAATTTCTGCTCCTAGTTTGTTTCACTGTATTAATCGCACCCCCCACCAACCGACCCCACAAATATTGTCTCCAATTAGCTAAAGATTTCATTTTACGTTTCTGGTTATTTAAAAAAAAGAGGTCTGGGCCGGGCGCGGTGGCTCAAGCCTGTAATCCCAGCACTTTGGGAGGCCGAGGCGGGTGGATCACAAGGTCAAGAGATCAAGACCATCCTGGTCAACATGGTGAAACCCTGTCTCTACTAAAACTACAAAAAATTAGCTGGGCATGGTGGCGCATGCCTGTAGTCCCAGCTACTCAGGAGGCTGAGGCAGGAGAATTGCCTGAACCCAGGAGGCAGAGGTTGCGGTGAGCCGAGATTGCGCCATTGCACTCCAGCCTGGGTAACAAGAGCGAAACTCCGTCTCAAAAATAAATAAATAAAATAAAATAAAATAAAATAAAATAAAATAAAAATGAGGTCTGTAAATAGGACTTAAAATGAGTATACTGAGTATCACACCATACCTGTATAAGTCTGCTTCTGGTTGCTGGCATTCTATTACAGCTACTAGAGTGTCCAAATTGGCAACTGTTTGTAACAATGCTGTTTCTGGAACTGCCACATGTGTCTGAAAAAAAATGAATCAAATTGTACAGTTTTAAGATCCAAATGGGACCTTCGATATCAGTTATTTCAAATCTCTTTTATCAGTGAAGTCATGGCATGCTATACTTGAGATCACTCAGGTAGACAAGAGAAGAGAAAGAAAAATGTAAAATAAACAAGGAACAAAGGAAGCTACTATGATTACCTGTCTACAGAGGCCATTTGCATATAAGGAAATTAAGTCTGTGTGCTAATACTCAAAGTTTAAATTGTGAATTTTCACCTTTGATTATACTCTGAACACAGAAAATATAAATCTGTTTGTCATCTTTTAAAAGCAACACAAATAGTAAAAGATTATATTTTTTCTAAAAACACTTTCTGTTTTTAACTTGGATTAAACCCATGTGAAGCTACCCTTGAAATAAAGATATAACATCAATTCTTTTTTAAAACCTTTTAATTTTTGGAATAGTCAGTAATTTTAAAATCTTCTCCTTAATCAGGTCAAACTTTATTACTTTAACCAAAGGAAAGTATCATTACAGTCCAAAGACATTTTGTTCCAACAGCAATACTCAAAACATATGTGAACAAACCTTCAGGTTAGTTTCTCCATCCAAACTAGCAGTTGTAACATGGCAGGAACCATCAAGTCGATCTGAGGACAGAAGCACCAAGTCGGCAGGAAAAATTTCATCTTTGGCTATTCGAACAATATCACCCACCTATAAAGAATTTTGGGGAAGAGTGAATTTACAGAGTTTAAAAGGCAGGGACTTACTTTTGTTGGGCTCTAAATAAGTAGCCTATCATGGTATTTTAGCGTAGGAAAGTAGGCTTTTAAGTAAAACATAATATCAAGAGTAGAATTATGTCCTGTGATATGAAGATAAAATTATTTCCATTATTTACCAGATGCATACCCGAATGTTTTTGGATCTAGTTTTTACAAGGCCACCACTTCGAACAACATAAACAGGAGCTCCATTTACTTCATTATCTGAGTTATGCCGTAACCAATCTTCATATCCCTGTAAATATCCCAAGGGTAAAAAACATTTTTTCAGTATAATTTGAAGATACGTTTCTTAAATAAGAAAAAAACTCAAAAACTTCCCTAAAACACTGTATTCCAGAATCATATTAGGCCACTTTGATGCATATGCTCACAGGCATTTGACATTTGTCCCTACTGGAAACACTTGCTTCTTTTTTGCTACACCATTTTCCTGGCTTTCACAGGACCTCTATTATTTCTTCTCAATTTCCTTATGGAGGGTCCTTCTACGTCACCTTTACGTATCCTTTCCTCACATTTCTCTTTCTCGCTAGGAGATTCCATCTATCCCTGTATCTTCAAATAGTATAAACATGCTGGTAATTCTGAAATGTGTATCTCCAGCCATACATCTCTTTTGGACTCCAAACTTGAATATCTAATTGCTTTCTTAATATCTCAATTTTGATGACTCATAGATGTCTTAAACACGTTCAGAACCAAACCGATGATGTCCTGAAAGTGTGCCAAATTTCCACCGTTTCCCATCTTGACAGATGATATCACCTTCTACCAACCTGTTCTTGCCAGAAACTTGGGGAGTCATTCTCGACTTGTATTCTTTTCCAACACCTATTCAGTCACTACATTTTATTGTTTCTATGTACAAATGATATTTTCATTATAAAGTATACATTCACAGAGCATTACAGACAATAAGCAGGAAAAAATGAGCAGATTCTGAAACTGAGATTGTGTTCTTTTACTTCCTTAATAGACTGACAGAATTATAATTAATGCAGTTGACCCTTGAATAACACAGGTTTGAACTGCACAGGTCCACTCATACATGGATTGTTTTCACTTAAAGTTACACTGAGTGTGCCTAAATCTCCTTCCTCCCTATTGACCTCCTCTACGTCTTGTGCCCGAGATAGCAAGACCAACCTCTCCTCTTCCTCCTCAGTCTACTCAATGTGAAGACATGGATGAAGGCCCTTAACACAATCTATTTCCACTTCAGAATAGTAAACATATTTTGTCTTCCTTATGATCCTCTTAATAACATGTTCTTTAGTTGACTTTAAGAATACAGTATCTAATACATGTAACATATAAAATATGTGTTAAACGACTGTTTTATGATATTAGTAGCCTTCTGATGAAAAGTGGACTATCAGTAGTTAAGTTTTGGGAGAGCCAAAAGTTCTACATGAATTTTCAACTGCACAAGGGATCAGTTCCCTTAACCCCTGCATTGTTCAAGGGCCAAATGTACTCAACAAAAATGTTAGCCTGTATGAATCATCATTAGGAAGGGAAACAAGCATTTCACAAAGAATCTTTTGATTAAATATTAAGGAATGGTAATCTTTTTTAAGTGGAAAAGACTTCCTGTGACATTTTAAGAAAATTCAAGAACTCAAGAGATACAACACTAGTACAGCTAATGGCGCGATATCTAAGCAAGAGTAATAAATGAATAAGAGGATAAGGTACAGAATAGGTTTTGTTCTATGCTACCATTTGTGAAAAAACATGCCTGCCTGTGTGAACACTTTGCATAGATATCTGGACTAACTTACAAATAACTGCTCCCTGGGTAGAAGAACTAGGAGACTGGGGGTGAGGAGTATAAGACTTACTACATGCTATTTTGTGCTGTTTCCCTTAAAAAAAAAGTGCATCTATTATTTTTTAAATATTAAGAAACTATAAAATAAAAAGCAAAATATGAGAGACTAGGGGCCGGGCGCGGTGGCTCACGCCTGTAATCCCAGCACTTTGGGAGGCCGAGGCGGGTGGATCACGAGGTCAAGAGATCGAGACCATCCTGGTCAACATGGTGAAACCCCGACTCTACTAAAAATACAAAACATTAGCTGGGCGTGGTGGTGCGTGCCTGTAATCCCAGCTACTCAGGAGGCTGAGGCAGGAGAATTGCCTGAACCCAGGAGGCAGAGGTTGCGGTGAGCCGAGATCGCGCCATTGCACTCCAGCCTGGGTAGCAAGAGTGAAACTCCATCTCGAGGAAAAAAAAAAAAAAAAAGAGACTATTTTGAAACTATGCTGTTTTCAGGTAGAAACCTTGTGGGAAAGCACTCTTAAAACACCTAAATTATGTTGGCCTCATTTAAGCTACGGTATGTCATTTTAGAAAAATTTAATTGAGTCAAAATATTTTTTTCTGAAACTGTCAAAAGCACACTTTACTTTACAGTCAGATGACATGAATAGCAGAGCAATGACAGTTCAAACATCTTTTTTTATGCAAGCTCACAAATTCTAATTCACCCTACATAACTGCCAGATTAATCTTCCCAAAGCATTGTCTTGATTCACTATACTGTTCACTACCCCTTCAGTAATTCTCAATGCTTACAGCAAAGCATCTTCTGGCTTTCTTAATTTAGAACCAACCCATACTTCTATTATCTTGTAGTACTTTCTTAAATAAGGTCAAACAAGTTAGACTTATAATTCCCCAAAAGAGGTCTTTCCCTTGTCTTGCATTTGGGCTTTTTTTGCCCAAGTTGTTCATCTCTACCTCATCTTCTTCATCATTTCACCCAAACTCCAAGAATCATCATCGTAGTATTTTTTCCATGAGAATTCATATTTTCATCTATTTATTAGCAATCTGCGTATCTCTTCTTGGAGATGATCCATGTCTTTTTCACTTATTTATGGTGAAGACAAAGGTATGTCCTCTTGGTAAAATATCTTTTAAAACTAGGATCAGCTGGGTGTGGTGACTCAAGCCTGTAATTACAGGCCTTTGGGAGGCGAGAGGATAGCCTGAGCCCAGGAGCTGGAGACCAGACTGGGCAACATGGCGAAACCCTGTCTCTACAAAAAAATACAAAAATTAGCTGAGTAGGGTGGCACACATTTGTAGTCCCAGCTATTTGGGAGACTGAGGTGGAAAGATCACCTGAGCCTGGGAGGTCAAGGTTGCAATAAGCTGTGATGACGTTACTGCTCTTCACCTGGACAACAGAATGAGACTTTGTTTCAAAAAATAATAATAATAAAAAAATTAAGGACATAGGCCCTTTGTCATACATAACACAAATTTTTCAGATTCCTTTTTGCCTTTAATATTATTCAGACTTCCTTTTTAAACACTCAGATTTGTTTTTCCTATATTTCTTTCCTTGCTTCTATCAGATTAACTCCCAAACTGAAAATGAGATAAAATGTCATCTGTATTTACTTCTATTACTTTTGTAGTTATGTATATTCAGTTTAGTAATCAAAATGAGTTTTATTTTGCTATATGGTATAAAGTCTGAATCCAACTATTTTTTCTAAATATTCACAATTATTGTTCAATCGGTATTTCCCCAGTGATATGAAATATGACCCTTACCATGAATAAATTCTTAAATTTATGTAAAAATAGGCCAGGCGTGGTGGCTCACTCCTGTAATCCCAGCACTTTGGGAGACTAAGGCAGGCAGATCACAAGGTCAGGAGTTTGAGACCAGCCTGACCAACATGGTGAAACCCTGTGTCTACTAAAAATACAAAAAAATTAGCCGGGTGTGGTGGCATGCGCCTGTAATCTCAGCCACTCAGGAGACTGTGGCAGGAGAACTGCTTGAACCCAGGAGGCAGAGACTGCAGTGAGCCAAGATCATGCCACTGCACTAAAGCCTGGGCAACAGAGTGAGACTCCATCTCAAAATAATAAATAAACAAATGACATTTATGTAAAAATAGTATTTTTTTCCACAAATAAATAAATATTATTTGTTTTCCACAAAACCATCTCTGGTCATCCAGATGAAGATGAAGTGTTTCATTCCTCCTCTGAATAGCTACAGCTCACTGGATTTTACTACTACTCTGCTGAATCATAATTACTTTTATATTTGGTCTTACCTTCCTAATTCACAAGTTTTAGAATCATGGAGGGCAGACTATCTTATTTCCTAGAGCACTATACCGTGCATTACACAACTGGAGAGAAGACTTAATATATTAGTTGAGGGAAGCTACAAAACAAGGACACAACTGACAACCTCATTCATATTACAGTGTAAGGAGTTGACAATGGAGCCTTTTCCTATTTTGATAAAAGTACAAAGGAAAAAGGCAGACTAAAAGGGGAGAAGACAAGAAAGAAAGGCTGGAACATGGAAACTTTCATTTTTACAATTTTTCCAAAATTTGTTCTACTGATCTATAGTAATAAATAGATACACAAACCCGAACAACACATGGAAGCATTCTGTGTGTTTATTAAATTAGAAAAAGTTAGGAATAGTTGTTGCAAAAGAGAAAATTCTGAATCCAAAAATTTTGTTTTGAGTTGAAAAAATCTTTATGGATCAAATTTTCTCTTCAAAACTTATATGGCCTTCCTATTTCCCCCATTGCCTTAGTTATGAAGCTCTCATATAAATTTAGTATTCATATTTAATAACCATATTGACACAGGTTCTAGGCATAACCTTTTGCTTTCTGCCTTTAAATTTTATTCACTTTTACTTAAACCAATTTTGGAAGGAGACTGATTGTCAATTATGATGATTATATTAAACTCTTATTTTGCAGATAAAAATTCACCACCATCTTTTTCGACTCAGTTGATGATATCGTATTCCAATTAAATGCAGTCCATATTTGGCCAAATATACATTGGGAAATAAGGGAAACAGGTATTGCAACATTTTACATTGCTTTAAAAATATCCAATAAGTTCATTTATTCATCTGTTAAACAACTACTGAAGGCCCAGTATGTGCATGGTCTTTTTCTGGTAACTGGAAATAAGCAGGTATACACAATAAATTATCTGGCATCATAGAGCTAGACATTCAAATGAAAGTGACAGAAAAACTAAAATACAAACATTTATCAATAGAACAAAAAAATAAATGATATAAAGGAAAAAAAGGCCAGAGTAAGAAATAAGAGAGGCGTGGTGGCCAGGAAAAGCCAAAGTTTAAGTACAGAGTAAAATGAATTGAGAATGCAATTATCTGGTGGAAGAACTTTCCATGAAGAAAGTACAAGTCATAAACTCTTGAGAAAGAAGCATGCTTACTGTGTTTGAGGACAAGTAGAGGAGCATGGCTGTAGCACAGTGAGGGGGAAAAAAAAAAAAAAGGTAGGAAATGAAGCAGAAGGAACCAGGAACCAGACTCTGTATATCTTTATGTCTTTGTAGATCACTGAAAAGATGCAGTTTGGTCAAAGTGTGATGGAAAACTTCTGAACAGTTTTAAGTGGGAGGGTAGTGTGATCCGATTTTAAGAGATCAATTTGGGTGCTGTGTGAAAACCATGGGAGAGTAAGAGTAGAAGCGAGAGAGCTCTTTGGAAAAGAATGCAATTGTCCAGGCAAAAGATGATGGGGGCTTGGACTAATTAGGTAGATCCTGAAGGTAGGGATAAACAGAACCCTCAAAGGATGATGCTGTCAAGGTTTGTGGTGCTTGGATGGCAGTGCCATTTAATAAACTGCAGAATAATAAGAACTAGTAGTACAGGTTTAGAGGGGGAAAAATCAAGAGTTATGTTTAAGATTCTTGTGAGATGGCAAAGTAGAAATGTTGTACAAATGGTTGTACATGTGTATTTGGAGTTCAAAGAATAGTTTCAGGATAAACATAAATGTGGGAACCATCATCACAGAGATGGTAACGTCAATCTGCTGGATGGAATGAAATCATCTAAGGTGAAAGTAAGAGGTCCAAAGAACAAACATGTTACTTTGTTCAAATAAATGACATCTATTTGTCATTTATTTCATTAAAGTAAATATGCATCAAGTAAATAATTATATGGAGTAATTTAAATGCTTATCAACCAGTATATACACATTCTAATCTCCAATAGAAGAGTGAAGAAAGTAAAATTAAACTTAGTGAGGGCTGTGACCTAATATTCTGACATGTAGATGCATAATTTAATTGTTAATCTATAGGCTCTATCTTATGTAAGCAATAAAGAACACACTTCATCCCAGAATTGTAAAATGTGTATCAATTTTATTTCCATGTCAATTTATGCCCTATCCCTACATCTTAGAAAAATTTATGTTTACCTGAGAAAATTCAATTAACTCTCCTACAAGTGGAAGGAATCATCTCTGTATAAGTGAAACCCTACCAAGACCTTTTGAGAAGTAGTAGCTATATCAACAGGACATTTCTATGAATTCCTTCATTTCTTATTCTATATGTTTATCTAATAACTCTATTCTCTATAACTAGATTTTAATGTCAATTCATGCTCTGACTGAAGCTATTTCTCCTGGGGGAAACAAAAAACACAACCTCACAAGAGAAAGTTATAAACAGTAGGACTATGCTTTTTTCTCTTTTTTTTGAGACAGGGTCTCACTCTGTCAACCAGGTGGGAGGTGCAGTGGCATAAACATGCGCACTGCAGCCTCCACCTCCTGGGCTCAAGCGTTCCTCCCACCTCGGCCCACCAAGTAGCTGGGACCACAGGTATATGCTACCATACCCTAATTTTTGAACTATGTAATTTTTACTCACAAATGTTCACACCAGAAGTATATACCCTGGTCTCTATAAACATCTCTTGTGGGCTGTATTACCTTTAAATATCACCAAACTCTACAAAGATGATTATAATTAAGAAATCTATTTCATATATAAATTGGTTTATACATATATAATACTTGTTTTTGGATGCTTTCTAGCTATGTCAAGGGAATAGCATATTTTAACGATGTTAATCATTCCATGAGTCACCAGGTACCTGAAATATAACAGAGTGGCTAATTTGGTTTAATTTTACTACATATCAAATTTGCTGCTTATGGAATTTATTTTCACAACAATAAATGTTACTTTGGAGTAGAAATATTTAGCAACTTCTAATGACTTGGAGGAAAATAAAAAAAGAAGGTATTTCATACCTGCTTTATGGCAGTTACTGTTATCACAAAGAATAATGGAAGTCCACTGGTAATTGGACTTGTAGGTGTATCAATCATAAGCTAGATTTATAAAAAAGAAAAAAGAATATTACATTTTTATATTGTGCACATCATACTATTATCATCTAAAATTTCACATTACACAGTGAGTATACTTTAGTTCACAATTTCACAACTTCACTTTGTTGGCTATTGTATGGAGTTGGTAGACTATTCAAATCTACTGCCTATTCACATATATGGTTAGAGTGGACTCAGTAACTGCTTAAAGACAGAGTTCTTAAGTTCTTCAATATTTGCCAAGGAATGGAACTACAGCTACTCACATCTCATTTCACATTTCTTTGCACATCTTGATAAATGCTGCAAAGTCTGTCGGCAATGTTTACCCTTGGATTCAGAATGATATCAACACTAGGGAAAAAAACTAGGAATGGAAGTAATTTTGCTACATCCAACAGAGCCAGAGGGAGACAGCTAGGAAAACGATGTTCCTTTACTCCGGACAGGCCAACTAAATTTGTTTTATTCCACAGACAAGCTGAATTCACCTTAGCTAGTGATTTCACAAATCTATGGATGTTATGTGGATATGGTTAGTACACATCTCTTGCTTTTCCAAGAAAATCAAACTGATGCTCTATGGGCAGAAAATCAGAAATTCCTTCTCTGTTCATGAAGGAAAGAATTTTTTTTTTTTTTTAAAAGCAAATGTTTCCTGAAGTGTTAAGATGATTATTTAACAAGTTTTAATGTTTCATTTGAAATCCCAGGTTCTACTGAGGGAAGAGTTCAGAGTTTATACATTCAATGCTACACTGAAACTGCAAAGCTTTATCAGAAAAGAATAACTTCTTTAAAGGAAAAAGGCAATCACTATTTTAAGAAAAAACTATACCCACAGGGATACGTAAAAATTAAAATTCTTTTAAATAACTTAAATTTAATTTAAATTTAAATTAAAAAATTAAAAGCCAAAGAAAAGTTTATTTTGTACAAAGATGATTCCATAGGCAGAAATGTGCCAAAAACATGCACTATATATTAAAAACCAAAATATTTATGTTCTGAGGCAGAATATCTGAAAGATGTTAGGTTATATTCTTAGCTAAGATTATGGTTAATCTAAGTACTATGACACATTATTGATGAAACAATATACAGTTGATCTTAAAGTTCATAGGCTATTTCTTTTAGAAAACTAGATGTGACAGATCATTGTATTCACTGAATATGATGCAGAAGCATTATAGAAAAAAATGGTCACATGGTCAAATGAGTAAGAACACAACGTAATTTTTCTTTGTTCTAAGACATATTTTTAGAAACTATGCTTACAAACAATATTGAGTAATAAAGCTTACCTGAACCAAAAATATAATAAGAAAATAAAAGTTTGCCACTCTTCTGAACTGTTCAAATAGATTTTTTGGAACGAAATTCCACACAGTATACTAAAAAGAAAGAGATCAATAAATTAATATTTTAAAATAATATAAAGTATATAGATATAGCATTAATAAGTAAAGTAAAATCAGATTTACTAACCCCTTAGACAAAATTGCGTTAAAGTCTATATGGTACAGAAACGATCTGGCTTTTAGAGTTCAGGACTTTTATTCTACTTCCCTTTTTTCTTCCTTTTACTATTTATTAGCAATTCTAGCATAATTTTGAAAAATGTAATAAGCTGAAACCCAACAATTTTGCTATTAAATTCTTGTTATTTTTAGAAGTTGGAGAAAGCCGATCTACCACATTTTAACAACTTATTTTGAATTTTGGTACACAAAACTAAACCTAATGCTAAAGATAAATATGAGTTGATAGAAATGCTAATTTTAGATACAATTTATGTTTTATTTAGTTAAGCAACAGAAACAGAGGAAGTGGTTTGTTTAGTATGAAATATGAAAAAATATTAAATGTTAAAGAATGTTAAAGAAATAAAAATGCTTTAGATAAGTGATCACTGTGAAAACCACCAAGACAATTTCATGAAGGATATGAAAATCTGTCACAGTATCAATTTTGAAAGGTAAGACAGTAGACTACAATGGTTAAAAGCATAGATACTTGGGGGTTAAACTGCGGTGGCCCAAATCTTAATTTGTAATACTCACTAAATGACCCTGGACTTAATCTCTCTGTGTCCCACTTTGCTCCTCCATAATATGAGGATAATATTAATCACATCTTATAGGGTTCCTATAAATATTAAATGAGCTAACATCAGATGAAGCACTTGGGATAGACCCTGGCTCATACTAATTGCTATGAAAGTGCTTAATATTATTACTCAGCCCAAAAACCTGTAATGCTATATTACAAGGGCAGAATAATATGTTGCAAATTTTATTTGTATTACAACTCACAACATAACTTCAAATATGAAACAGGGAAAGGGTTTATAGAACCTTTACTTTACATTCTCCCAGAAGAATATAAGATCCCTGAGGCCAGGGATATCATTTTATTCACTGCCCTATCTCCAGCACGTATACTACTACCTGACACTTAGGTTGAGATCAAATATTTTGCAGAATACATTAATGAATAAATAAATATGGTTGACAATGGGTTTTTTTCTCAGATAATATCCTGATCTCAGGCAATGAAGTCTCAATGGTTACTGACCAATTCAAGATTGCCAAAGAGGTACTTTACTTTACCTATTTTCTCTGGTGTCAAGTCAGATGGCATGGCTCTAATTTTTGGATTTTCACTGTCAAAAGTTCACTTCTTAATCAGCTGTTTGAGACCTGAAACACTGTTTCCCATGTGAACCACCTCATAAATAGAGTCAGGTTCCCAGAAGAGCCCACAAAAGCCTATCTGACCCAGGGATACGGAAACACTGTCTAATATCTAACAAACTTTCTTTCTTTGGTGAAATTGTATTTTCAGTTTGAAGCTTGAATATGTGAAACATATTCTCCTTGAGTAGTGGCAGCATCAGTGGCTCTGGAATCTGAGGGTGGGAAGTATGTTTACGGCTCTAGAGGGAAGACAGGTAGATACTTCCTGGAGCCAAAGGAAGTCAATGTTCAATGTATACACATGAGATGGTAATTCTGGGTCAAGTCCAGTGATTTTAACTGGAATTAAAAATCAGTTGTCAGAATATCCCCTTGCAACTCCTTCGGTCACCAAATCAAATGCATAATACTTTATAAGGAAAGTTGGAAATCTCCTAAGTTCAAAGCAATCTATTCGAAACGTAACAGTGACAATATATTTTGTATTCCAGAATCCTGAGGAGAATAGCTATATAAATTGGCAGTAAGGTAACTGGTTTCAGGGTATTTTCTTTGGCTACTCAATAATACAAGGAACAACTCAGAACAGATAAAAATTTCTTATGAAAACTAGCACAAAAATGGTAGAAACTGTTTATAGTTTTTCTGAAATACAACACAGTAATAGATTGAAAGAGTCTAAATTCTACGCTTTTCCTATTATATAGAGAGGGTGAACTCTAGTAGAATACCAAAGATTATGAAAATACTGCTAAGAAAGAGAATAATTTATTATGCTTTAAAGTTCTCTTGAGTCTCACTCTGTCTGCCCAGGCTGGAGTGCAGTGGTGCGATGTTGGCTCACTGCAACCTCCAGCTCCTGAGTTCAAGCAATTCTCAGGTCTCAGCCTCCCAAGTAGCTGGGACTACACGTATTGGCCACCACACCTGGCTCATTTTTTTATATTTTTAGTAGAGATGGCGTTTCACCTTGTTGGCCAGGCTTTTCTCAAACTCCTGGCCTCAAGTGATCCATCCACCTTGGCCTCCCACAGTATTGGGATTACAGGCGTGTGCTACTGTGCACAGCCAAAGAAAGTTTAAATTTAAGATAATGTAGTTACTATGGCCAATTAAAGACATACCAGGCAACCACAATATGCAAGACACTCCACAATAAGAGAAACAGAAATAAGATGTTTAATATTAAGTAGAGGAGATTAAGAACAAAATATCAATAGTGGTATTCAGAGATAAAGCATATGAAAAAAATTTAATGAAGACGGTCATATTTGGCATGTGCTTTAAAAGAAGAACATTCAACAGGCTGAAAATCCAAGGCAAACAAAGGAGAAATTTTCAGGAAGCTAGGACCGCATAAGCAAAGGGACAGGATGGCTTTGTGAGACAGAAAACCATGCAGTCCTCACGCCTATAATCCCAGCACTTTCGAAGGCCAGGGCGGGTGGATCACAAGGTCAAGAGATCGAGACCATACTGGTCAACATGGTGAAACCCCGTCTCTACTAAAAATACAAAAAAATTAGCTGGGCATGGTGGCGCACGCCTATAGTCCCAGCTACTCGGGAGGCTGAGGCAGGAGAATTGCTTGAACCCCGGAGGCGGAGGTTGCGGTGAGCCAAGATCGCACCATTGCACTCCAGCCTGGGTAACAAGAGTGAAACTCCGTCTCAAAAAAAAGAAAAAAAGAAAAAAGAAAACCATGCAGTCTGGAAGGAGACCAAGAGAATAATAGGGGAGTGAAAAGGTAGTAAAATGAGAATAATGAGAGGCAGGCTTCATTTATGCTCAGGAAAAAAGTGACAATATCTGTATAGATATTTACATTCTTGCAATTACGGTCAAAGACATGAATTCTACCTTTCTACAAAAACATAAAATCTAATTTAAAAAACTATGGTTAACAACATGAAATCAAAGCAACAGCATAGTGCTAGGAAAGTTCAACGTGAGTTTGTGGAATAGCATCTGTTTTGGAAGGAGTGTAAGAAAGCAACAGTGGCATAATAAGACAAGTAATAGGTAGTAATGAGATAGTCCTCATTTACGGTAAAAATTTTAAAAGGCGGTATTTCTTTAAACATTCACATTTTTAAAAATATGGTCAAGAACATTAAACCGAATACTTCTGTGTACAAAAACAGTCATATAAAGACAGTTATTTAATCCCAAAAGCTTTCCAAGAGGACACTCAGTTTCCACTATTGGCAGAGAAGTGGCTCTGTGAACTCCCAGCAGATAAGAATTATAAATATTACATTTTAAAAACTATGTCAATTCCTGGAAAAGGTCCAAAATATAGATAGAAACAGGAAGAGAGTTTAATTTCAAAAACTGCAAATGGAAAAAGTATAAATTGTGAATTTTTGGCTTCTTAGCTTGGAGACGTATCCAACTACCACACACAGCAATGGCAGCACAACAGCTGGGGAAACTGCAGCCTAATCAACAAAATGTGACAGAGATTAGAGTTCAGGGCTGGAAAAGCAGCTGGAAATGTAAGGGGAAAACACTGACTGTAAGAGAACCACACAAAGAAAATGGCTTATATTCAAAACATAAACTATCCAAACCCAGGCTGATGGCGAAACTACGCACCAGAAAGGAATGAACTACAGACACTAATACCTGCAACAACAAAAATGAACCTCAAAAGCATTATGTTACGAAAAAAGAAGTCACAAAAGACTGTGCTGTATGATATGAAATTCTAGAAAAGAAAAAACCATAGTTACAGAAAGCAGATCAGTGGTTGTAGCGCTGGGGGTGAGGAGGAAGGGGACTGGCTGCAAAAGGGAATGAAACAATTTTTTGGAGCAGTGGATACAGTCTATATCTTGATTATGGCGGTGGTCAGGTTTGTCAAAACTCATCAAACTCTACACTTAAAACTGATAAATTTTATTGTATGTAAATTATACCCCGTTTAAAAAAAAATTAAAGTTTTCAAGTGCTTTTATTTCTTGCATAATTTATTCAGAACTGTGTCACTAAGCTAAAGCTCATCCATTACCCTAGATTCTGACATTTTCTCCTCCTCCTTTCTGCTTTAGAACCATCATCCAAAATGAGAGACCTCACTAAGGGTATGTCACACACATAAGGAACGTAAAGGCAGAAATATGGGGCAGGGCAAAGAACTGCTGACCTAAGACAACATCCCTGGGAAAGACGAGGTCAGGATTAGAGAAAAGATGTTAGCTGCTTTGGACGGGAGGGAAGGAGCAATGCAAAGATGCTTCTTAAGGTGCCTTTTCAAGCAATAGTTACGATACAAGGAAAACTTTATCCTCAGTCTCTTTGACTCATATCCTCTATAACTGTACTGTCCAATGAGGTAGCCACTAGTCACGCTACATTTAAATAAAATATAAATTAAACTTCAGTTCCTGAGTTGCACTAGCTGTATTTCAAGGCCTTGATAACTTTGTATAGTTACTGGCCATCATATTGGACAATTCCATCATGAGAGAAAAGTCTACTGAAAAGCACTATTCTATAATCTTCAGCTTCAGAATAACCTATGACATCTTAAAAATGCCACAGAAAAAAATGAAATAAGGAAGCATATATGAGTGAAGCTGTACTTTGGCACCATAAAATATGTACAAATGACTGATAAGATTGGAGGAAGCAGGCTTTACAGCAATGCAGAACTGAGTTTAAATTCCAATCTAGCCATTTACTAGAGAGAAACCTTGGGAAAATTATTCAATTTCCTAGCACTTCAACTGAGGAAACTGATTTAAAAGCAGTATAACATCCCTTTGTAAAACAGATTTCACAAAAGCTACCTCATAGGGTTGTTTTAAGTATTAAATAATATGAGGAGTACTTAATATAGCTTCTGGTACATAGCGTAAATATTAGTTCCTTAGTTTACTACCAACTAAAAACAATTTTTGGCATGTTAGCTACTGTTATCAGTAAGTAGCAACTCCTTTCATTTCACGATTAACAATTCTGGTTAAGATAAATCAACTACCATTTTCTTCAGTTTGTAAGAATATAAATAAATATACACACACACATAATCACTTTTAAAAATAAAATGATCCATATCCACAGTTTTAATTTTTTTTTTTTGAGACTTGGTCTCACTCTGTCACCCAGGTTGGAGTGCAGTGGTGCGATCATGGTTCACTGCAGCCTTGACCTCCCAGGCTGAAGCCAGCCTCCAGAGTAGCTGGCAGTACAGGCGCGCCACCACACCTGGCTAATTGTTTCATTTTTTGTACAGACAAGGTCTCATTATGTTGCCCAGACTGGTCTCGAACTCCTGAGCTTAAGCGATCCTCTTGCCTTGGCCTCCCAAAGTGCTGGGATTATATGGGTATGAGCCACTGCACCCAGCCTAATAACAAACGTTTTAATTCTTACCTTTGATGAAATGATCCGGTTATCTATAAATTTCTGAGGTGTATAAAGGCCATTCTGAGGAAACCTGTTGGCTACGTAGATGGTTCTTGTGTCGCTCTGATGTGGTGGGTCAAAACCCTAAGACCAGCCAAGCAAGAGAAAAAGAAATACTAGTCAACCAGGTTAGTTATGACACTTTATTGTCAGCTTTATTTAGCTGGTCAGATTACATATATTACTATTGTCCTTAAAATGCATATAGATTCAATCTATTTAATTAGAAGAGCTATGCCACCTATTTTTTTCTTTCACAGGTAAACAGGTACATTATCTCTAGACAGAAACTTAATTAATACCTTTAGTAATGAAAACTAGTTCATTTTCTGTCAGAAAACACTAAGACCTAGAGAAGTATTTGAGGACAAGGTTTCTTTCCCTACTGCATTCCTTCCCTTCATTTCTGCGGGCTCCTTGCCTTCTCTTAGGATGGATTTCTACTCCATGATATTAAAGTCCTGTGTAGCTACAGCCTAGTAAGCGCCTGCCACATCTTTTTCCATCCCCAGACTCACGTGGTTGCACAGAGCTTTGTTCCCAGATGACTGACAGTACATTACGTAGGGTCTTGCCCAGATTCATTCCACATAATCACTTATTTATGCCATTATAGTATCAACTGACTTACTGAAACATAGATATGAATATGCTGTAATTCCTAGCCTTGAGGAACTCATATCCTGACCTCAAATTTAGAAAACCATCTGCCAAGGCTTATAAGTAATCATCTCCAGTAGAAAAGATTTCACAGATGACAAGACTACTGAGACTTTATTCTTAGAGGACTGTACTAACTTCCACAGTTGCAAGTGAATCTTCAAGACACCTTTAACATTTGGCATGTTGTCTAGGCTTTTGAAAAATTAGAAAAGAAAAAGACTCTTTTCGTAGATTTTGGGAACTCACTGAGGCTGAAAGCAATATCCAAATGAAAGACTTTCTTTCTTTGGTACTAACAAGAAATGATTAAAAATTCCTTAGACTTGTTCTTTCTTTTTTTAAATAGTGGTCATGGGCTATTTACTAGTAATACTAACTAGTTATTAAAAGGTCAATAAAACTTGATATTCATAAGTTACGATGATCCATTTTTAGACATTAGTAAAGGCTCTAATTTAGTAACCTATTAAGTAAGTAATCCGGCTGCCATTCAATGCTTAGCATCCCCTGTAACATTTCCATTAAGCACCGACATACACAGGTAGCGGGAGATCCCATGCAACCTAGAGGGATATTTTGCTTAGTCTATCAGAATATTAAGTGTTATGTATGGTATTCAACTGTTATTATTCTTGGTTTTAAACTTTTATTCTGTGATCTTAACAACAGTACAGGACTGCACAAATGCATTTGTATGCATCATAAAAATCATGTTTATTTGTTCAGACTATTTAAAGTCCTATGATTTTCTACCCTGCTTTCACAATACTTTGCAATAGTGATGGTCACATTTTGTAGATGTGAAAATGGCATTATGTGCCTGACTTCAAAATCTGTCTCATTAAGGAAACTATATGGTGGCATAAATATTTATTTTCCTAATAAGGTATCTTTAAATTTTTTCACAATTTGGTAAATGAATGAACAAATAGTTTGAAGCCTACTCCTTTAGTCTATGGCTTTATTTCTCATAACAGGTTCACAGGAAATTTACCTATAAACAGGTATTTGGAGCATTACACTGCATGAGGCATAATATTTATTCAGCATCTGCTT
Organism: Sapajus apella; assembly: GCF_009761245.1. Lineage (NCBI taxonomy): Eukaryota > Metazoa > Chordata > Mammalia > Primates > Cebidae > Sapajus > Sapajus apella. Next base: position 18,506,555 of record NW_022436978.1, read on the forward strand.
TGTAAACTTATGTTAACATCTCCCCCCATAAACTAGCTCCTGCCTCTTAATATGCTTTCTGCCATCTTTCTCTCCAGTATCACTCTGCTTTCAGCTCGACTCAACAGATTCAGATGGACACCTGTTTAAGAGCCTATTAAAATAGATAAAATATTACTAATACATTATTACTTCTCTTTAACACTAATTTAGCTTCTGGGATAAAGTGTTTTAAAAAAAAAGAAAGTAAATTTCAGGGCCTGAAACAATATATAAATCTTTAAAATGTCAAGACAACTGAGACTCAGAACCACTGAAAGAGAATTTTAATTTTTTGCTAAATCCTTACCAACACTGGAATTTATGTACATCTAAAAAAACCAAAAACAAAACAAGGAACCCAAAATAACAAAGATAACTACAACATCTCAGTTATGACTAGAATTTGTATTAACATATAAATGCACATACTTTACATGAAGCAAATGCCCATCATTTCCCATTTATCTCAACTGGATGATTAGAACCAGTGACCACATACTAAAATTTTGGAACTCCTGAGGGTTCTATAGTTATTTTAAAAGGATATTTTTAAATGTTCCCCCCAAAATCAATTATAAACTGAATTTTTAAAATCCTATACAGTAATTCTATATTCCAAGATATCACAATTTAAAATATGACAAATCTGAAAGGAAAATGATGACAAACTTTTCCATATTCCCAATGATGATATAATATCTACTTTTGCATTCTGAGGTTTTTCATTAATTCACATTATCTCATCCAGTCATATTATCATCCAGTCATATTATAGTCAATGGCATGCCTTTGTGGGAATGTACATGTCTTATTTTCTTTCGCATGCAAAATAGTAAAATTTAATATATGTGTAGTATAAGTATGGCCTAATGTCCCTTAAGAAAATGAAACCTATAGCTTCAGCTCATTAATATTTAATATTGACTTTGCTACAACAAATTAAACTATCCACAACCTAAATAAAAGAACAAAACTGGGCCAGGCGTGGTGGCTCAAGCCTGTAATCCCAGCACTTTGGGAGGCCGAGGCGGGTGGATCACGAGGTCAAGAGATCGAGACCATCCTGGTCAACATGGTGAAACCCCGTCTCTACTAAAAATACAAAAAATTAGCTGGGCATGGTGGTGCGTGCCTGTAATCCCAGCTACTCAGGAGGCTGAGGCAGGAGAATTGCCTGAACCCAGGAGGCGAAGGTTGCGGTGAGCCGAGATCGCGCCATTGCACTCCAGCCTGGGTAACATGAGTGAAACTCCGTCTCCAA
>NW_022436978.1:18507936-18544407 GCF_009761245.1 Sapajus apella
AAAAAAAAAAAAAAAAAAAAAACCAAAACTATCCAAATATGAAGAAATTGACTTAGAGCAGGATCCATAAATGGGCTTCAGTTCTGTGACTCCCTGAAATTGTGTGCAAATTTGCATATATGTGCATTTTTCTGATAAGTGTGTGCATAGGTTTCGTGAGCTTTGCATGATGAAAAGAAGTTTAAAAGTACTTAACTTAAAATCTTGCTTTGTAATTAGTTCTCTAGCTTCAAATTCTATATTTAAAACTACCTCAGGAGAATTTTATGTTTCAGTAGCATTTTTATCTTCTTTAACAAAATTATTTGTGTAACTATATTGTTAGTATGAAGTTCAAGCATAGTTTCACACTACTTCTGGCAAGCTTTATCAGCAATTCTATGTCACTGGAGAGGAAACAGAATCTGAACTCCCTAATCACTAGGTCAAGGCTACATGCCAAGGTTCAGAAACCTCTGACACATAACACATTTTCTCTGGTCATCCCAGACTACTCATTCACACCCTCAATGCCTTGATGCTTGCCTGCTCCTTTCTCCTCTCATTTTACTTTGTCCTGGGCAAAGGAAATGAGATAGATTAATGCCATTCCACCCACTCTGGTTTTATGTTAATATCTACTAAAAAGTAGAGTTTAGGTACTGTAGGCATACAAATTTAAACTACTGAAAAGCTATTATATTCTTAAAAATTATGAAATTCAAAATCTCTTTTTTCTTTTCTTACTGGAATTGTGAGCATATGTTAAAGCCATAGGTACTAAAAAAAAAAAAAAAAAAAAAGCGGGGGGGCGAGGGTTAGTATTTAAAGGAGGAAAAGTCTCATGATGGCAGTTAGGAGAACTGTTAATACACAGGACAGGATTGTTTGAACGAGACTCCTCTTGTAACCAAACTGAATGAGACCTGGAAAAATCAAACCAGCAAACAGCGATATCAATTTCCGGAGGAGGTCTCTAGCATAAAACAATACTTAGGAATGAATCTCAACATTTTCAATTCCAGGCCAAATATATCAGCCTCTTTATTATCTTAAAATCCCAAAGATTCTATAAGCATTACAAATAAAAGAGCTAAGAGGAGACTAAAACTATAGTTATGAATAATTAGTCATACTGCTTTAATATAACTAAGAAAACATTATCCTTAGAGTTCACAGTGCCGTCTAGCATTCCTACATATGATTTATTTGCTGACAGAAAGAAAAAGCATTAAAACAAACAAAAGACCTCAAAACAACAAAAACAAAAAGCAGCTTCAGAGTCAAAACTGTAATACCATTCAGTTATTAAAATAAATGAACAGAATTTTATTTAGATCACATACATGACAGAAAGTGATTTTTGTTGGCTATGTTTCAAAGTATATAGGCACATGAAAATGCCTAGGGAAAAAAATACCAAGGCTTCTGGGGAAGAATTATTTAATGTCTTTTATTAAAATCTACAAAGTTAATTGTGAATTACTGTTTCCTAAACATGAACTTTCAATAAAATGTACCTATTCAGTAAAATATACCTTTATATAGGTATCATCAGGGTAAGATAATGTGACACTGTTAAAAGGCCAGAGTACGGCGGTAAAGTTAAAACACCTAACAACGTAAACAGTTATAATAATTTATCTTAGCTTTCTGCTTTGCATTACATAACTTTCACTTTAGAATTAAAGTTTGTTTGCCATCTATCAGACCAGTCTGGTCTTCCAAGAACTCTGGCTTTGTGCAGGGGTGGGTTGGTACTGGATTTTCAAGCTGTGGGATATAAAATCTAGAGTAATCTTAAGAGAAAGACCTCAAAAATTCTCAAACAATTTGCCAAAGCTTTACTACAGGTAGCTCATCTCTTATAGGTTATAATATTACTTCCCAAACTTGATTTCCTATTTCAATCCAGGTTCCAGCAAAAGCCTACTCATCCTTCATTTTTCAGCTTAAGAGTTTCCTTCTCAGTGGAGCTTTAGCTGATGTCCCTCATTCCCCAGAGACAAAGGAAGGCATGTGTTAGGTACTACTCCCACCAAACCTTTTATACAGTCCCAGTATAGATTTACTTTCGCCGAATTGTATTTGTTTGTCTCTGTTCTATCTCTCCCTCCAGACTGCAAGATTCTTTTGGCTAGGCATGGTGGCTCACGCCTGTAATCCCAGCACTTTGGGAGGCCAAGGTGGGCAGACCACCTGCGGTCAGGAGTCTGAGACCAGCCTGGCCAGCATGGTAAAACCTGTCTCTACTAAAAATACAAAAAATTAGCTGGATGGGGTGGCACATGCCTGTAATCCCAGCTACTTAGGAGGCTGATGCAGGAGAATCAAACCTTGGAGGTAGAGGTTGCAAGTGAGTCGAGATCACGCCACTGCACTCCAGCCTGGGTGATAAGAGCGAAACTCGGTCTAAAAAATAAATAAAAATAAAATATCACTGAAAATAAATGTCTGCCAGGCATGGTGGCTCACACATGTAATCCTACCACTTCGGGAGGCCAAGGCAGGCAGATCACTTGAGCCAGGAGTTTGAGAACAACCTGGGCAACATGGGGAAACTGTCTCTACAAAAAATAGAAAAATTAGCCGGGTGTGGTAGCATCTGTCTATAGTCCCAGCTACTTGGGAGGCTGAGGCAGGAGTTGCTTGAGCCCGGGAGGTCAAGGTTGCAGAGAGCCATAATCACGTCACTGCACTTCAGCCTGGGCAACAGAGTAAGACTTTGCCTCAAAAAAATAAAAATAAAAATAATTTAAAAAACAAATGTCTGCCAAACTGATTTTAACTTTTATGATATTTAATTTGGAAATGAAAAAAAATTGAAAGTTATTCTGTAGAGTGAAATGTACCATTACTAGCATAAGAGGGGCTAGAAGGAAGCTTTTTATTCTGGTATTCCTAGATTTGTCTTATTCTTATCAAAGCTATTTATTACAGTTTTACAGTTGTTGTAAGCTGTAAACTTTGACATTCCTGAATGTCAAAGAAATCAACTTCCATTAGAAAAATACAAATCAAAACCACAAGGAGATAACACTTCACATCCATTAAGAAAGTTATTACAAAAACAAAATAAAACAAAATTTAAAAACCCCACAAAACAGAAAATAAGTATTGGCAAAAATGTGGAGAAACTCGGACCCTTGTACATTGCTGGAGGGAAGGTAAAATGGTGAAGCTACTATGGAAAACAGTATGGCAGTTTCTCAAAAAATTAAACACAGAATTATTACAAGATCCAAAATTCTACTTCCAGGTATATACTTCAAAGAAGTGAAAGAAGGAGATTGAAGAGTATTTCTCCATCCATGTCCATAGCAGCATTATTCACAATAGTGAAAAGGTGGAAGCAACCCAAGTGTTCGTCTGATGAATCAACAAAATATGGTTTATACATACAATGAAATATTAAACAGCATTAAAAGGAAGAAAATGTTGGCACATGATGCAGTAAGTATCAACCTTAAGGACGTTATGCTAAGTGAAATAGGCCAGTCACAAAATAACAAATATCATATGATTCCTCTTATATAATGAGTGAGAGTAGTTAAATTCATAAGACAGAAGCAGAAAGGTGGTTGCCAGGGGTTGAGTAAGGAAGGGAATAGCAAGTTAATGAGCACAGAGTTTCAGGTTGAGAAGATTAAAAAAAAATCGAGACAGATGGTGGTAATGATTACACAACAATGCGAATATACTGAATACCACAGAATTGTACACTTAAAAATTGTTAAAATGGTAAATTTTATATTATGTATATTTCACACAATTTTAAAAAATCAATGTCATCCATTTGGGACTTCACCGTGGATTTTCTGGATCAGGCAAATCCTATCTGGCCATAATTAAGCCATAATAGTAAATATCCCTTTATATGCTGCAGTGGTAGTTTCCATGTATGGAAATGCAGAGGTATTTATGATAAAAATAAATGTGTAAGGTTGTTTTAGTTTAGATCAAATTTACAGATCACAGGTTTTAGTAAGGGAGAATTTAAGGTTTCCATAACCAAGAACATTAAATTTGAGTTTACTTTGTCTATCCAGTTAACCACTGTCTGGATAAGGAGTGAAACTAGTCAATTTTATAGCTGCAGTTTCCAGATTGAAGATAAATGGGTAAAAATACATTTCTACTCAGGTTTCTAAAACACTCTGAGCTTCCTCCTTCTTCCCCAGCAATCATAAACAAAAACAGCAGTGAAAATGGCTTTCTAAATCCTCTTTGGTATATAGGCAATAGCTGGCTACAACTCTGCAAATATGCTGGAGATGTGGTCAGTGAATAAACATACCTTTTTCACAATATCTTCAAAGTTTACTATTTAAAAAAATACAAGTCACAAACATACACCACAAAATTCTAAACACCATGAAAAAGTGTACTGAAGTAAAGAAAAAAGAAGTGCTGGGTGAATCCTATTTGGTTATTTAGACAAGAATTAACACTAAAAAAGTTAAAAAAAAAAAAAAGAAAAGAAAAAGAAAAAAGATGGATGGAAAATACGCAATTGTGCTATAAATTTTATATGCTGGAATCCGTTTTCAGTAACGCCTGAACCAGGAAACTGTTACTAAATAAACAGTAGCAGCAACAACAAAAATCAACTACCTTGTACCAGTCTCACCACAATCTAGTTATCCTACTTTTCATCTTGCCATAATCATAAACATTTTTAATGTTTCTCAAAATATATAATGCTCTCACATACAATGAAAGTATATGCTGTTCCTGTTATCATATACGTAAAATGCAATATAAAGAATTTAAATTGGACAAACCAACCAAAATGATATTACTGAAATGATGGTCCTGAATAATGATGTGTTCTACAGGCTTTCCTATCCATCTATCAATTTCTGATTGGTTGCTAAAGTGTGTTTCCCTATTCTCATACAAAAAACTGTATGTACTAGTTCTGCTATAGCTAAGAGGTGTATGCCTCAAAGTCAAAACTCCTTTTTGGAGAATGAGCCAAAGAAAGGAAGATGGACTTCGAGGGAACTTTTCAGGAATAAAGTTGGTATTCATTTTCACAATGACTTGGGGGTGCCAGTGGCATTTAGTTACTGGGCGGGTGAGGCAGAAGTATTAGATATTCTGCAAAGGACTGCAGAGTCTTGCCAGTGAAGAACTGTCCTATGAGCATCACAACTTCCAAGCCTTCTAATTAAATATAAACAAAAACTTTTTGTATGGATTTATGAATTTTCCAGGGATGCAGTTACCATATAATTGCATCCCTGGAAAATTCCATGTAAACTGAAGAAAGATTATATTTTTTATCAGAACTTTTACGTAGTTCTGAAATCTTCTGAAGGTATGAAATCTTCAATACCACACAAACTGAAGAAAGATTATACTTTTTGTCAGAACTTTTATGAAGTGGTGTTTACTGTTTTAGACAATCCCATCACCAGCTGAAAATGTTATGAGTCATTATAACATATATTTTTAGCAGTATATTTTAGAGCCAGGGCATTCACAATGACTTCAGCATCTGATTATTCATTATGTCTAGTGTAGTCATGATTATTTACATACTGAAACAGATTGTATTTAATATAAATGTATTCATTTATTTTTTCTTCATGACAATTAGGATGGTAATGTGCATTTTTTAAAAAATTACTTGTATAAGTCATTTAAATTTTATTTCAGGATTAAAAAAAGGAAGGAGTATTTATAAACTATTTGACAGGAACAGGGAAATGTGTCTGACAGTGTTGAGAATCGACTACATATTTGGACATTAAAATATAAGTTATCCTACAGGTATTCACTGTCTCTCAAGTTAGAAGGTGCTGCTTATCTCCTATGAGCAGTATAGCCAGTATTCAAACCAGGAAACTACTGTACAACAAATATTTCCAACTACAGATTTAAATAGGATAAAGTATAGGTAAAAACATTCTCAACAATCACAGCACAAAAAACATCCTGAGTTCAAAGAATAAAGATGCTAGGTGAATCCTATTTAGTTTTTTAGATAAGAATTGACACAAAGGTAGAAAAAAGTAGGGAGGGAGGAAGATACACAATTGTCTATATGTCAGAAATGTGTTATCAAGAACCTGAGAAATATGCTTCAAAAGAAAGTAAAGCATTTCTACACAGGATAAAAAGAAAAAAAAAAAGACTCACTAAATCCTAAACTATTGCTATGAAAATTAAACTTTAAGCAGAAAATGATCACACTAACATAATTCTGAAAATAGAACATTTTCAGACAAATTTTCAGTTTGCCTTATTTATGTATGTATGTATGTATTTGAGGTGGAGTCTTGCTCCAAGTCACCCAGGCTGGAGTGCAGTGGTGCCATCTCAGCTCACTACAACCTCTACTTCCTGGGTTAAAGCGATTCTCCTCTCTCAGCCTCCTGGGTAGCTGGGACTACAGTGACCTACCACGATCCCCAGCTATTTTTTGTATTTTTAATAGATACAGGGTTTTACCACGTTGGCCAGGCTGGTCTTGAACTCCTGATCTCAAGTGATCAGCCCACCTTGGCCTCCCATAGTGCATGAGCCATCATGCCTGGCTGAAAATGTATTTTTAAAAAACAAAAAATGTTTAGCTTATGTTCAGATATTTCAAAAAGCAGCTCATTTATCCTGTATAGTAACTATGAAATTTTTACTACTGATCTGCAATTCTTGCCTTTTAATATCTTCCTGTATTCAATTTTTAAAAATGTACTTTAGCAACCAAAGGGTACTTACTGAACACTTACTATGTGCTTTGTAGTATGCTAAGGACTAATGATGATGAAAGAAATACATGATGTAGCCCCCACCAACTTGAAATTGATGAAATCTTAGTGATTTAGGACTTAAGCTACTTCATCTCACATACTTAAGATCAAATTAGAATTTTTTCTAGTTTAAGTGTGAGACAACTAGCATGGCTATCTGATAATTTGGTAAGCAACTGGATATACTTGTTTAGAAGTTAGAAAAGGGGGCTGGACTTGAGGCTGGAACCCAGCAAGCAAAATGGTGACAGTACAGGCAAAGGGTATGTATGGAATTGCCTATTAGCGTACTAAGCGGGCAGGGCACAGTGGCTCATGCCTGTAATCTCAGCACTTTGGGAAGTCAAGGCAGGCAGATCACTTGAGGCCAGGAGTTCAAGAACAGCCTGGCCAACATGGCAAAACCCAGTCTTTACTAAAAATATGAAAATTAGCCAGGCATGGTGGTGCACCTATAGTCCCAGCTACCTGGGAGGCTGAGGTAAGAAAATCACTTGAACCCCGGAGGCAGAGGTTGCAGTAAGCCAAGATGGCACCACTGCACTCCAGCCTGGGCAAGAGTGAAACTCCATTAAAGTAAAAAAATAAAAATATAAAATAAATAAAACTATAAATAAAATGTAATTAGGAAACTCTTAGAGAGTCTTTAATTGTTAACAGCTATCACACTGACTTCTAACAACCAAAGGCACTGGTTCTCAGAGTTTTAGATTTTTACTTTTTAAATCTCCTACAGGAGGGAACACTTTTAGATTTCACAGATCAGTAAAACTTTTTTAAGTTGAGAAACTGGCATACGGTTGCCAACAGTTTATTTTTCCAAGCAAAAATATTAAGAAAAAAGAAAGCAAAGGAAACAATCTAAGACTTTAAAAAGTCTGAGAAACCGAACCAGAAAAGGGACATTAGGGAAAAACTAATAAAATTCAAATGAAGTATGGAGTTAAATAACAACATATCAATATTGGTGTTAACAAACACAGCACAGTAATGTAAGATGTTAACAGTAAGAGAAATTGGGTGGGAGAGGAGGGCACAGGAATCCTTTCTACTATATTTGCAATGTTTTGTTAAAACCCATTCTAAAATAAAATTTATATTTACAATATAAATTATATTTACAAAAAATATAATTTACAATATATTTACAATATTAATTATATTTACAAAAAAATTACTCAAAAACAAGAACATCTATAAATTTATGCAAACACAGAGATTACACTGACCTAATTTTTTCCATTTTGCTATAGACCACAGAAAGCTTTATCTCAATCTACAGGTATTGATCGACTTACGACCTATGCAACTTACGACCATTCGACTTTACGACCACAATTGCTAGCCACGACTGCTCCGCGTCTGGCAGCGCAAATGTTGCCCAGCTGGGCTTACGACAGTGCAGACCAGCTTCTGGCAGCACTACCATCTCCACGTGCACCATTTCAACTGTTATCCCAGACTCGGTACAGCAATTTGTTTTGTGTCTTGGATATTTTTCATCAAACCCCTCCCAATAAACTTCTTATACATTTCGAAGCAATGGACCCAAACATTGAACGATTTGCAAGGATTGAACGGATGGCGTACCATGTGTTTCATCCACATCGTGAAATTTATGAAGAAAAAAAGAAACATACAATTCAGACAAAGCTCACCATGTTTATGAAAAAACCAACTCCGGTAACCCCAACTGCTGCCTCAGATGACGACATCAACGATCCGCAGCCAAGCACCAGCGGCCAATAAAATGTTTCGTGCATGTTTATATATTTTGATATGTTTTGCAATTGGGAAAATGTTCCCTATGGTATTTTTTACACCTGTATTTTGTATTTTTGTATGCACCTCTATTTTGTAATTTTGTATGTTTTGCAAATATTAAACCAGTCGTACTGGTAATGCAGTGTTTTACTTAAACCTGATGAATGTAAAAATAAGAAACAAAATGGTGTAGAGATGATACAAATGGCATAAAATGAACAAAGAAAATTATGATAAAATATGACAAAGATTTTTATAACATCATTTCACAGTACTGTACATATAGCCTATTCAACTTACGACCAAATCGTGTTATGACCGGTCTGTCGGGACCAATCGTGGTAGTAAGTCGAGCACTAGCTGTACATGAAACATCATCATTAGGGAACCCATGGCCTGGGCGACTACCAACTAAAAAAACTGTTAAAAGCATTCTTTAGAAATTTTGACTTTCCCTTTCTCATGATAAATTCCCAAGATATTTCAGTTTTGCCTTCTTTTTTAAAAAAAATACTACAAACATATGCTGAAAAAATGTTGATCAACATTGGCAAGTAAGCACTGCATCAATTCCCTTTAATTCTGCATAAAGATTTGGATCCACAAAGTATGAGGGTCTCCTGCATATCTAAGTTAGAAGCCAAGTCCTTTGTAACACTGAAAGTTCAAGAGGAAAACACAAGATTACAGGACTACTTTACAGTCTCTCCACAGTAAACAATCAGGTTCACTCTCCCTGTTTCTGAACTTACCGTACATTAAAGAGCATAGTGGAGAGCTAAGATAAGAGTATCTATATTCCCCTTGTAACTGGGGAGATGAAAAAGTGAAGAAACAATTTTCTAGGTAACATATGATTAAGACTTCAACTTACTATATTCTGCTCAAGCTTTACCTGCCAATTATACTCATTGCAAAAGACCCTTCAAAGCAAAATCTTAGAATACCAATATGTAACACACACATTTATTAAGAAAAATGTGTTTGCTACTCTGCTTGGCACTCTACCAAAAAGTTAAAATGTTTGACCATTCTGAAATATCAAGCCACTTAGTATTTCATCTTAAAATTCAATTTATAAATACTATGAGCAAGGTAATATGCTTGGAACTATGGAAATACCAAAATGAGAAAACAACGCCCCTCCCTGAATAAAACTTCATTTTTAAAAAAAAGACTTTTTAATAAGCACAAATTAAAATATCATGTAGAATGAGTAAAATTTTGACTAAAATAGCATTAAATCATAGATGACTCACTTATTTTCCTACAGGATATTATAAAATATAATCTGAATAGATTTAAAAGTATGGCACAATTTCATTATGGATATGATAAAAGTGATTATTAAAAATGGGCAACCACCTTATCTCTTTGCTGCATTTACAATTTCTATTTCAATACAGTATCACAAATTTCGCAAGCGTCAAAGTAATTTTTGAGTTCCCAAGGTATTTAAAACTTTAGAAAACTCTTAAAAAAAATTGCCATGCTGTTTAAAATCAATTTAAACATTGCTGTTTACACTATATAACATTTTTAAGAAGAGACATACATCAAGATATAAACCAGGTCTAACTAATAAAACACATTTCACCTTGAGAATGGCCATGGCTGGACTACAGAAACTCTTGATCACTTTTTTATCTTTTTCCTCTACACACCTGTCACCACCATATCCAGAATACCACTGCTAGACATTCCTTACCCTAATGCATTCTTTAGTCTTATCTCACTTTAAGGCAGATTTTAGAAGTAACTGGAAGCGACTGCTATTTCTATTTCACACTACTAAACTCCCTGGAAAAACTCTCTAGGTTCGAGTCCTGGCTCTGACATTAACTGGCTACTGGCCTTGGGAAAGTCTACATTTTGAACTGTTCCCTTTACTTCACAAAAGCAAAGACGGACAGTCTTTTTTTTTTTTTTTTTTTTTTTTTTGGTAATTAATACTTAGCTAAGCTTAACATAAGATAATCATTTCTGTAATCAGGGGCTGAGCTTCTGGGACTCTCGGTGTGGAAATGAGCAGTTTGAAGTTCAACTCCTATAGGGTAATAGCAGGATAAGAATCAGCAGTACCCTCTCTGCATGAGGGTTCTACAGTCAGGTTCAATTAGCAGCATCGTGCTTGGGTCCAGGCTTGCTCCCACCTTTGAAAGAAAGCTGGAAAAAGCTGTGTATCTTTACACTAAGTATGTTTAAGATCTCCAAAGGGATAATGGAATAATATTTTTTAGTGAAAAATTATGAAACAAATCAGGAAGATATGCAGAAAGAGCAGACAGAAATGAACAAGGTCCAATAATAAATGCCGAAAATGAGAAATTATAATTTAAGCAAAAATTCAGAAGACAGTATAAACTCTACAGTGAAAACAAGAGAACTGGTGGACTAGAAGCTAGAAATAAAAAATTTTCACTGAAAACAGATAGAAAATGAGATGAGAATAAGAAAAGGGCCACAGAGGACAAATTAAGAGGCTTCAACATATGCCAAGCAAGAGTTCTAGAATGAGAAAATTAAAGGCTGAGAAAAAATATTTTAAAGAAAAAGTGGCCAATAATTTTTCTGAACTTTATAGTCTTCAGATTGAAAGCACACGCAAATGCAGAGCAGGAAAAATATGAAAAAACATGATGGATACATCACAGAATTACAAAATGTTAAGCACAAAGAGATAATCTTAAAAGCAATGTGAAAGACATTCCCAACAAAGTAATGACAATTAGATTAAAAGCATGCTTCACACCAGCAATAAATGTCAGATAGTAATGGAATAAGTAATATCTCCAATAATGTAGAGCTAAAGTAACTATTAATCCAGAATTCTGTATCTAGCTAAATTTGCATTCAATAGTGACTATGAAATAAAAACATTGCTACTCATGAACCCTTGCTTAAAAACAACTAAAGAAGCTATGTCAGCAAGAATAAAATTAAATCCAGAGGAAAGAGGTGGTATGCAAGAAACGATAATGAGTAAAAAAAAAAATCACTAAATCCTTGTACTAAACCAAAATTACATTAAAAATTAATGTTAAAAAATTTAAAAACGTTGAGTTTAAAAAGAGAAATACAACCCACATTACGGGAGAAATATTTGCAAATCACACATCTGATAAAGGTCTTATAGCTAGACTATATAAAGAAGTCTCACAACTCAAGAATTTTTTTAAAAAAAACACAAGAAATAACCCAATTAAAAATAAGCAAAAATACCTACTAGGCATTTTTCCAAAAATGATCAAGGCCAACGGGTACATGAAAAAACATTAGACATCATTAGTGATTAGGGAAGCGCAAATTAAAATCACAATAAGATACTATTCATAACCACTAGGATGACTATAATAAAAAAGACAGACAAAAATAAGTGTTGGCAAGGATATGAAGACATTGGAACCCTCATACATTGCCAATGGGAATGTAAAATGGTCTAGATAGTTTGTAAAACAGTTTGGCAATTCTTCACAAAGTCAAAAACAAGAGTTACTATGTGACCCAATAAAAGTCTACTCTTTAGGTATAAGCACAACTGAAAATACATACCTACTTAACAACTTACACATGAATGGCCAAAGCTGTGTTATTTCTAATACCCAAAAGGTAGAAACAACTCAAATATCCATCAATTGATGAATGAATAAAAAAAAAGTGGCATATCCATAAAATTGAGTATTATTTGACAATAAAAAGAAATGAAGTAGTGATGCATACTACAGCAAAGAAGAACCTTGAAAACATTATGCTAGGTGAAAGAACACCGTTACATAATACATATCGTATGATGATGTTTATATAAAATGTTCAGAGTAGGCAAATCTAAAGACAGAAAGTGGTTTAGACTGGGGGCTTGAGGTTTGGGAAAATGGGGAATGAGAGTTAAGTTTCTTTTGGGAAGAAAAAGATGTCTTAAAATGAGAGGGTAGTGATGGTTACACAAACCTATGAATACACTAAAAATATTGAATCATATACTTTAAATGGGTAAATTGTATGGTATGTGAGATATATCTCAATAAAGCTGGTAAAAGAGAAAAAGTAGAACTACACTACTATGCAACTGTAATGTGGAAGATGAGAAAGAGAATACTGGAGTCAAAAAAATCTAAATTCATATATTATTTGTAGATGTAGAGATACTCAGTGGCTAAGCATAACTAGAAAAATAAATAAAAATGAATTACAATCCACAGCTTAAAATCAAAAGGAATAATATGAATAGAAGAAACTTAACTTCAATGCAAAACTAATCAAAATCTAGAAAGATTTTCCACAGTATCTGACAAGCATTGAAAGTGGCATATAGAAGAATAAAGGTTAATATAATTCTAAAAGAAAAAGGTGGGGGTTCTGCCTGCCAAATACCAAGACTTATTAAAAAACTATAATTAAAACAGTGCATTATTTATGCACCAACAAATGAATGAAACAGAATAGAGTACCTAGAATGAGACCAAGGTATATGAAAGACAACGCCGGCCTATGACAGAGCACGCAGAAGACAACGCCGGCCTATGACAGAGCATGCAGAAGACAACGCCGGCCTATGACAGAGCACGCAGAAGACAACGCCAGCGTATGACAGAGCACGCAGAAGACAACGCCGGTCTATGACAGAGCACGCAGAAGACAACGCCGGTCTATGACAGAGCACGCAGAAGACAACGCCAGCGTATGACAGAGCACGCGAAAGACAACGCCGGCCTATGATAGAGCACACGAAAGAGAATGCCAGCCTATGACAGAGCATGTGAAAGACAATGCTCGTTATGTGTTGTAAATGGGTCATTTATGACAAGGAAGGCAAACAACACAGACTTGTGGAGAAAGGATGCCTCATTCAATAAACAGCACTGATACATGAAACTTTCAATACGAGAGAAAACAAATTCCCTACCTTATTCCATATACAAAAACCAATTCCAGGTATCTTAAAGACCTAAGTTTTGAAAAACTAAATTTTAAAACAATTTGAAGAAAATGCTAGGAAAACAGATTTATGATCCTAGTAAAAGAATTGGCAAATATGTAATAAAAAGCAGAAATCAAATGTCTAATAAATTTACCTACAAATTTAAAATTTCTGCATAAAAAATATCATAAACAAAGTTAAATACAAGGGACAGACTAGAAGATATTGACAACATATACAACAAAGAATTAGCAACTAGACTATAGCAAGAATAAGCAAAAGCCAAATTACCCAGTGGAAAATGGGCAATCTATTCATACGAATAAAACTGAGGATAGCTGCATCTCACTAGCAGTCAAGAAAATGCAAATTAGAACAAAATGAGACACTGTTTCACACAGACTGGTACATTTTTTCAAGTATGACAGTACAAAGTGTTGAGCAAGATAAGATGTAGGGAAAGGAGAACTCTCATGTTTTAGAAAATAATTTGGCAATATTTAGTAACAGTCATATTGTACATACCCCATGACCCAGCAATTCCACTTCTAGGTATTTCACTTCAAAATAAACAAACAATAATAGTCATTGTAACACTTTTTGTAATAGGAAAAAATTGGTAACAATCCAAATCTACATTAGAAAAGAAGAGCCCACCTCCCCCAGAATGGTTGGGAAGGGATTGCCTCATTTTGGTAGTTCCAAAGCCTAACAACAAAAATGCTACCACAGAAAATTAATCCACTCACAAAAAATGAGTGAATTAATAAATACATGAAAAAGACATGGTGTTACCTAAAAGGGAATGCAGAGCTGAGAAATGGCTTTTGTTAAATGGACAACAAAACCAAAGCCGACAAAATCTCTGCCTTCCTGAGATAAACAAGACAAGTAAGTTTTGAAGTAGGTTAAATAGTGTTAAGAGCTGGGAAATCAAGCAGGGAAAGGCAACAGGGAAGTATTGTGGAGGGTCAGAATTTTATACTGAATGGCTGGAAAAGGCTTCACTCATGAATAAGGGAATATTTGAATAAAGACTTGAAGAAAGAGAAGGAGCTAGCAGATGTCTGTATGAAGAACATTCCAGGTAGAGGTACAACAGCCAGGACAAAAATCCTAAAATTGAAGTATGCCTGGGACTTCTGAATTGCAGTAAGGCTAGTGTGGATAAAAAGTAAGTGAAGAGTGACGAAGGATGAGAAATGAATTGGAAGAAGCGTAGGGGCTGGGATACAGATCAAGCAGACTTTGGCTTTCACTCTCAACAAAAAAGCAAGCACTTGGAAAATCTTAAACAGAGGAATTATATGATCTAACCTGTTTAGTAAGATCACTCTGGTTGCTATATTGAAAACAAGACTGCAAGGACAGAAAGGGAGAAACAACGAGATGAACTAGGAGCTTTTGCAATAGTCTAGGTAAGAGGTAGCAGCTTAGTCCAGGGTGGTGGCAGAGAAAGAAGAGAGAGATGGTTCAGGATATATCATTTTTAGCAACAAGAAAAAGGGAGATATGATTTGCTCCCCAAACACTTAAATGAACTCATAAGTAAAAAAACTTCTTAAAATGGTTTTTTAATTGACAAATAAAAATTTTATATATTTATGGTGCACAACATGATATTTTGAAGCAAAGCATTTTTGGATTCAAGTGTCTTTCTTTGATTTATTCTCCCCACAGATGTATCTATAGAATAAAAGGAGCTGACATGGAAAGTCCTACACCTACTGCTTAGAATTTAACAGATTCTTAACAAATGTATTAGCAATATGTATTATGCATATACCTTTTGTTATTAATATAACTGAATTAAATCAATAGTTTTACATTAACATATTAATAATCACTGATGTAACTGACATGAAATGTCTAAACTTGTAAAAATAAGAATTTGAGAACGGAAGGAAAGGAAGAAGAAATACTTATAGGTATAATTATATAATGTCTGGGATTTGCTTCAAAATAACTAAAGAGAGTGAGGACAGTGGGTAGGGGAAATAGATAAAACAAGATTGGTCATGTGCCAATAATTGTAAAAGTTGGGTAAAGGATAAATCATACCCTTTGCTCAACTTTAAATTATACCATAAAGGGGCTCATTATACCACTTTCTCTACTTTTGTATGTGATTGAAATTTGCCATAACAAAGAATAAAAATAACCTGTACCAGCTCTATCGACTTCACACAGTAGTAAGACATATATACAACATCTGCTTCTGTTCCTAAGTTTTCCAAAATATAGAGGAATGAATGAATGGTTGACACCTATGCTTATCATCCTATTCTTCTTTCTTTGCTGAGGGGCACTCCACTTCCAATTAAAATGTGGAGACAGACAGAGCTTAACTAATTAATTTCCTTAATTTGACATTTCATCTAGATCTTTGATAATCAAATAGTTTTTAAAGAGAAACAAGTATGATTACCTGCAAGATATAACTTAACGTTAAGGAGGATAGTCTATTGTACATGCTAAAAATTTCAAATGAAGGCCAGGCGCAGCAGCTCACACCTGTAATCCCAGCACTTTGGGAGACCAAGACAGGGAGATCACGAGGTCAGGAGTTCGAGACCACCGGCCAATATGGTGAAACCCTGTCTCCACCAAAAGTACAAAAATTAGCTGGGCATGGTGATGCACACCTGCAATCACAGCTATGTGGGTGGCTGAGGCAGGAGAATCACTTGAACCAGGGAGTGGAGGTTGCAATGAGCTGAGATCGCGCCACTGCACTGAGGTTGCAGTGACCTGAGATTGTGCCATTGCATTCCAGCCTGGTGACAGAGCAAGACTCTGTCTCAAATTAAAAAAAAAAAAAAATCAATTGGGTGTGGTGGCGCATGCCTGTAATCCCAGCTACTCGGGAGGCTGATAGGCAGGAGAATCGCTTGAATCTAGGAGGCGGAGGTTGCAGTGAGCCAAGATCACACCACTGCCCTCCAGCCTAGGCAACAAAGCAAGACTGTCTCAAAAATATATAAATAAATAAAAATTCAAAAGAATTTGCCAGTACCATGTATAGACAAGAAAAGAAGAAAATAAAAAACTGTAGAGACAATTTTAAGTGAACCAGTCGGCAAAAAAATTTTAGTGTTCTAGTTTTCTCCTAAGCATACCCAAGAGTCACAGTTTCCTCAGAGCCATTTCCAAGAGTTGAGAAGTAACAGAAACTCAATGCATGTCATTCACAACACTGGAGAATGTTTACTGAATGCATTATAACCACATATACAAGAGAATTAAATACAAACATCGGCCGGGCACAGTGGCTCACACCTCAGCCTCCCGAATCCCAGCTACTCGGGAGGCTGAGGCAGGAGGATTGCTTGAGGCCAGGAGTTTGAGACCAGCCTGGGCAACATAGTGAGACCCCCATCTCTACAAAAAAAAAAATTTTTTTTTTTTTTTTTTTTGAGATGGAGTTTCACTCTTGTTACCCAGGCTGGAGTGCAATGGCGCGATCTCAGCTCACCGCAACCTCCGCCTCCCGGGTTCAGGCAATTGTCCTGCCCCAGCCTCCTGAGTCGCTGGGATTACAGGCACGCGCCACCATGCCCAGCTAATTTTTTTATATTTTTAGTAGAGACGGGGTTTCACCATGTTGACCAGGATGGTCTCGATCTCTTGACCTCGTGATCCACCCGCCTCGGCCTCCCACAGTGCTGGGATTACAGGCTTGAGCCACCGAAAAAAAATTTTTTTTTAATTAGCTGGGTGTGGTGGCCAATGCCTGTAGTCCTAGCTACTCTGGAGGATCATTTGAGCACAGGAGTTTGAGGTTGCAGTGAGCTATGATCACACTACTATACTCCAGATTGGGAGACAAAGTGAAACCTTATCTCAAAACAACAACAACCAAAAAAAAAACATATATTTTCTAACGAAGTATTGGCTTAAAAATAAGTCTCCTAGTAGTTCCCATATAAATATCCAATCAAGAATTTTTTTTTAGAGACAGGGTCTCACTCTGTTACCCAGGCTGAAATGCACTGGCACAATCATAGCTCACTGTAGCCTTTCCTGTGTTCAAGCGATACTACTGCCCTCTCCCAAGTAGCTTGGACTAAAGGCAGGCACCACTATGCCCAGCCAATTTTTAAATTTTTTGTAGACAAGGGTCTCGCTATGTTGCCTATTCTGGCCTTAAACTCCTAGTCCCAAGCAAGCCTCCTGTGTGTCTCCCAAAGTGCTGAGATTACAGGCCAGAGCCACCACACCTGGCCTAGAATGTCTTTCTTATGCTTTGTAACAGAGAAACTCCAGGAAAAAAAGCAAAATAAAGAATACCTAAGAATAAAATATCTTAACTATGTTTATAAACTAAAATACTGGGTTTCGTTTTGATATTTAAAGAAAATACACATTTACTTTTGAGAATAAAAAATAAAAATTAAACAATAAAAAATACACATTTTTGGTAAAAACTAAGCTAATCATTAATATTATCTTGCTTAGAATGATCAGTACTCAGACAACTACAGAAACAAAATGAAGAATAAACAGCCTGGCTAAATCTAGAACCCCACAGCAGTCAATGTTGACTTGAAAAATTATTTCCAATGGACCACATATAAAGTTAGTCTTTCAGGCAGCTTCTAGCCTCTTAGATATAACGTGGACCAACACTCTGAAAACAGAAAACTAACAGAAAAAAAGCCTAGGTAAAATCAAAAAGTCCTTAGAATCAAAAACTTTCTTGAATCTGCCTACGCCAGGCATTATATATGGTTACCATAATCTAAAACAATGCTGTTAAACAGAAAAATGACCTAAGCCACATGTTAATTTTCTTAGTTTCAACTTTTCAAAAAAGGTAAAAATAAACAAGTAACAGTTAATATTTAACCCAATATATATGTATAATTATATAACCCAATTTCAACATGTAATCAATTAAAAATAAATGAGATATTTTACATCCTTTTTCCAAACTAAGTCTTCAAGATCCATTGTGTATTTCATACACACACATCTCAATTCAGAGTAGACATATTTCAAGTGCCTACATTTTGACAGCCGTATGTGGATACCATACTGAATAGCATAGGTCTAGAAAATATTTAATGACAATAATGGTAATCATCAGGCTCTTTAGAGGATCTGGAGCAAGGTCCCTACTTCAGTGTTGCTGGGAACACCTGAGATTCCTCTAATGCTTTACAGTCTTCCTAACCAAATGCAAAACTGGGTATCGAAGAATATATGTCTGAAATAGAGATAAAGCAGCACATATTCAAAGATTTAGGTTCTTAAACATTAATTCTTGAGGTTAAAACTTATCCACAAAAGAAAAAACAATACCACCATAGGCCAGTGCTTCCTTTTTCTATTCATTCATTCATTCATTCCTTGGAAAAGAGGCAAAGAATGCAGGTATTTTCAAACTGATGCTGAATTAGATCTGATACTCATTCATTTACTCAACCAACATCCGGCAGGTGAATACCTACAATGGGCCAACTGCTGCCTTGAGTGTAAGGAATTCAAATACAAGTAAGACGTGTTTTTGTTTTTGTTTTAAGATGGGGTTTCACCATGTTGGTCAGGCTGGTCTTGAACTCCTGACCTCAGGTGATCCGCCCGCCTTGGCCTCCAAAGTGCTTGGATTACAGGCGTGAGTCACTGCGCCCAGCCAAAGACATGGTTCTTATCCTAAGATATTTACAGGCAGGCTACTCTAGTGAGATTTCTAGACTTCCATAATGTGTTCTGTAAAAACATGAGCTCACTATTCTTTTCAGACAGGGTCTCACTCTGTCACCCAGGCTAGAGTGCAGTGGTACAGTCATGGCTCACCACTGTAGCCTCAAACTCCCTGGCCCAAGTCATCTTCCACCTTAACCTTCCAAGTAGCTGAGACTGTAAGTCAGTACCACAACATCCAACTAATTTTTTTTCCTTTCCTAGAGATGGGATCTCACTATGCTAACTAGGATACAGGAATTCACTTTTAATGTTATATAGCAGGACTAACGGAAACACAGCATGAGTCACAGATGCAAGTCACACAGGTAACTTTAAAATTTCTACTAACCACCTAAAAAAAAAAAGTAAAAAGAAACATAAAATTCTAAAATTTTACTTTACTTATAAATCCAAAATATTATAATATTTCAACATGTAGCTAATTAAAAAATGAGGGTGTTTTTTTTTTTTTTTGAGACAGAGTCTCATTCTGTTGCCCAGGCTGGAGTCCAGTGATCTTGGCTCACTGCAACCATCGCCTCCCAGGTTCAAGCAATTCTCCTGCTTCAGCCTCCTGAGTAGCTGGGATTACAGGCGCCTGCCACCACGCCGGGCTAATTTTTGTACTTTTAGTAGAGACGGGGTTTCACCATGTTGGCCAGGCTGGTCTCAAACTCCTTCACCTCAGGTGATCCACCTGTCGTGGCCTCCCACAGTGCTGGGATTATAGGCATGAACCACAGTGCCCGGCCAGGTTTCACATTTTTTAATACTATTTTTGAAATCCAATGTGTATTGTATACATAAGAATATCTCTAATTAAACTAGCCACATTTCAAACATAATAGCCAGCAGTTTTATCGATCTGTTTTTTACAAAATTAAGAACAATTTGGCAGTTTCAGGTACAGGAAAAAGTAAGGTAGCAGAGAGAGGCTTGAACATGTTCACAGGTTGAAGGAAAGGGGAAAGAGAAAGAGAACAAACATACTAATGATAACGATGGAGTATGGGCAGCGGGATGGAAGAAAGGGATCAAAAGCTTAAGAAGACTTGTTATCCTGGAAAAGAGGGCTGCATCTTCCTTGTGACTGCACGGAAAGAAGGGAAGAATTAAGTACCAGTATAAGCAAGTTTGGTGAGTGTGAGAAAGAACAGAAACTTGAGGGAGTTCAGATTAAGACCCTTCTCCTTTTCCTCAGTTAATCAGAACACAATCTCAGCAGCCTCCTACCACCATCGCCAATACAATCTAAAGGGATTACATTTATGAAACAATTTAAGAAACAGCTATCCCAGTATGACATATTATTTTTGTATAATTATTTTCTAGTTTTTTTCTAGGCTAGTTGATCCTGATTTGTCACTTTTGTCTCTAAACACAGAAACACTACAGATTCATCCTTTCCTTACCTATATGATCTGTTCAGCAACACATACCCCATGTCTACTCATGTTGAGTAAGTGTGGCCCTGACCAACATTTGTCTCCCCAGTATTCAGCATTATTTTAATATCAGCACAAAGTGCTTCAAAAATGTAGTATTACATTGTCCTGTACAGAAATATTACATTCAACTAAAATATGTACTGACACAGACTTTTATTTAAAAGTCTAAATTGGTGTTGCCCAATAGACTTTTCGGTGATAATGAAAATATGAACTAATCTGATAGCCAATGGCAGCCAACAGACCCATGAATTCGAATTTTAATAGCGACATGTGGTTCAAATTTTAATTTTAATGACCACATGTCACTAATAGCTACTGAACAGGTCTAAATATTTGAATACCGTGAGTAGCTAACGGCATTTCCACAATTATAATCAAGGTGTTGTCATCTCTAATGAGTTAATACATAAAATATGCTACTGAAAATGTGTTCACTTTGAATTCTAACTGTACCACAAAGACACCATAAGAGAATTTTTTTAGTGTAAAATAACTTTAACATTGTGTGCTAAAAATCAAAGAACAAAAAAGAAATGGATATTCCAATATTTTCGTTTTCAGTCCACTTTCCCCATAGAAAAGATTAAGCTTCTGTCAACCTTCTGATTTTTTCCATCTTCTCAAGTAGTGAAAATGCTTTGTTGTGATAAGGAGTCACACTATTTTTTTTTTTAATTAAAAAGAAATTACTAGAGCATAGGCGTTGTTTCTGTAATAACACAATTTTTTGTGAGACATTAATTGAAAATCAGGATTCATATAACAAATTAAGTATGCTTATAACTTCAACCTGTCCTTAGGATTTACTTGTCAATTTCCCCAAATTTATCCTATTTATCTGAATTTTAAAACAAACCCATTGCTAAAAGTCATGTTGATTCAATCCACTGAGCCAACAGAAATATAATCTAAACTAGATTTTTCTTGAGTTGAGTAATTCCTAGTATAGTAAAATATACTTTCATTACTCTGTATCAACTGTCCTTGATGCTTAATTTACATGACCAGAGACACAAAATCCTACACTGGCCCAGGCATGATTACGTACTGAAAGGAACTGATAACTTAAAACCAGTGAGGTGAGCAGCTAAATGTCAGAGATAGCATTTTTTAAGCACAGCAACTTGTTCAACTCGTCAACCATCCTGTAAGACGGCAGCCTTGTAAAATAACCACACACAACTTCCGGCCCTTCCTTTTAGCTGTATTCATTTGAAGCCATTTTAAAAAACTTACCAGATTTTCTGTCTTGAAGATGAGTGTGGTTATACAACCAGGATTTTATTCTGGCTAGAAAATACCTTAACAGTGAGAAAGGATGTCTCAATCTATTTTAAAAAGCTTTAAGAGGACCACTTTAAAATGATCTTCCTACCACACAAAAACACCATGAGGTACATCAGCCTTCGACACATGAAGATTTGGCAAATCAAAAGCATAAGGCAAATCTGTAACAATTAACTTCCCGAGTAAAATTACCGTGCTATGGCTTACTGCAACAAAGCCGAAGTATTACAAGATGGTATTCTAATGACATCATTAGCTTGGTTTCCTAATAAAGCATGTATCTGGGATATCTGAATTTACAAGGCTAAAAATAGCCCACAATTGTAGGAGGGAGTGGTGGGCAGTTCTCTCTCTCTCTACATATATATATATATATATATATATTTTTTTTTTTTTTTTTTTTTTTTTTTGGAGAATGATGCCCATTGCAAAACGAAGTAACAGAAGACTGCCTCTGAAATCCCATTCTGCTTAGACTTAACGTTAAAATGCTTTCCTAGGGCAGAAGGGAAAAAGAGGTATCAATGCTTTGGTCCCACAGTTTCTTCTTCACTAAATGTTACCACTGCCTTTAAAATGAGCAAATGAAAACACTGCATTGTAGAAGCATTAAGTTAATGCGACTTAGAAATTAAATAGTAGCCGACCTCACCACACAGATAAGGTTAGGCTTCTCCAGCCAGGAGCAATTTCAGTCCTAATTGTCACAGCTGCCTCAGTGTTGCAATATCCGCGCCGCAGCTGCAAGGAGGCAGGGAAGATTTTTCTCTCTGAATTAATTCTGGGAAAGGTGGCACTTTTTATAGGCCTCAAATCACTCTTTTCCAAAATGTTTTGTTGCTGGTGTCCAGATGTTCCAGTAATACTGGAAAGTTAACAATTCCTTCCAAACCTGTCTCGTTCAAAGTGCCTTGAGGAGAAGGGGAAAAAAGGTTCCCACTGGAAAAGTTTCACGGGGGTGGGGTGAGGACGAGGTCGGAAGCAAACCCCAGCAAGCAGCGTTCATAATTAGTAAGTTTCGTTTCCGAAGCTGGACCCGGACAGTCCTCCTTTCCCGTTCCCAGGCCCGGGGGAGACCTGTCTGTCGCCGAGGGGGTTACAGTCACGTAGCGGAGGCCGCTCCTCCCCAGGAATCGACCCAGCTCGGAGCCGTGACCCGCTTCCCCAAGTCCGTGACGAGCGGGGGCAGAAGGCAGGTTCTTCTCTCCCCTTCACCCAAACACGTCCCAAATCGCGCCAGGTAGGACGCGCGCCTCTCTCCTCCCCACAGCCCTCCGCTCGCTCTGCTCCCGCGCCCCGTTTCCTCAGGGGGCGCCGCCACCCGGCTCGGGGCTCCCGCCTCGGGACTCCCGCTCCCCCGGAGCGGCCGGGGGAGCAAGTAACGGAGAAGCTCCGGGAGGAAGCGGCCGCCTCCCGCCAACCTCGGCGGCATGGGCTTGGAGGCGAGACGAGCGCGGGGCTGCACGGGGCTTCTCCGGCCCTGGGCCCCGCGCCCGTCCCCGCCGCGGCCTAGCCGGGCGCCCGCGCCCTGGACTCCGCGCTCGGCGGCGCCGGCCCGTCCCCGCCACCCCGCGCTGAGAGGCCGCGCGGGGGCCCAGGAAGGGGGCACCTACCAGCTGCTGCCGGACCCAGCGCCACATTCCCCCGTCGTCGCCGTCCCGGTCCCGCGGGGCGCGGGGGCCGCGGGGCTGCAGGTGGAGGCCGACCGGACACAAGCGGCAGCGGGCGAGTCTCTCGGGCCGAAGTTCCGCTTGCGGCCGCCACCGCCTCACTCCCCGCGCCGCGTCCCCATCCCGCGGCGCCGGCCCCGAGTCCTACAGGCGCGGCCCCGGCGCCGCCCCCGCCCGGCGCAGCTGAGCCTCCCGCCGCGCAGCAGCCACCTTCATTATTGTCACACGAAGCACCCCGCAACCCCACCCCCGCCCCGCTCGGCCCCCGGCCCCACCCGGGCCCGCCCCCGGGGCCCCGGCCCGCCCCCGGACGTGACGAAAGCGGGTGCGCGGACGCAAGGGGCCGGGAGCGCGGGCGCAGGGGGCCGGGAGCGCGGGCGCAGGGGGCCGGGAGCGCGGGCGCAGGGGGCCGGGAGCGCGGGCGCAGGGGGCCGGGAGCGCGGACGCAGGGGGCCGGGAGCGCCTCGCCGCCGTTCGGAGCCGGGGGTCGGCGTTGTAGGTCCGAGAAGAAGCGAGCGCGGAAGGGTGCCGGGCTCCGGAACGCTGTTTCTGTCCGCTGCCACCCTCTCCGGGTTGTGGGGTGGGATGAAGTCGCGTGTGTGGGTCTGGCCGTCTCCGAGCCTGCAGCGTGGGGCCGATTCCTCTGTCGCTGCCTCCTGTGGCGGGTCCGTTTCGGGCTCTCTGGGTCTTTGGTCCCCGCGTCTCCTGACGCGCACACGCACCATCTTGAGCGTATGTGACTGGAAGTTAATCTCCAGAGGTCCCAGTTTGGGTTCCATCAAGTTGTCAGGCCTCCTCTTTAGCAGACGGCGGAGACGAGACGGGGCTGGGGAAATCCTGATGACACCCCTTAAGTGATTCGAAAGCGATGCAGCTGCCCTGAGCCCGGGACAGCGTGGACCCGTTTCCAGGAGACTGGATGGCATATTCTGTCTTGTCGTGTGCTGAATCGGACAGGTTCAGGGGAGGGTGATTTGTATAAAAAGGCAGCTCCTTGCTGTTAACTGCCAAACTTCTGCAATCAAAAACACCCTCAGAAGTAACTTGACCTGGGTTAAACGAGTGTGGGGATGACAAGCTCAGAAGGAATATACAAGCAACTGGAACGAGGCTTGGACTTTAAAGGTTTGGCGTTGTTTAAATGCAGCCCCGTATACATACTGCGTTATGTGTATGGATTGAGGGCTGTATTTTTGCTGAATTGAAGCGCACTTCACCAATAGACGTTTGTGGTTTAAAAAAAAAAAATTAAGCAAGAACAATTCCAAATGAAATTTGCTTGACTAGGCAAGTCGTTGCATATGATCCTGAAGCTTCTAGTTTCAGTAGACATTTCTTATTATATAATGCTTATCCAGCACCACAAGTAGAACCTTTCTTTGGGGATATTTGTGATCTATAAAACCAACACGGAATTTTATATTATAAACCATCCAACTTCAAAAAATACTAGATCTTTGAAAAGTCATCTTTTATTCTTATGACTAAACCCTACTTTATAATCCTAAAGGAAGTTTGAGATACATTTAGTAATAAAACCTCACTACCATTCATGGAGCACTGGTCCATTCATGGAGCACCCAGGTCCTGCATCAGGTTCTTTACTTGTATGCTGTCATTTAACTCCAGTCCATCCCTTGAAGTAATTATGATTATTCCTATTTTACATAGATGCAGAAATGGAGGTTCACACTAAGTAATTTGGCAAAGCTGGGATTCAGCTTCTAGATTGTCAAGCAATGATGCTCATGTTCTTAAGCTATGTCAAGAAACAAAAATATGGCCATGCCTACTTTTATTCATCTGCAAATGATCTAATCACAAATTCGGCCTGGAAATTTTTACTTATATGCCACTAAAATTCTTCAAGATAACATAAGACATAGCAATCTGGAGAACACTTTGTGTATCATTATTTAATTGTGCCCCAAATTTCAAAAGGAAGAAGTTGGGGGAAGGGGTTGATTGCTAGTGCTCTGATGGAATATAGTAAGAAGTAATCTCAAGTTAAATATGTAACGATCAAATTGAAGCTCAACCTGTCAGGAACAGAATGAGCAGCACAAGTAGTATTTTAAGCATTATACAAGAGCAGCCCTATACACCTCAAGTTAATACAAAGAGCATAAGCTAGGAGACCCCATTTTGGTTTTTTGTTTTTTGTTTTTGAGACAGAGTCTCACTCTGTCACCCAGGCTGCAGTGCAGTGGTACGATCTCAGCTCACTGCAACCTCCCTCCGCCCCTGGAGTTTTAGCGATTCTCCTGCCTCAGCCTCCTGAGTAGCTGGGATTACAGGCATGCGCCACTCTGCCCAAATAATTTTTCTGGTTTTAGTAGAG
Organism: Sapajus apella; assembly: GCF_009761245.1. Taxonomy (NCBI): domain Eukaryota; kingdom Metazoa; phylum Chordata; class Mammalia; order Primates; family Cebidae; genus Sapajus; species Sapajus apella. The sequence goes on from NW_022436978.1 coordinate 18,533,793, forward strand.
ATGAGGTTTCACCATGTTGGTCAGGCTGGTCTCAAACTCCTGACCTAGTGGTCTGCCCGCCTTGGCCTCCTAAAGTGCTGGGATTACAGGCATGAGCCACCCTGCCCAGCCAAGGAGACAGTTTTTATACTGTAGGGGTCAAGGGAAAGCTTTCCCGTTGACCCTCCAAAGATTTGCCAAAAAATCAACTTGCAAAAGGCAGATTAATTAGAGAAAAGTCACATAAATTTAATGTGCACACAGTGTGCACATGAGAAGAATCATAGAGTGATTGCCAACCCCCTCATGTGGTTCACAAGCTTGTATACTATCCTGGCAAAATAGGTTATGGGAGTAGGGAGAAGGGGAATTCTGTTGAGGAAGTTATTAGGAAAGATGATTGGATCAGGGAACAGAAATTAACTTGTATGTTATTTTGTCAAAAGATCTATTTAGGTGTGGTTACATTCGTGGTCTTACAGGAAGGGGAAGGAAAAACAATTGTTCCTTTTGGTGGGTCCAGATCTTATGCAGATAAAGGAACTTGAGCTTCATCATGTGCTTTGGGAGACATGGTGGGGCAAGGACGGGAGGCCAGAGAGGTTTTTAGGCTTCTTCAGTAAAGCATGTCAAAACACTGTCTTTGGGATATTGATTTTGTTATACCCGAGTGAGTTTAAATAGAGGCGCCACGCACTGAGTTTGCTGAGAGTCCACCTTTATGCCGTCCGAGAGTCACCTAGAGCTCAAACCCCTCAGCCAAGAACAAAGGGCGTTCCACATTTTTATACCAGTTTAGGGTCAAGGGGTGGTAAGCAGATTATTACAGAAGCAGAAGGATCAGGTTAGGGGAGAAGGGGGGCCTATCAAAAAGTTCTACTTAAAATTGTTTTTTTACTCAGGATGTGGGGTAGCAGTGTGGGGTAGCAGTTACACCGTTACAGATACAGGATGTGCAGGACTGGTGGGCCCTGTTTCTCAGAAAATTGGTTACAAAGATGCCAGTTGTCTCAGACTGCAAGCTTTGGGAAGAGAATGCCCTACATAACTCAGGGTGGGCAAACATAGCTCAGGGTGGGCAAAATGGAGTTGGCAGGATTGCTTAAAATGTATTCATTATAGCCAAGCTCAAGCTAGGGTATTTCAATTTCTGATCCCCAACAATACTATAATTATAATCCCTTAGTGGTGGTGAAATCAATTTAGTGTGTCATGATCTGTATTTAAAAAAATAGAATAGAAAGCATCAGAATACATCCCACAGAGTAAGTACTTACGTGTCTTTTGTAGAATTTTCATACACATGTACATCAGGTCACATTATAAAAGCAATTTCTTCCCATTGGTTGTGGTTAGAAGGTTTCAAAAACATTGAGATGGATAAACACAGGACTTAAGGACTTAAGAAGGCAGGCACCAGCTATAAAGCAAAGAGGGGGGAAATCATGCTTGGAGTCAGTGGTAATTCATTCATTCCACAACTGTTTCTTACATAAGTATTGAGCATCAAATGTATGCATAACAATTGCCTAAAACTAGGAGGAGACACAGGCAACTTTTAAAGTGAGCTTCTTTTCTCTGGGTAGTTTAAAATGTAGCTGGAAAAAGAAGTTGCAAGGGGAATCAGTTAAATAACAACCAAATCAGTATGGGATTAAGTCCTAAAGAACTATGCTACAGTAGACACTAATTTCAGAAAATTGATGTGAGCAATAGCAATTGGGGAAAGTTTCAGAAGCAAGGAGCTGAATTTAAGCTGAACTTGAAGTGGGCATATGAAGGTAGGAGGGAAAGGCTTTCCAACAGGAAGAACTGCAGGAGCAAATAGAGAGTCAACAAAGCTCTAGATGTTTGAGGTACAACCAACTTGGAGTAGTAAGAGGTGGGATTGGATAAGGAAGGAGAGGCATAGCATGGGGAGAGTTTCTGTCTAGTCATAAGAGTTTACAGGAAATGGGCACTCTCTGGAATTTTCTGATCAGATTAATGGCAGGATGAAATCAGAGTATTAGTCTGTAGACGTTATATGTGATAGCTTGGAGAGAGAAGGAAGGTCAGTTAGGAAGTTATTGCTAGAGTGAAACATTAAGTTGAAAAGCGCTGGGCTGGCAAAGGACCAGAAGTAGCCTGCAGTTGTAGGAAGCCGTGCTGTGCTGCAGGAAAACTGGAAACTTAAGCTGTTCCAAGAATACGTTTACCAGCATCTCGTAACAACCACTGAATACGTGGTAAATACGGTTCTTACTGTTGAGTAAACTTGTTACTGTAATTCTGTGCTAGTTATACTGTGAGACATGTTTGTTCCCAAGAGAAAAACATCTCCTACTTAGGTACAATATTCTCAGCTATAACACAGACAAAGAGAGCTATTTTTCTTGATGAGAACATCTTGGACCATCAATAGGAAGCACAGACTACAATCTTGTTAAGGTCGACATTTGTGGCTCATTCATTTTGGTACCCACAGCATCTAAGGAGTACTGAATAAATGGAAAATGAGCTAATAAAGCCAGTGACTGATAAGGAAAAAAAAAATCAAAGTAATATAGAGCCAAGCATACTGAATAACTTTAGTGGTTCCCAAGCTATGCAGTAAGAGTGGTAGTCACCGTCCTTCAGACCCAGGGTACTTCCTTTTGTGCCTCTCTGAACTCTTCAAGGGTCAGTCTGCTTGGAGGACTCAGCCTTGCCAATCTGTTGCCCTAATTATTATTATTATTGAGACAGAGTCTCTCTCTGTCACCCAGGCTGGAGTGCAGTGGCACAGCCTCGGCTCACTGCAACCTCTGCCTCCCAGGTTCAAGTGATTCTCCTGCCTCAGCCTCCTGAGTAGCTGGGATTACAGGTGTGTGCCACCATGCTGGGCTAATTTTTGTGTTTTTGTTATAGACAGGGTTTCACCATGGCCAGGATGGTCTCGATCTCCTGACCTTGCGATCCGCCCACCTTGGCCTTCCAAAGTGCTGGGATTACAGGCGTAAGCCACTGCACCCAGAGCCCTAATTGTTTCTGTAGTGATGGAGCCATCAGATGGGTCCTAGAATCTGCTCTCATTTTTTAAAAAAGGATAACTTTTTACTTCCTCAAAATCATAAATCTAGTACTAGATTACAAATTATTCCACTGAAAAAGCAGTCTCCTTCTGATTATCATTTCAGGATTTGCAGACCAGACTTTAGGCAAAGAAAGAACAGTCTTTAAGCAAACTTTTCTAGTACCGAACAGGATTATATAGTTTATCACCTTGTGAAGAATTTCATTAGAAACATCTCATTACAATTTGCATCTTTTCTTGAAAATTTCTCAGACAGATAGTGGGCAAAGTTATATGAATTCAGTTTTATTTTTTGGCTACTTATGCTTACACAGAACTGATACTCAAAGCCAGTGTCAGAATTAGGATTCACAAAAATGATCACTTTTTTGAAAGATGAGAAAGTACACAAAACATAAATACCTTCTGTACTTTCCCTTTTCCTTATTTTTAAGTTGCCTTTTAATAACTTGATACTATCTTTGGATGAGCTGGATATAGGATTCTTGTAAAAGATACAATGGGGAAAAATGAATGAACTTTGTTGTATATGTTTTTGGCTTAAGGAGGGAAGGAAGTTAATAGACAAGTGGCTTCTGATTGAATTACTGACGGAAATATTGGTGGCCTCAGATCAGCTGCAGCAAAACTAAAATTGCTAAAACTGTTATTGTTAAGACAGTTTCCAGTGCTTAAACAACTTTTCAGTTACCTGTGCTGCACCATAGATCAAATTGTGTAGCCATCTAGGAGGCATTAGTTTTTTAATAGTTTCTTATAGATGTCATAGGTTTTTTTTGTTGAGGTTAGATTTTTTTTTTTTTTTTTTTTTGAGATGGAGTCTTGCTCTGTCACCCAGGCTGGAGTGCAGTGGAGCCACCTCAGCCCACTGCAACCTCTGCCTCCCAGGTTCAAGCCATTCTCCTGCCTCAGCCTCCTGAGTAGCTGGGATTAGAGGAACGTGCCACTACGCCTGGCTAATTGTTGTATTTTTAGTAGAGAAGGGATTTCACCATGTTAGTCAGACTGGTCTTGAGCCCCTGACCTCGTGATCTGCCTGTCTTGGCTTCTCAAAGTGCTAGGATTACAGACATTAGCCACTGTGCCTGGCCGAGGTTAGATATTTTATGAGTGGTTTTTTTTTTCTGATTAAAATGATTACATTAGGTAGGTGTTTGCTAACAGCTGCTTCATAGATTTTCTAGGCTAATGCATCCACAAATTGTGTTCAATGGCAAAAATCTGTGGTGTTACATTGCCTTTATATTTCTATTAAAATAGATTCAAAATTGCTTTCTGAGGAAAATCTTGGCTTACCTGACAAATATTTCCTGTTTCCTTAATTTTGATAACACAGCATTAACCCTATTCCTGGTTCCGATGACTTTCAATGCAAATGAATATGCTCTAAATTGTTGACATGACTCTGCTTTTTGGATATTTTCAGAAATGCTGAGTCGGGGAGAAGTAACACTTAGGATTTCCTGAAATCTGCACTGTATTTGGGTGATCTAATTTTTATCTTTAGATTAAAAGAAAAAACAGAGGAACACTCTCTTTTTTCTGGATAGTCTTCTTCTAATTCCTCCTATGATTATTTTTATTGACTGCTGTTTAGGATCACACAAACACCCTAAGTCTAGGGACTGTAGGAGATGCAGGCCCAGGATCGCTGTGACTGACTGTTTTTACCGCAGAGGTGCACCTGGTAACGTGCTAAATTATCACATTGTGTTCTCTTAACAAGAGCCTGCAGAAATGTAGTACCTCAAATAACTGCTTTTTTTTTTTGTTTTTGAGACAGGCTTCACTCTGTCACCCATGCTAGAGTGCAGTGGTACAATCTTGGCTCACTGCAACCTCCACCTCCCGGGTTCGAGCAATTCTCCCACCTCAGCCTCCCAGAGAGTCAGGATTACAGGCATGCACCACCACATCCAGCGAATTTTTGTATTTTTTGTAGAGATGGGGTTTCACCATGTTGCCCAGGCTGGTCTCGAACTGTCAAGCTAAAGTAATCCACCCACCTCAGCCTCTCAAAGTATCGGGATTATAGGCGTGAGTCAATGCACCTGGCCAACTGCTTTTCTTGAGCAATTACTTTTATAATCTTGTGGGCATTTTGAATTATATAATCAAATGTGCTTCCTTTCATTGTATTGGTTGTTTAAAAATTCAGAGGCTTACTTTTAGCAAGCGCCCAGGCCCTATGGTGTACATTTTGTGAATTACTTTTATCCCAGGTTCTTATTTTGTCTATTCTTAGTTTTTTGGTTTTTTTTTCTGATTGGTTACTCCACTCCCTTTATATCTTATTATACTGTATATATTGTTTAAGCTATCTTTGATGTTTTTTGAATAGAATAAAGGAAAATATAAGACATAATTATTCATGATAATGCCACAAAGTTTAATTTTAAAATTAGGTAATGAGCTTAAAATAATCGAACCTGAAGATTATTCAATTTCCTGACTTCCACCATAATTACATGTATATTTTCACTATTTTATGATGACTATCCATGTAATTTGTATGAGTAGGAGATTGAAAGGAAAGAAACGAAATGATGAGTAAAGGCTGAAGCCAGGTGAGGCAGGGTGTTTGTAAAAAATGTAAGCAGGAAGGAAATTTGCGGAATCCAAGAGAAATAAAGCACTGTTCTTTAAGATTGCAAGAAGTAGCATGGACTGGAAGTGAATTGAGAAATACTAATTCAAAGAGACTGCTGTATGGGAAGCAGGAAGAAAGTGGCTAGTTGTTCAAGAGATTAGAATTCCCACAGTATCCAGTATCTCTCCAAGTGCATAGCACACTGGTCGTCATGTAACTGTTTGCTGTAACCTCTTTGATGTCTGTCTTCCCCATGAGACTGTTCTGGAGGATAAGGACTCAGTTTGTGAAATTCATCAAGAGATCAAGTGTATGTTTGTGTGACCAGCTGTTCTACAAAGAATAAACAACTTTTATGGCTAGGTGTGGTGGCTCAGCACTTTGGGAGGCTGAGGCAGGCAGATCACTTGAGGTCACTTCAAGACCAGCTGGGACAACATAGTGAAACCCCATCCCTACTAAAAATACAAAAATTATCCAGGCATGGTGGGTGGTGCCTGTAATCCCAGCTACTCGGGAGGCTGAGGCAGGAGAATCACTTGGATCCGGGAGGCGGAGGTTGTAGTAAGCAAGATTATACCACTGTACTCCAGCCTGGGTGACAGAGGGAGACTCCATCTCAAAAAAAAAAAAAAAACCCCACAAAAAAACAAAAAGAAACAGCTTTTAAATGATCAGTGAAGAAGTCAGGGAATTTTGTAGGCATCAATGATAAATTGGTCTTTTATGAGTAAAAAACGGATAAAAGAAGATGACTTACTAGTTGAAAGGACCAAATGAAGTAAGAGGTGTTTCCTATACAATACTGATTCAACCAAAGACTTCACAGACTATTTAATGTTGCGATTCTGGTGAGGAAAATTGGTATTCTGTAGATAATTCCTAGTGAAATTCAACATAATGTGTCATTACAGTAATTGCTGACAGTTTTATATGGCCCATTCATAAAATCTTACTAAGTTCTTTCCTATTCTGGACCTCTCTCTTCACCATCATCTTTTCTGCCACCATTCAGTTATTCAACAAATATTTGCTAAGCATTTAGCAAACACTAGCCATTGTCCTAGGTGCCTGAGTGCATAGTCCCATAGGTATTGCCTTCAAGGAGTTCATAGTTTAAGACCTGGGGTACTGCTTCAGAATCAGGTTATTAACAGCCGCACAATTTTATGTCTGCCATCTTGAGTATAATAAAAATATTGTAGGTCAGAATATTCAGAAAGGTACTGATTATACCTGTGTTGGAAATCACAGATACATGGAATCAAAAGGTTGTAAAAAATAAAGTTCAGAAATTGTTGGTTTTGTCAGCTCCCATTTAAGACTTTCTTGTTCACTGACCAGATCATTCAACAGAGACATGGTAACTTTTTTGGATGGAGCAATACTTCTTGCTAATCAGCATATACACACCCAGTGTTCTTGCATGAGGAAACATCCTGTCTGCAGAAGATTGCATCTCATCTACACAAAGCAGGAGTGGTGTTGTCAGTGTGTGTGTGTGCGCAAGAATTTATGTATCTGTATGCTGTGCAGAGAGGGGAAGATGGGGGAGGGCAGTGGGTTGTTAGTTAGCTTGCTTGATTTTTATCCACAGTTATTAAGAGATAAAATATTGTAGCAGAACCCCTAGAAGTGGTCGTTAGCTTTACAGAGAGGAAAGTCTCTGTCCCATTACCATGGCTTGCACTTCCAGCCCCAAAAGGCAAAAAGGGGAGCACGTAGCTCAATGGAATCAATAGCATGACGGGAAAGTCAATTCAGTCATATGATGGTGGATCATATCATCAGTGTAAAGGAGAGGAGACTACTGTTAGATGCATCACTCTGACTTTCCCCTGTCACTGTGGAAAAAGGAGGGAAAAACCCTCAATCATAATAGGAAAGGTAAACAATTTTTTACACTTAAAAACATATGTACATGTCTTCCTCTGTATTATTTTATAAATGTTGTTTTAATTTATCTACATGTACAGAAAGATGTAACTATCGCTAAATCTTGAGTAATAATGTGTGTGAATTCTAATTAATAGGTTTTAGTTCCATTAAGTATTAATAATTAATAGTAACTTCATTGAGTGTGAGAGTTCCACAAGGTTGCCTTAGAATTCTGAATGACATTTTGTTTCTGCTTTGTTGGATTTTGATATGTCAGATGAGAATTCAACCTTTCTCCTGCATGAATGAATTCGGCAGTCAGTTGAGAGAGAGCCAATTTTTAGGTTGCAGCCACCATTTGTATTTTTAGCTCCATCTGTTGTGTTTTATCAAGTTGCTATTAAAACTCTGATAAAATACTTAGTTTGCAGCATTGATATTGTCCCACTAGCCTCCCTAAAATAAGTGCTCCAGTTCTAATCCCCAGACATGTTCTTATGCTTCCCAGCATTTGGGTGGGCTTGCTAGTCTACTGTCAGAAAGAGCCTATTTTTATTTGAGGCCAGTTCATGGATACATCAGAGGCTTAACAGTTTTCAGTGGGGCTTTTTCTCGAACATGTGGATGCAATTAGTCTCCAGTTGACATTCAGAAGTCTCGTCTTCCTGGATTTCCTTCTTCCTCTTGTCCCCTCAGCCCTTTCCCAGAATTCCAGTTTCTAGCATCTCCCTGACCCTTGAGTTAGAGCCCAGGGAAATGTACCAGTGAATCCAACCTGGGCAAATGACAGGAAGTACGTGCATTCTTCAAAGTGGGGCATTTGCTGTTATTGATCATCTATTTTAACATAACTGATGCAGTAGTATTAATTTGTATATTAATATTAATATTTTATGTAATATTAATTTTTGAGGCCATCCTCTATATCAGAGGGTAAGCATATACAGTACAGCCTGCTCTTTAACTCCTTTTTCCTCATCTGACTCAATTTTCTGTTGATTAAATGTAGACTGAGAATGAAAGTATACTTGTTAGATTTGGCTACTTATTGAAAGCTGCAGTTTTGGCTAGGCCTAGTGTGGATCATGCCTGTAATCCCAGCACATCGGAAGGCCGAGGTGGGAGGATGGCTTGAGACCAGGAGTTTGAGACCAGCCTGGGCAACCTAGTGAAACCTCATCTCTACAAAAAATAAAAAACAGGCCAGGCATGGTGGCTCACGCCTGTAATCCCAGCACTTTGGAAGGCCGAGGCGGGAGGATCACAAAGTCAAGAGATCAAGAGCAACCTGGCCAACATGGTGAAACCCTGTCTCTACTAAAAATACAAAAATTAGCTGGGCATGGTGGCACGGGCCTGTAGTCCCAGCTACTCAGGAGGCAGGAGAATCGCTTGAACCCGAGAGGTGGAGGTTATAGTGAGCCGAGATCACGTCACTGCACTCCAGCCTGGCGACAGAGCAAGACGCCATCTCAAAAAAAATTAATTAATTAAGAAAAGAAAAGAAAGCTGCAGTTTGTAACTCAATAATCACACTATTAAACACCGTACCTTCTTGTAACTAACAGAGAAGCTTGGTTCATAACAAGTTTAGTTATTAATAAATGAGACCTCAATATGGTGTTCAAAGAAAATACTTGTGGAATGAAAGACATCTCTTGTGAATATATAGTGAGGGGAGCCTCAAAGTCTGTTACTTCTTTATGTTTCTCTCTCCAACAAAATATTATCTCCGTGGATGACAGTAGATCTTCAATAGCTTGCACTTACCTATCTTTATTATCTTTATCCCCAGTTGGTTTCAGTTTCCCTCCTCTGCAAGCAATTGTCTTTATTTCATCATTCCGGTAGACTTAGCGTTTTGAAAGCTGATGGATCAACAGAAGCCAGAAAATTATATATGCACAGCTAATGAATAATGGTGTGCAATCTGATTACTGTAAGCACAATTTTTAAAAAAAATCTGTTCAAACAGTTTATGTGAATAGCAACCTTTGTTCTCTCAGGCTTACTTGAGTGGAAAAAATCCTCTTGAAGCTGTAAAAGAACTTGTGGTACAATATTGATTAGTCGGTAATGCAAATTAGCTTTGGGTTTACTATTCAAATGTGGGGAAATGTCTTTGAATAAAAAAGTGAGACCCTTACTTTTGGCTCTGTGCTTCTTTCGGTGGTAGATTCCCTCAGACATACCTCCTTCATAATGACGGTGAAGATTATGGATTTAAAAATCATCTGTTGACCTTTACTATCATGCCTGAAATAAAGCTCCTAAGAAAAAAAATGTTAGTTTCAGTTATAGGTAAGTTCAATGGAGTTTCACTCCATCTCAACCACATTTTCCAAACCACTTGACCACTCAATGTTCACTGGAGACTTTAAGGTCATGGTAAAATGAGATAGCAATTTGGTAATAATTGATTTGAGGGCCAAGCTCAAAACCCACAAACCCCAAATCTATTAAACTATCCTGTTTTGAATGTTTACTTTAAAAAATAAGCAGATGATTTAAAAATAGTCACTTCATTTTTTATTGTATACCTGTAGTCTGAGAAAGGATTAAATTGAATAGTATAACAAAGCTTTCTGAAGACTCAAGATTTGAGCTGATATATTTTAGTAAGGAAAAGTTATTCCTGCTTCTTAATTTGGTCAAAAATATTATCTATTTTAAAACATTAGCTGGGTGTGGTGGTGCTAACTTGTAGTCCCAGCTACACAGGAGATGGAAGTGGAGGATCATTTGAGCCTGGGAGGTTGAGGCTTCGGTGAGCCTACACTGCGCCGCTGCACTCTAGTCTGGGTGTCAGCAAGTCCCCATCTCAACAAAAAAGTTATTTATCTCTAACAAAAGTCCCAGAGATGTGAAAATATTAAATTTTAAATCATCAGTAACAATCTAGATTCAAGTTGCTTTAAGAATGCTAGAATTAGCCGGGCGCGGTGGCTCAAGCCTGTAATCCCAGCACTTTGGGAGGCCGAGGCGGGTGGATCACGAGGTCAAGAGATCGAGACCATCCTGGTCAACACGGTGAAACCCCGTCTCTACTAAAAATACAAAAAAATTAGCTGGGCATGGTGGCGTGTGCCTGTAATCCCAGCTACTCAGGAGGC
>NW_022436978.1:18544507-18601928 GCF_009761245.1 Sapajus apella
AAAAAAAAAAAAAAAAAAAAAAAAAAAAAAAGAATGCTAGAATTGACTTTATTATATTGTTAATTCCTTTATATTGTGCCTTTTCTGTATTTGTAGCTATTATGTTTTTTAATTTGATTTTCTTTTTCACTATACAACAAACTAGGTATATTCCCAGATTGTTGTTTTGTAGGAATTAATCTTTGTTTTCATTAAAACTATTCTCTTGGCTGGGCGTGGGGGCTCACGCCTGTTATCCCAGCACTTTGGGAGACCAAGGCAGGCGGATCACCTGAGGTCAGGAGTTCAAGACCAGCCTGGCCAACGTGGTGAGACCCCATCTCTACCAAAATTACAAAAATTAGCTGGGTGTGGTGGTGGGTGCTTGTAATCCCAGATACTCAGGAGGCTGAGGCAGGAGAATCGCTTGAACCCAGATGGTGGATGTTGCAGTAAGTTGAGATGGCATCACTGCACTGCAGCCTGGGCGACAGGAGTGAAACTCCATCTAAAAAGAAAACAAAAAAACTATTCACTTTTTTTTAATATGATTTTCCATGATCTGATTTAATTTCACAACCTGAGTTTAGTAATTATTTAGTAGCCAGAAAAGCCACGCTATACACCCACATTTTCTTGGCCCTGATAGGCCTTTTAATCCACTGTGTACAATTTAATCCACATACCGGGTATTAAACGGCAACAATAGAATCAATAATAGTCCCTACTATTTTTTGAGGACTCAGTAGGAGCCAAGCCCTCAACTAAATACATAACACATTATCTGATTTAATCCTCTATAATCCCAAGGAGGGCATTATTTCATTCCTATTATGACACTATTACTATTACATAGCTACCATTTGTTGAGCTTAGTAGAAACTAAATGCCGTACACATATCATTTAATCCTCACAACAACTATATTTTATTTACAGTTACATCAGCCATATGGTTAAAATGCTTGTTAAAGTACTGAAACACTTCCACAGTGGCCAGCGAAGAGCTGCTGCCCTGAGTTCCCCGTGTATCCTCCACGCCACACCCTGTTTCTCCAGTTGCCCGAGTCTTCTGCTGGGGACCCCTCAACCTTGTCCTCCTCAAATTCAGAAACTAAAGGGTTAACGCCGGGCACAGCAGGTGCTCCCAACATCAAGGGCAATACCAGAGCCCATCTGATTGGTTGGTGTCCAAGATGTACCCGTTGTTAACTATTTTGGCTATTACCAGCAATGTAGGTATTACAGTTCCCATTTTGCAGGTGAGGAAACTCACATAAGTACACAGAAGTTAAGCAAGTTGCCTAAGATCACTAACCTAGGAACTGTCGGAACCGGAATACAAACCCAGGTCTCTCTAAGGTTAAAATATTTTTTCCTAACTAGTATAGTGTGCTAAAAAATGGAGAAAACCACCTGACCATTGATGGGGACTTCCTAGGCGCAATGTGAATAGCTTTGGAATTCTACTCTCTGTTGGACTCTCGTATGATGGATTTAATTCTTAAAGCTGTGAAAATACTGTTCTCTTAACTGGTTCCCAGACACAATAATGAGCATGCAAGTACTGGATTGATGATGGGTCTTGCTTAGCATCATTTTGCTCTCATCCTGTATTCACTAATTTAGCCCATGTTGTATTACTTTGCAATAATCTCTCTAGAGGTAAAAATTACCTTATTCATTTTATGACTGTGTGGCCAAATAAACAGCCTTGGCATTCAGGCTAACTGTTAAACACACCAAGAATGATAAGTTAAAAAGTAACATTTTAATATACTTTTAAACTATGCTTACTTTTATATAATTTAATGCCTAAAATCCAAAGACCAAAGGCTAAAAATCTTTGTTATTACATTTTGCTTCTCTACTTATATGTCTTATCTGCTGTCTTTCCCTCCATTCCCAATAAAAAGCTAACCTCCAATTTAATGTACATCCTGTGCAAGTCATGTACACAATCCTGTCCTTAATATTTAAGAAAATTCTAATGCTATGATTATAGTACTGTGTATCTTTTTTTTTCTTTAGATGGAGCCTCGCACCATTGCCCAGGCTGGAGTGCAGTGGCACGATCTCAGCTCACTGCAATCTCTGCCTCCTGGGTTCAAGCAATTCTCCTGTCTCAGCCACCCGAGTAGCTGGGACTAAGGCGTGTACCACCACACCCAGCTAATTTTTTTATATTTTTTAGTAGAGATGGGGTTTCACCATGTTGATCAGGATGGTCTTGACCTCCTGACCTTGTGATCCGCCCGCCTCGGCCTCCCAAAGTGCTGGAATTACAGGCGCGAGCCCACTCCACCCGGCCAGTACTATGTATCTTTTAAAATCAGTAACTTAGATCAACACATGAACCAACAATTCTGCTGACTACAAAGCACACTTTTATTTAACAAAACGCAGCAAATTCCCAGAACTGAGTATGCCATGTCCCTTAGCCAAAGCAGGAAAATTTGACTAGGAGAAAAAGCAGAAGTACCTGGTCACGGTGAAAGGGTGGTATTTGGAGATAGAAGAGGCAGTAAAATCTCTTGAAAATATGTCTGGCATCAAGTCGCAGAGCCAAGAAGTTTTCTTTTCTTTTTTGTTTTTTGTTTGTGACAGGGTCTCACACTTCTGCCCAGGCCGGAGTACAGCAGCACAAGCATAGCTGACTGCAGCGTCGACCTCATGGACTCAAGGGGTCCTGCCGCCTCAGCCTCCTGTGGAGCTGGGACTATAGGCATGTGCTGCCATGCCTGACTAATTTTTAAATTTTTTTGTAGAAACAGGTCTCACTGTGTTGAAAACTCCTGGCCTCAAGCGATCCTTCTGCTTCGGCCTCCTGGTGTTAAGATTACGGGCAGGATCCACGGTGCCAGGCCAAAGAAGCTTCCTTAATGGAGGCCTCAGCGTTATGGCCAAAGGCAGGCTGGCTCTTTGGGACAGTATGTACCTACTGGTTGCTCTGATATTGTAAAAAAAAAAAATATATATATATATATATATTTTTATTTTTTATTTATTATTTATTATTTTTTATTTATTATTTTTTTTGAGACGTAGTTTCACTCATGTTACCCAGGCTGGAGCGCAATGGCGCGATCTCGGCTCACCACAACCTCCGCCTCCTGGGTTCAGGCAATTCTCCTGCCTCAGCCTCCTGAGTAGCTGGGATTACAGGCACGCACCACCATGCCCAGCTAATTTTTTGTATTTTTAGTAGAGACGGGGTTTCACCGTGTTGACCAGGATGGTCTCGATCTCTTGACCTCATGATCCACCCGCCTCGGCCTCCCAAAGTGCTGGGATTACAGGCTTGAGCCACCGCGCCCGGCGTAAAATATATATATTTAATCTTGTTCCCTATTTCCTGAGCATATAGCTCCTAAAATCCTTGGAATCTCAGGAGTGTAAGAGTGTCTTCTGTATGCTAATGAGACTATATATATATATATATATATATACATATATTTTTGAGATGAGTCTCACTCCGTCACCCAGGCTGGAGTGCAGTGGCGTGATCTCTTCTCACTGCAACCTCCTCCTCCTGCGTTCAAGCAATTCACCTGCCTCAGCCTATCAAGTAGCTGGGATTACAGGGGCACGCCATCCTGCCAGCTAAGTTTTGATTTTTAGTAGAGACACAGTTTCACCATGTTGAGCAAGCTGGTCTCGAACTCCTGACCTCAGGTGATCTACCTGCCTCGGCCTCCCAAAGTGCTGGGATTACAAATGTAAGCCACTGCACCTGGACTGTAGTATCCTTTATAATAAATCAGTATGTGTAAATGTGTAGTATATGTAATATCTATTTCCCTGAGTTCTATGAGCCACTCTAGTGAATTAATTAAGCCTGAGGAGGGTCCCAAGGGAACCCTGATTTATAGCAGGTCAGTCAGATGCACCACCTGTGCTTAAGACTAGCCTCTGAATTGGAGTCTCGTGGAACTGAGCCCTCAACCTGAGGGTCTGACACTATTTCCGGGTAAACAGTGTCAGAATTGAATTGAATTGGAAAAACTGTACACATTTGGGGTCGCAGAAGTGTTCTGTGCTGTGAGAGTATAGCAGGAGAAAATTTTTTTTTTTTTTTTTTTTTATTCTTCCACTTGCATTCAAGTTTGCAGTCGGATTTTGGCTCTATCTGAGGCTCCAGGGGACCAGCAGAGGAGTCAATCCCCAGCAGCGCCAAGCAACCTCACCCCAAAGCAGCCGAAGGGATGAAATCCCCACCTGCTGTCTCTCCTGGGCCCTGAGCAACACCTGGGGCCCTACGGTTGTGGCTGCACAGCTCTTCAGTGATGTTTAATCCTGGGACTTTTAGTAGCGTTTGGGAAGGAATGCACTGTACCTCACCATCACTTTTGCACAAGTTCAAGGCTGCAGGAAGGATCTGAGCTCAGAAAGTTGTAGGAACGCAGCTAAAACTGGAGATTTTCCTCACCATTCTACCCAAAGAGATCAGGATTGATGGGGAGAAGCCAAGGTGGAAGCTATTTGATTGCTGAGGACTGGAGCAAGCACTCTGTGGGAATCGCTTGAGGACCTAATGGAAGACAGAAGGGACTTGTGAGGGGTGGGCTGAGTCTCTGGCACTACCCTGGAGAGGCCTGAGCCAGTGATGATTGTGGTATCCTCATTTCCTTGAGTCATTTTTTTCCTGGGGACCTCAGGAGTGTCTGAAAAAAATTAAAATAAAGTCCGGCCAGGCGCGGCGGCTCACACCGATAATTCCAGCACTTTGGGAGGCCAAGGTGGGCAGATCACCTGAGGTCAGGAGTTCAAGACCAGCCTGACCAACATGGAGAAAGCCCATCTCTACTAAAAATACACAATTAGCTGGGCAAATGAAGTCCGCTTTCGTTTGGTGGTGCATGCCTGTATTCCCATCTACTAGGGAGGCTGAGGCAGGAGAATTGTTGGAATCTGGGAGGCAAAGGTTGCAGTGAGCTGAGATTCCACCATTGCACTCCAGCCTGGGCAACAGGAGCGAAATTCCATCTAAAGAAAAGAAAAAAAAAAAGAAGTCCTTTTTTTATAGATGCATATCGAAATATATATGGAAGAAATGATATTTCTTAGATTTGCTTAAAATAATCTGGAGACTCTTAATAGAACTGACATCAATTTTGTTACGTGACTAAAGCCTGTGAATGCTGTTAGTGTTCTCCAGATCTTTCCATTTGTAAATTTATTTGTTCCTTTGAGGGTCCTTATCTTTCTTCACCAGAGCCTATTTAGACCTTATTTCTGCTTCATGGATTTTGTCTAGCGTCCTCCACCCTTCAGTAGCATATGAACTATTTTCTACATTTGTTTCTTAGTAAAGCACACATACACACAAGGACAAATTTTGCTATTAAAATATACACTTGATATTCTTATCATAAAAGTGGAGTCATAGAATCTGAAAGCGGTTAAACTTATCAAATGCACATAATGCATCAAGAATAGAGTGTGATTGAGAGAGGCTAAAAAAAAATCTGCCTTGAAGAATAGACAGATTTAGTCCGAGGACAAAATCACACAGAAACAACTGTAACAACAATTAACGTTTATGGACTTCTTACTATGTATGTGCTCAGTACTTAGCTAAGTGCTTGTGTGCAGTTAATCCTTGCAACTCCGTGATAGGTACTATGTACTATTATTATTCCTAAAATACGAAAGAGGAAACGGAGTGTGCAGACTTTAGTTAACTTGCTATGTCGCACAGATAGTAGACTGGCATAGTAGAACGTAGACCCCAGGTCTCTCTGAAGCAAAAGCTCATGTTAGGCACAATTGCACAAAACTAGCAGTATCCTCTTCAATTGAGATTTGCTCTGAACATTGATTCTGCAGAGCAATACACAGCAAACCTTGCCTATTTAACACATGAATGCTGTGATAGTTAATTTTATGTGTCAACTAGTCAAGCATCCAAAAATACCCTCAAAGACCACCCAGAATAATGAGATTAATATTTCAATTGGTAGAGTAAAATAGTTGCCCTCCATAATGTGGATGGGTCTTGTCCAATCAGTTGAAGGCCAGAGTGGAACCTAAAGACCCTAGTGAGAGGGAATTCTCCAGAAGATCAATTGAGACTTTGTTTGCATCACTGAGTCTTCTGCTGCCTCTCTGCCGGTTGGCTCACACTGCAGATTTGGGCTTGCCAGTCTCTGTAATCATGTGAGCCAATTCTTTATACTAAATCCCTTTCTGGAGAGATAGAAGGATACTCCAATTTGTTTTATTTTTTTGGAGAACTCTGACTAATACAATTGTATTTCAAGAAACCCAAATAGAAAGAAGGTAATATAGGCCGGGCGCGGTGGCTCACACCTGTAATCCAAGCACTTTGGAGGCCAAGGTGGGCGGATCACCTGAGGTCGGGAGTTCAAGACTAGCCTGACCAACATGGTGAAACCCCGTCTTAAAAAAAGAAAGAAAGAAGGTAATAAAAATTGCTACTAAATTTTGCAACACTGACATATAGTAATTTTATAGGAAAGTGGTCTTTCCTTCCTATGAATCAGTTCCTGAAGTAATGTCCTTCCAAAAGTCATGAGCAGATGGTCCTACCTGCCATGTTTGATTCTGTCTTGGACACAAGGCTAAAGGAAATAGGCTGAAGTTTTATCATCAACATTTTTTCCAATATCATTCCATTGGTAGAAATGCAGACCTTCTGCTCTTTCATGAAATAAAATTATTTATTAATTCAATACACACTGGCAGACCCTATACTAGGCATAGCAAATAGTCTCTGACCCCAAGTAGCTTGGTTGGGAGCCAGACAAGCTGAACCTGTCACACAAGAATGCCGTACCTGCTGTATTAGAGGCATGCCTCAAGTGCAGTGAGTACAAAGAAGTGGCGTCTAAATCTGTGGGAGAGGCAGGAAGACACTCAGAAATACTGGTTTTAATATAAAAATGTATTTTGAGGCCGGGCGCGGTGGCTCAAGCCTGTAATCCCGGCACTTTGGGAGGCCGAGGCAGGTGGATCACGAGGTCAAGAGATCGAGACCATCCTGGTCAACATGGTGAAACCCCGTCTCTACTAAAAATACAAAAAATTAGCTGGGCATGGTGGCGTGTGCCTGTAATCCCAGCTACTCAGGAGGCTGAGGAAGGAGAATTGCCTGAACCCAGGAGGCGGAGGTTGCGGTGAGCCGAGATCGCACCATTGCACTCCAGCCTGGGTAACATGAGTGAAACTCCGTCTCAAAAAAAAAAAAAAAAAAATGTGTTTTGGTAGGGAATCACAGACAGATTTTTTTCTTTCAAACCTTCACCTAAGGCAAGCTCCACATTGCATCAACACAAAAAAATTCCTATTCTCCCTGCTTTTTCTTTTCTTTTTTTTTTTTTGAGACGGAGTCTTGCTCTGTTGCCCAGGCTGGAGTGCAGTGGTGGGATCTCAGCTCACTACAACCTCCCCCTCCCAGGTTCAAGCGATTCTCCTGCTCAGCCACCCAAGTGGCTGAGACTACAGACACCTGCCACCGCGCCCGGCTGTTTTTTGTGTTTTTAGTAGAGACGGGGTTTCACCATATTCGTCAGGCTGGTCTTGAACTCCTGTCCTTGTGATCCACCCACCTCAGCCTCTCAAAGTGTTGGGATTACAGGCGTGAGCCACCTTCCCCAGCTCTATTCTACTTTTTTATTCTTGCTGCTTGGCCTTCTCTGCCTAGGTATAAAACTGATGCGGATTCTAGTTTAATATCCATGAGGAACTCATGGTTTCCTAGGCAATTTCATTTTTTCTCTTTCTGGCCTTTACAGAGTCTCTGAAGGGTGGATTTCTGAGCAAAATTTTGCTGAATGAAAACGTGTGTATCCAAAATGGAGTCACAACCCCTTTTCTCCGGTCTCAGAGCAGGAGTGTCCGCTTCTGACTCCGGTAGCCGGCCTCTGACAGTGATTCATTTCTCCACTGGGTTTTCACACTCTAATGCAATTAAGGATTTGGATATTGCTCAAAATAGTTAACTATAAGCTCTTCTATTTTCTCCCTTCTCTGAATTAGTTTTACTTGGGAGCCAAGACTGACAAGTCATATTTAAGAGCTTGATCTTTCTGGAAGAGAAAAGTGGCTATACAGAAGGAAGGGAGGAAGGAAGGAGGGAAGGAGGGAAGGAGGGAGGGAAGGAAGGATGGAAGGAGGAAAGGAAGGAGGGAAGGAGGGAAGGAAGGAGGGAAGGAGGGAAGGAGGGAAGGAAGGGAGGGAGGAAGGGAGGGAGGGAGGAAGGGAGGGAAGGAGGGAAGGAGGAAGGGAGGAGGGAAGGAAGGGAGGGAAGGAGGGAAGGAGGAAGGGAGGAGGCAGGGAAGGGAGGGAAGGAGGGAAGGAGGAAGGGAGGAGGCAGGGAAGGAGGGAAGGAGGAAGGGAGGAAGGGAGGAGGGAAGGAGGGAGGGAGGGAAGGAAGGAAAGAAGGAAGGAAGGAAGGAGGGAAGGAGGGAGGGAGAGAGGGAAGGAGGGAGGGAGAGAGGGAAGGAAGGGAGGAAAAAAAGCCACTGTGACCTTACAAGCAGCTCCTTTATGCCTACTTGCTCAATCATAAAGAAGTTTAATCATTTCAATGCCTGCTGGAACTAAACTGCTCTCCAAATGGACTCCTTGCCCATTTCTGTCTCCTGGAAACTTTCTTGATCCAATTGGAATTTCTACATTAGAATATTAATAGTTTTTATATCTGTTGATAAGATAGTAGAACATAAGCTGGGTGAGGTGGCATGCTCTTGTAGTCCCAGCTACTTGGGAGGCTGAGGCAGGAGGATGTCTTGAGGCCAGGAGTTCAAGGCTTCAGTGCAAATGATCATATCTGTGAATAACCACGGCACTCCAGCCTAGGCAACATTGTGAGACTCCATTTCTAAAAAAGATTTTTTTAAAGAGAGAGAAAGAGACTAGAAAATAATTATCAGATTTTAGGCATAATTGTATGATTTAAAACTGATCTAATTATACATGTATAACTTTGTAACTTACATATAAAAAGTTTAAATCAAGAGAGGCTGGCCAGGCGTGGTGACTCATGTCTGTAATCCCAGCCCTTTGCGAGGCCGAGGTGGGCGGATCACAAGGACAGGAGTTCAAGACCAGCCTGGCCAATATGGTAAAACCCCATCTCTACTAAAAATACAAAAAATTAGCTGGGTGTGGTGGCACGTGCCCGTAATCCCAGCTACTTGGGAGGCTGAGGCAGGAGAATCACTTGAACCTGGGAGGTGGAGGTTGCAGTGAGCCAAGATTGTGCCACTGTACTCCAGCCTGGCGACAGAGCAACACTCCATCTCAAAAAAAAAAAGAGGCTAGGGTAGGTATATTTCATTTTTATAAAAGGTTCTGCCCCTCACTCTTCCTTCGTCTCTCTAAGAACGAGGAGAGATTTTGGAGCTGAGACAGATTTGTGACTTACTGGCTAGTGATGCTCTAACCAGGGCATTCCTGCGGCATCTTGGGGTTTGGAGAGCATGACAGCTTGACAAGACCTTGCTGAGGTTGAAGGGTGATGGCATACAACAAGGATCAGTTTGTTTTATGCAGGTGTCAGTGGCCAAATGGGATCCAATTTGAAGGGACAGAGCAGGCAGCAGCAGTTCTGGATGCTGTGTAAACCAGAGAGGTGTGTTCATGATGGGGTGAGACACACCATAGCCCAGCTCTGGAAACGGCACCAGCAGTAGCCAGGAGACAATGAGGTCCCCAGCCAGCTTGCTGGGGATCAGAGCTGGGCTCCAATCCCACAGAGATTCAGAAGCGGGTACAACCAGGCACCGAGGGCCAGCTATGAACCTGGTCATTTTTGGCGAAATTTCTATCTAAAATTTTAGCTAGAAATAGTGGCTCCTCGGAGCTCATGCGAGCATCCAGGCTTTGCTTTTCATCATGGGAGCTCAGGGGAGCAGATGAGCATCATTCCCGTGGGAGAAGCATGTAGGAATTAAGCTGAGGCTGGAAAGGGGTAAAGGTTTCAGCCAAGTGTGATGGATTTCACAGCTGGAGTGATTCTAGTTGGGATGGCCTGAGAAC
The DNA here is from genome assembly GCF_009761245.1 of Sapajus apella. Taxonomy (NCBI): domain Eukaryota; kingdom Metazoa; phylum Chordata; class Mammalia; order Primates; family Cebidae; genus Sapajus; species Sapajus apella. The sequence continues at coordinate 18,554,490 of NW_022436978.1, forward strand.
TGAGAACCAGTAACTCAGAAAGGAGGCCAGTGATGCAAGTTGACGGTACACAGGTGAGACTGCTGTTAATGCTTTCCAAAGTCCCACGTAACATTTCTTTTCTTTTCTCTTTTTTTTGAGACAGAGTCTTGCTCTGTCACCAGGCTGGAGTGCAGTGGCACGATCTTGGCTCACTGCAACCTCCACTTCCTGGGTTCAAGTGATTCTTTTGCCTCAGCCTCCAGAGTAGCTGCGACCACAGGGGCCCACCACCATGCCTGGCTATTTTTTTTTTAGTTTTAATAGAGTCGGGGTTTCACCATGTTGGCCAGGATGGTCTCGATCTCTTGACCTCTTGATCCGTCTGCCTCAGCCTCCCAAAGTGCTGGGATTACAGGCGTGAGTCACAGCGCCCGGCGTTTTTTTTTGACGTTGTCGTTGTTGTTTTTTGTTTGTTTTGGATGGAGTCTTGCTCTATTGATAAGATAGTGGAAAATAAACTGGGTGAGGTGGTGTGCTCTTGCAGTCCCAGCTACTTGGGAGGCCGAGGCAGGAGGATATCTTGAGGCCAGGAGTTCAAGGCTGCAGTCCACAGTGATCACAGCTGTGAATAACCACTGCCCTCCAGCCTGGGCAACATAGTGAGACTCCATCTCTAAAAAAGATTCTAGATACTCCATCTCTAAAAAAATTGATTCTCCTGCCTCAACCTCCGGAATAGCTGGGACTACAGGCACCTGCCACCATGCCCGGCTAATTTTTGTATTTTTAGTAGAGATGGGGTTTCACCATGTTTGCCAGGTTGGTCTTGAACTCCTGACCTCAAGTGATCCGCCTGCCTTAAAATGTTGGGATTACAGGCATGAGCCACTGCACCTGGCCCATGTAACATTTCTACTTGTATTTCATTGTCCAGAATTTAGGCACATGGCCACAGCTAGCTTCAAGAAAATATATTCTTTTATTCCAAGTGACAGTTTGCCCAGATAAAAATTGGGCTTCTGTTAAGTAGGAAGAGAATTGTTATAGATAGGCAACCAACACTTTCAATTACAATCCCTATAAGCCTTGCAAGAGTATCGCCTTTGTCTTTTAAATCCTAACTGCGGGCAGGGTGCGGTGGCTCAAGCCTGTAATCCCAGAACTTTGGAGGCCAAGGCGGGCGGATCACCTGAGGTCGGGAGTTTAAGACCAGCCTGACCAACATGGTGAAACCCCATCTTGAAAAAAAAAAAAAAAAAAGAGAGAGAAAAATAATAATAATAATAATGTTTTCGCTGGGCGCGGTGGCGCGTGCCTGTAGTCCCAGCTACTTGGGAGGCTGAGGTGGGAGGATCGCTTGAGCCCAGGAGTTCTGGGCTGTAGTGCGCTATGCCGATGGGGTGTCCGCACTAAGTTCAGCATCAATATGGTGACCTCACAGGAGCGGGGGACCACCAGGTTGCCTAAGGAGGGGTGAACTGGCCCAGGTCAGAAACGGAGCAGGTCAAAACTCCCGTGCTGATCAGTAGTGGGATCGTGCCTGTGAATAGCCACTGCACTCCAGCCTGGGCAACATAGCAAGACCCCGTCTCTAATAAATAAAAATTTAAAAAAAAATTATGTATTTTTTGTGTCTGCCCTAAATGAAGTTCACAGTTTATGGAACCTGAACACTGCAACTGCCTTATGGCAGCATTTTTCTCTTGCCATATGACGTTTGCCTGTCAGACCTCATTATGACCATGGACTTGTTTGCTAGTGCAAAGTTGAACTTAGATTAGATGCGAACTCTTTGCCAAGTTCACTGGTTGAGAAAGTCGCTTTAGAATTGCAGGACTTGCGTGTCCTCTTTTTGACCTCTTTGCATTTTCTTCCTTATCTTGGTAACCACAGAAACAGCTTGGAGAGGTGAAGTCCCACCAGATCCATTTTTTCACGGCATGGAAGACCATCAGTGCTTTGTCAGTGACAACTTGACCCAAAAGGTGAAGGGTTGAACTGAGAACGGCAACTAGCCTGGCTTTTAAAGGCTGCTGGGAGCAAGGGGTTATCATCCCTGCACTGTTTCTGTACTCACACATCCCTGTCCCTTCAGTTCTCCTTCCACAGGTCCCTGGTCCCTCCCCCAGGCAGTCACTCTGTCCCGTTTAGATTCCTTTGTCCTTATCTGCCTCCCTTGATCTGCCTACCTCTGCGTCCTCTCTCAAGGTGCGCAGTGAGTGTGAACTTTGGATTATAGCAATCTTTTTTTTTTTTTTTTTAGTTGGAGTCTCTGTCACCAGGCTGGAGTGCAGTGGCACGATCTTGGCTCACTGCAACCTCCGCCTCCCGGGTTCAGTGATTCCCCTGTGTCAGCCTCCTGAGTAGCTGGGATTACAGGTGGACACCACTACACCCAGCTAAGTTTTGGGTTTTTAGTAGAGACAGGGTTTCACCATACTGGCCAGGCTGGTCTCGATTTATTAACCTTGTGATCCGCCCGCCTGGGCCTCCCAAAGTGCTGGGATTACAGGCGTGAGCCACTGTGTCCCGCCTGGATTATAGCAATCTTATGAGCAAGGGCACCGGATTCTCAATTTCCTGCCATGTAAGAAGGAAATAAAACCTACTTCTTAGAGTTATTTTAAGGATAAAATGAGGGAAAAAGATGTGTTTATGTATGTATTTCTAGGCATACAATAGGCATTCTATAAATGTTGGTTTATTTTTCTCCTTGTCAATCTTTCTCTCCTGGGACATTTCCATGTTCTTTTTATCGTGGAAGCTGTACTGCTTACAGTAGCGCCTGAAGCAGCAACGTTAGAAATGTCAGCTCTCAGGCCCTCCCCCGCGCCTGCGTTGCAACAGTATCCCAATGTTCTATATACGTGTTAAAGCCTGAGAAGCACCAATCCACAACAGACGTCCTCACTTTTTAACCCACTTTCTAAAGGGGAGAGAATAGTGGCCCGCACTGATTGCATGCCTTGTCAGTTCCAGATGCCAGCTTCTTAACTGCACTTTACGCATCCTCACTGAGACTAGTGTCTCCTCTTTACCTGGGAAGAAGTGGAGATGGAAGGAGTTAACTCCTGAGCTCAAGATTACGTCCGTCAGACACAGAAAAACAACTCTTTTTAATACGCTGCAACTTTGATTTTGTTTTCAGTATGACATGCTTAACTGGTTTTAATACACCGTATCCAGAAATATACCAGTCTAGACTCAAATTAGTAAATTTCACCCAAAAGTTGTCATGGGGCCAGGCACGGTGGCTCACGATTGTCATCCCAGCACTTTGGGAGGCTGAGGTGGGCAGATCACTTGAGGTCAAGAGTTTGAGACCAGCGTGGCCAACATGGTGAAACACCGTCTCTACTAAAAACACAAAAATTAGCCGAGCATGATGGCACATGCCTGTAATCCCAGCTACTCGGGAGGCTGAGGCAGGAGAATCGCTTGAACCCGGGAGGCAGAGGTTGCGGTGAGCTGAGAGTCTGCCATTGCACTCCAGCCTGGGTGACAGAGCCAGAGCCAGTCTCCATCTCAAAAACAAAAACAAAACACACACACACACCCCCCAAAAATCTGTCCAGTCCCTTCTAGAGAAGCCCCACAGATACCTAGGAAAGAGCTCGTCACTTCTAAACACGTCCCCTAACTTCCTTCCTCTGCTCTTCTTTTCTTTTTTTCTCTCTCCATTTCTTTCTTTTTACCAGCTCCTTATGATGTATACTGATTTTAAAAAATCTTTTTTTCCAGGGCCGTACAAACAAATCCAGTCTCTTCTACAACTCTCTGGAGATGAATAATTACTATGATTTTTATCCATATCTCTCCATCTAAGATAAAAGAATCACTCCAGTTAAAAGTCATAGATTTCAAGCATTCTGTATAAACCAACATTAGCTGACATTTACCGAGTGCCTGCTATGGGCCAGACGCTATCTATATACCACTTCTAATCCTTACAGCCCTGTCAGATGCCTTAGTGGCAGTTAATAATTACAAAGCCTTTACAATCAACTCATCTAGGATCTGGTAAAACACAAGTAAAGGGCTTATGCTAGGCCGGGCGCAGTGGTTCACGCCTGTAAGCCCAGCGCTTAGAGGCGGGTGGATCACCTGAGGTCAGGAGTTTGAGGCCAGCCTGACCAACAAGGAGAAACCCCATCTCTACTAAACAAACAAAATTAGCCAGGCGTGGTGGTGCATGCCTATAATCCCAGCTACTCGGGAGGCTGAGGCAGGAGAATTGCCTGAACCCGGGGGCGGAGGTTGCAGTGAGCTGAGATCGAGCCACTGCACTCCAGCCTGGGTGACAAAAGCAACAAGAGCAAGAGCAAAACTCAGCCTCAAAAAAAAAAAAAAAAGCTTATGCTGGAGGCTGACACATAGCGACATTCAATAAATATTAATGGCTGACACAAAGTGACATTCAATAAATATTAATGGCTGGCACATAATGACATTCAATAAATGTGAACTGATACTGTCTCCTGTACTTGGGAAGAATTTGGAGAACATTCGACTCAACCACAGTGTTATACGTAGCATTAACCTGGGGACCTTTCCTGGCTCCCGACGGGCTATTTCTCTGCATTTGTATTAACTACATAGTTTGGTCCTTAAGCTGTTTAAAAGAGCGACTAAGGGTCAAGGACGGAGGCCTGCATTGTTCAAAAGCTTCAGGTTATTCTGGGCCAGGCCTTCGCACAGGTATTCGAGGTCTGCTTCTTCCACGGAAGAACCTCTGTCTGGCACAAGAAAACCAGCACCTGAAAGTGAACTTTCAGCTCTAACGAGAGACTGCCAAAGAGACAGCGCTAGCTTGAATCTCACAAATTCAAATTCATCTTGAAAAACTGCAACTTTTCTCAGCTCAGTGAAAGAGAAGAGGAAAGAGTTGATGTCCTCTGTTGGTCCGGTGTGAGTCTGCCGACGGCTGCAAGTACCCCAGCCTGAGAACTGATAGGGGCAGGCATTTATTGTTTGGGGAACATCATTTCGTAAACGGGCATTAGAATTCTAGAATTTATCATTTGAGAGGCTGTATTTGAACTCAGCATCACTCTTTCGCTCCTACAAGCATTCCCTTGGACTTCTGGGCCAGCTCCCTTGGGCTCACACTTCTTTAAACCCAGAAGGATTGTCAAACTAGCCTAGGTGATCAGACAGACCTCAGCAGCTGGACCCCTGTAGCTGCTGATCTGGCATGTTCTCCTTTAGGAAGGGAGGGGGTCTGGAATAAGGAGTTCCCAGTCAGATTTAGGGACTATGGGAAGAAACCTGCTGGAAGGAGACCTGGGGTTTGATTCCTGGGTGGTGTTGGGAACTGTTCTTCCTCTAACAGGATCATATCAGTTCACAGCTCTTTCTGTTTTATTTCATGTTGGCTCCCTGCTAAAAGTTAAATTTGACATAAAGTTAAGGTGACTTTTGAAGCACACAAGGTCACCCTAGTGACCGAGTCTCCTGTGTCATAAAATGTCAGAGCCAGAAGCAAGTCTGGCTTTCCATGAAGCAAAGGAAACGTTAGCATTAGAGCTCCATCTGGCATGGGCCCCTTCCCAGGTCCTGGGAGGGGCCCTAGCAATGTGTTTATATTGTTATATTGCTAAAAGATAGAGGATACATTTTTTAAAGGTAAAATCATGACGTTCATAGAGATAAAATGAACATGTGTCAAAAATTTTATTTAACTCATTGATTAATAAAGGAACAAATGAGGTTACAACTGGTTTGAAGGAAAATTTAAGCTATATATGTATCATATATATAATGTGCGTGTATGTATACACACATTATATATATATATATGCACACACGTTTTATATATATACACACATTAAAAATTTTTTTTTTTATTTTTAAGACGGGGTTTCACCATGGTCTCGATCTCTTGACCTCGTGATCCGCCTGCCTCAGCCTCCCAAAGTGCTGGGATTACAGGCGTGAGCCACTGAGCCCGGCACACACATTTTGTATATATACACATTATATATGTATATATGCACACACATTTTATATATATAAACATACACATTTTATATATACGTAAACATTTTATATATATGCACACATTTTATATATATACACACACATTTGATATATATACACATTGTATAATATGCACACACACATTTTATATATATACACACATTTTATATATTTATGCACACACGCACATTTTATATATATATACACGCACATTATATATATACACATATATATGCACACACATTATATATATACACACACATTTTACATATGTATATATGCAACTAGGATTGTGCAGATACACTTACACACTCAAAAGTAGTAAGTATCCGCAGAGCAGTAATCAATTCTTGTGTAATACTTCGTATTCCACAAAGCAACATACAATTGCATTTCTTTATTATTATTATTTTTTATTTTTATTTTATTATTATTTTTTTGAGATGGAGTCTCAATCTGCTGCATGGGCTGAAGTGCAATGGTGTGATCTCAGCTCACTGCGACCTCCGCCTCACGGGTTCTAGCAATTCTTCTGTCCCAGCCTCCCGAGTAGCTGGGATTACAGGCGCGCTGCCATATCCGGCTAATTTTTTGTATTTGAGTAGAGATGGGGTTTCACCATGTTGCCTAGGCTGGTCTCAAACTCCTGAGCTCTGGCAATCCACCTGCCTCAGCCTCCCAAAGTGCTGAGATTACAGGTGTTAGCCACTGTGCCCGGCCATACATTTGCATTTCTATGAACAGCAGTCATTTGTGAAAAGACACAGGCCCATACAGAACCAGAAAACCAAGTAGGGTGTGCCAATAAGGCACTCATCACTTTTTATTTTCTGGTCTATTTCAGAGTCATTCACATTTTTTCCTAGCAGTATGGTCATATGCTTTGTAAAATTTCAAGAATCGAACATTTTAGCCATAATGATTGATTTGGTACAAGTTTCCACGCCAACTTCCCTCTGTAACACTTTCTCCCTTGGCCTTGGAGTGGCTGTGAACAGTTTTGGGATCCAGATCAGAGCCAGTTAAGCTAGAAATATATTTAGTGAAGATTTTAATAAGATACATTAGTATGTGCACTGTCACCCCCATGGGTAAAGTTATTGCTAGCCATTCCAGTAGAGAAATGGAGTGGCTTCTAAACTATTCCTTCCACCCTCTTGAGGACTCACTTGCCACTCTTCACCCAAAAGAGCAGGACCAGAGTCCTCGACATATATGTACAGCCCACAGCACCCAGCACCGGAGGCAGGGAGTCATGGAGAAGTAACAAGTTTAAAATATTAAGAGCCAGAAACTAGTCTGTTGAAAAATTTCAAAGCCTTCAAGATCAGTGATTTTTAAAAACTTAATAGTAGCACTTTCCCCGAAATTGACAGCATTCTAAATATTTATCCGACATTACCAAATATGAATTATAAAGCTGAAATATGTTTTGAAATATATCAATAATAAAAAAGCAGAAAAGTTTAACTAGGCTGGAGGAAATACTGAATTGCCTTTCTGTTTTCTTTACAGAAAATATTACAAAGCAATTGTCAAATGAAGAGCTGGTTAAAGAATACAGAACAAAAAATGCAGCAAACCAGTATTACAGTGGGTGCCAGGCAGTTAATTAATAACAATGTTATTGTGTTTTGGATCTTGTAATGTTTGTGACATGGCAGCTTTTCAAAATTAATAATTAGTTGTGATTTATTTTCTCATTCTAAGTGAATATTCACTTTCATACCAACTTTTTTCTTTTCCTTTTCTTTCTTTCTTTTTTTTTTTTTTGAGACAGAATTTCGCTCTGGTTAGAGTGGGGTGGCGTGATCTCGGCTCACTGCAACCTCCACCTCCCAGGTTCAAGCAATTCTCCTGCCTCAGCCTCCTGAGTAGCTGGGATTACAGGCGTGTGCCACCATGCCTGGCTAATTGTTTTTGCATTTGTAGTAGAGATGTGGTTTCACCATGTTGGCCAGGCTGGTCTCGAACTTCTGATCTCAGGTGATCTGCCCGTCTTGGCCTTCCAAAGTTCTGGGATTACAGGTGTGAGCCACTGTGCCCGGCCATACCAACTTTTTCTATCTTTACCAATCTTTTGGTTAAGTGTTTGCAATCTGACAACAGGCACTGTCCGCTGTCTGACCAGCTCATAGTCCATCAATATTAACTGGGTCAATAAAAGCATAAATCATTTCAATCTGGGAGGGTTCGGTAGACCAGAAAGAGGGTGGCTTAGTCTTGGTTTTGGAGGATGGGTAGAACTTGAAAACGTGGTAGGGCTAGTGACCTTAACAAAGGTACAGAGATAGGAAAGACCATGGAGATAGCAGGGGATAACATAAGATTGGCTTATGATTGGCTTATGATTGGCTTAAGATTGGCTCAAGCAAAAGGTTTGCACTGAATAAGGCATGAGAAAATAGGAAAGCATTTTTAAGCACATTAAGGTATTATAAGGATCTTGAATGTCAGACTAAGGGAATTGAACGTCATCATGCAGGCATGGGACAATCAAGTGGACATTGGTTCCTTTTGTTTACCCAGGACCATGCTCCCTTTTGGTACTAGTGCCTTTATATTTTATGGGAGAAGTGCCTCTTCTGCTTTTAACCCATGCAGTTTGGGTGGGTTGACATTACTCACCTGGTTCAAGGGTTGGGCCTGTGATCCTGATTTTCAAGTGGAAGTCAGTGCCGGGACTTCTGCTGGACAATTGAGAAAGAGTGCTCTTTCTTTCTGCTAATGATGCTACACTTTCACAGTCTAGGTCTACAGATGGTAGCTGCTCTTTTATCACACCCAGGAAGAATGTGTCTGAGAGTGAAGCCAACCAACAGCCCAAGGGTCTGAAGGGGGAGATTCCTAATGGTGCTGCTTGAGTACATAGATTCAACCATATTTGAAGATTTTTGGTGTTTGTCAAATTTCCTTGATAAGTTTTTGTTTGAACTGGCATTTTTATTTACGACTGAAAACTTCTGACTAATATAGGCATTGCATGTTTGTGCTCACTGTTTTATGAAGATTAAGCTTGTAGCAGATGGGTTACAGAAAGCAAGGTGGTGGCACTGGAAATGGTAAAGAAATAAAAGAGAGGTACAGAGAAAGAATGAAGAGGACTTGGTAAGTAGAACAGGAGGAGGGGGCCAAAATGACTGGTTTTTGAGATTGAATGATAATGACATGGATAACATTTGTCAATACTAAAATTATTAAAATATTAAAATTTAAAAAATTTAAAGGACACAGAGTTGGCTGTACACCTTAGCTTTGTAATTATCAGTGAAAATGGGGCAACTTAGCCAGGTGTGGTGGCATGGCCTGTAATCCCAGCTACTCAGGAGGCTGAGGCAGGAGAATCGCTTGAACCTGGGAGGCGGAGGTTGCAGTGAGCCGAGACTGCAACACTGCACTCCAGCCTGGTGACAGAGCAAGACTCCGTCTCAAAAAAGAAAAAAGAAAAAGAAAATGGAGCAACTGTGTGTGTGGTCATGACAAAAAGCAGGTAATGCAATCTCATCATGTCCTAATACAATAATGTCAGAAAGAGTTCCGTGCTTCCCCAACACCCCCAGGGGCAAATACATTTATTCACGTGCTTTGAGTTTGAAGTGATAGGGGATCAAGGGGAAATATTTAGGAAGTTGTAAAAATGTAGAATTACACTTCAGGAGAAAACTCAGGGCCTGAGAGGTAATAAATGAATGTGCTGCCAAGACGGAACAGTGTGGTGACGTGAGAGGCGCGGTGAGTCTGTCACGGGAGAACCAGCGATGCGCTGAAGGACAGGAACATCGGGGAGAGCAGGGCTGGGAATGAGTCAGGCCTTCTTTCCCAGCCACACAGCGAGTCTCCACCTGCTGCCGATCGGGAAGCCAAGTCTGTGAAAGAGCGACATGCTGCTTAGGTAGGCACAGCTGCTTACAAGCGCCCCGCGTAGCTGGAATTGAGCAGTTGGAAGGCTTGAGTGTGGATGAGATTTTTGGGGGAGCGGTGTGGAGAGGAAAGGGATGGAGAGTGAAGTAAACAGATGGGAAGATTGATTAGAAAACTCTTTTGCAATTCAAGAGAATCTTTCTTTTCTTTTCATTTTTTTTTTTTTTTTTTGTGATAGAGTCTCACTGTGTCACCAGGCTGGAGTGCAGTGGCGCGATCTCAGTTCACTGCAGCCTCCGTCTCCTAGGTTCAAGCGATTCTCCAGTCTCAGCCTCCCAAGTAGCTGGGTCAACAGGTGCACAGCACCACGCCCAGCTACTTTTTGCATTTTTAGTAGAGATGGGGTTCACCATGTTGGCCAGAATGGTCTCGATCTCTTGACCTCGTAACCTGCCTGCCTTGGCCTCCCAAAGTGCTGGGATTACAGGCATGAGCCACCGCGCCTGGCCAAGAGAGAATCTTTCAAAACGGGGATCATCAGCTTCAGAGAACTGCAGGTACAGAAGACAAACATCACTGGAGAATGTAGATTCACTGGAACTTGAGGTTGAAGGTGATTAAAGTGAATAGTTGGTATAAAAGTGGAAAGAGTGGGTGGAGAACAGAAGTTTGGCAGAGAAAAGTAGGAAGGAGCCGGGTAGTGTGCTAATGGAACAGCGTCGCCAAGGTTTTCTGTCTGTTTCTAGGGCAGAGGCGGCTTTTTTTAGAGGGTAGACAGAAGAAGCAGTGAGCCAGAAGACACTAAGGGAAGTTACTAGAAAGAGAGAGAGAGGTTCTGGAATCAGGAAGAAGGTAAGACTGACAGTAGTAGAGAACAGACAGAAAAGGTAGCGGTACCTTCCCTGTCTGAGACCGGTGAAGAGGATGAAAGAAAGGGTGTAAAGAGAGATGCTTGGAAGCCGGAGAGAGAGGAGATGAGGCATCTCTAAGCGTTTCCAGCGTAGATAAGACAGTAACAGGAGATGTCTGCTGCATTCAACAGTCTCCGGATCAAGTTGCAGTGGGGATGTCCAAATGGCGTTCCTCCCGCTGAGACCTCACAGAAGATTATGTTACTGCAAACTGATGTCTGAGCTAGGAAGAAACTTAAAAGGACAGACGGTCTCTCCTGTATACCTTAGCTTTGTACCTTTCAATGAAAATGGGGCAACTGTTGGTGGTGTCATAAGTAGGTAATACGATCTCATCGGGACATAATACATACGCTACAAGCTGTCGTCACTTATATAGAGCACAATACAGATTTAATTGAAGGTGACATAAATTTCATAACTGTGTGCTGTGAAGGAAGTACACCTTTCCCTGGGAGAAGCCCAGAGAAGCCGGTGATCAAGTTTGGCAGCTGTGGTGTACTCTGGTGAGTAATAAATTCATTGCATCAGCAAGAAGAAAAACTTGCTATGATTTAATCAGAGGCAGAGCCAGGAAGCAGTCCACCCTTGGTTCTCACTATCAGGTCAAACGATGGAAAGGTGGAGGAACTGGTGAGACCTGCTGGGAAGGAGTGAGTCATCGTGCCTTGTTGGATGAAGGTTGCTACGGTCGCTCTCTATCGCTCTCTTCTTCTGACAAAATGGAACTATTCTTCAAGGCAATACCTTTCTCCCCAGAAACGCCCCCTGTGTCATGGCGCGCTGTGGCGCCCACACCCCAGTTCCTCCCGATTTGATCCAGTCATTTGGCATGTAAACCTCTTTAACATCGTTCCTTCCTGGCACCTTCTGTGCTCTTGGGCACACCCCTCCTTGGGTCTATATAAGGAAATAAAAAGCACAGATGGCAGGACTGGGGCGGGCAGGTGAGTGAGGGCAGGGCGGAACACTCCTATTCAAGCTTTCTTCCTTAAAGACGGTTACTTCAAATAAATGTGAGCCTAAGGGAACTAGCCAGAAAGTCCAAGCTGATACTTGTAGGAGCAAAAGAGTGTGGGAAAACAATTATTTCTTGCAAAATAGATTGCTGAAACCACCTCAGTATCATGAACTAGTGATGACAGAATTGACTTAGATCACATGACTGACAGATGAGCTTACCCAGAGTCAAAGGGCTGTAATCAGTGCACAGCTGTGGGTCTCTGCTGGGAGGGCGGCACACTCAGTGGGTGTGTGCAGATGCGTGGGCTGTCTGGCATCTAGAAGAGCGCCTTTCATACATTAGGTGTTTGCCAAGTATTTGTCAATGGACAAATAAATAAGTGAATGCATTTTTTTCGTAACAGTTCTGTGAGATACGCAGAGAAAATATACTCAATCCTATTTTACAGAGATTCTGAACTTACCAAAGTCACATAAATGGTAAAGCCAGAGCAGAAACAGTCTTTTAAGTCCCCTCCACTGCCTTCTGTTGAGTGGTTCATAAGCAGTTAATCCTTGCCACCTTAGAGCATCGAAGACGGAGGGAGCAGAGCTCTTAGAAGGGTTACAAGTCATACTTGCCACACATTCTCATTCACAAAACTGTAGCCACGGATAGAAAAGGGGAGGTTTACTGCTGCCAAGGTTGATCTCCCCCATCTCCACATTGAATCCGTGTGTGGCGCAGCTGGAGGAGGCAGTTACTTCAAAGAAGCATGTTGGTCCCTGGTGGGCTTTGGATCCAGACAAGCCTGGGGCCTACTCCTGATTCTGTTACTTACTTGCCATTGCTATGTGTGTGTTTTTTTTTTTGAGACGGAGTCTCACTCTGTTGCCCAGGCTGGGGTACAGTGGTGTGATCTCGGCTCACTGGCTCACTGGCTCACTGCAGCCTCCACCTCCGGGGTCCAAGTGATTCTCCTGCCTCAGCCTCCTGAGTAGCTGGGATTATAGGTGTGTGCCACCACACCCGGCTAATTTTTGTATTTTTAGTAGAGATGGGGTTTCACCATGTTGGCCAGAAGGGTCTCGAACTCCTGACCTCGTAATTTGCCCACCTCGGACTACCAAAGTGTGGGGATTACAGGTGTGAGCAACTGTGCCCAACCTACTATGTGTGTCTTTAGAAAAATTAATTACCTTTTCTGAGACTCAATTTCCTTTCTTATAAAATGGGAAAAATGCCACTGACATTTTAAAGTTCTTTGTGGGGTTAAATTAGAGTCTGTGCCTAATGTTTGGTGTGGAATAAGGGCTGGGTTAAGAGAGCAGTGTCAGATTGCTATGAGGACAGGGCTGAGTGGGCCTAAGAGAAGGTACATTTTCCAGCACTGCTTCCCTTCACCTACAGGTGGGACGGCAAAGTGAATTCCCCGCATTTAGAACTGTTAGGCCCTCAGCACTCATCCAGTCTAGCTGCTTAGTTTATACGTGGCGGACACTGAAGACTAGAGAAGGCGGGGACCTGCCTGGGTTCGCTGGGTGAGTGGCATAGGAGGTGGAGATAGACTGACTCCTGTCTGCGACCCTTTCCACTCTCTGCTGCCATCACAAGGCATGGGAATCTTGGACTTTCGCTTCCTCTTTTCCTTGGCCGGTGTATACAGCAGAAGCCAGAAGGGTCCCCTTGGGGCAGATCGGATTATGCAGGTGGGGCAGATGTCCCCACCTACGGGCTGCTGGTGTCCTCCCCAAAGCCTCCTTCCTAGCTGTGTGACTTAGGCCAGTCACTTCCTCTCACTGAGTCTTAGCTCCACTGTATATAAAATCGGGGTAATAATGGTATCTACCTCTTAAGGTTATCATAAAAATTAACTAAAATAACCCACATAAAGTTGCCTGCAGCATAGCAAACATTCAATAATAGACTTATTTCTAAACTGTTTTTTTTTTTTCAGACAGAGTCTCACTCTGTCACCCAGGCTGAAGTGCAGTGGCACAATCTCTTGGCTCACTGCAGCCTCCATCACCTGGGTTCAAGCAACTCCCCTGCCTCAGCCTCCTGAGTAGCTGCGATTACAGGTGCCCGCCACCAAGTCTGGCTAGTTTTTGTCTTTTTGGAAGTGACAGGGTTTCACCATGCTGGCCAGGCTGGTTTCAAACTCCTGACTTCAGGTGATTCGCCTGCCTTGGCCTCCCAAAGTGCTGGGATTACAGGCATGAGCCACTGCACCTGGCCTTATTTCTAAACTTTTATTTATTTATTTATTTTTTTGTTTGAAAGCTAAGCCCTGAAGCATTCTAAACGTTTATTAAAAGCAATTTTAAAACATTTTTAGGGGAAGATATAATTTTGTTTATGTAATATAGTATAACATATAATATTCTATTAACCTTTGAAAAATATAAAATATATAGCTCTAAAGAAATATGTTGATTACCACTAAATATTGGTACCTAAGACAGAAATAAAACATCACAGATGGACTGGTTAATTAAGCCTTCTGCCATACATGGGGTGCTGCCAAAGCAAATAAAGGAACTGGTTTTATTAAATACTGGTACTAAAAAGTGAATTACGATGCAAAATACATTAGAATAAATTTCTGCATAGTCTATAAAGAGTTAATATGATCAATTAAAATGGCCACAAATCAGGCAGCAACATAAATTTGAATGCCTTTTTTTTTTTTTTTTTTTTTTGAGATGGACTCTTGCTCTGTCGCCATGCTGGAGTGCAGTGGCGCGATCTCGGCTCACAGCAACCTCCCACTCCCTGGTTCAAGCAATTCCACCTCAGCCCCCCGAGTGGCTGGGACTACAGGCACGCGTCACCACACCCAGCTAATTTTGGTATTTTTGGTAGAGACAGGGTGTCACCATGTTGGCCAGGCTGGTCTTGAACTCCTGGCCTTGTGATCTTCCCACCTCAGCCTCCCAAAGTGTTGGGATTACAGGCGTGAGCCACCGCGCCCGGCCTAACTGCTTTCCTATAATGGTTGTGACAGCACATGTAGCCAATCACATAGCTCAGTAAAAGCTGTCATTAAGTACAGGAGCAAATTACTGCATTTGAAGGACTGCCAATATCATAGTCATGCAGGCAGTTATATCAAATATTTTGCAGAATGTTAGGATACAGAAAGCAACAAGGAAACAGACTGAATTCCAACAGAAACCAGCATTATAATTCATACTGTATTCCCATTAACAATGAACAGAAACATGAAAAAAGTCATCATACAGGTTTCACTCTTTATTCTCAGAACCTAGGAAGACTTTTCCTTTAACACCAGCCAAACGTCAAGCCGATACCGTGTCCTGCTGAATCTTCATCACTGGGTGTCACTCCCCTAGAAATAGAGCTGACATTCCTTAAAAACAAGAAATCCACCACTGTCTTTCCCTTTACAATAGTGCTTGCTATCAACTATCAACTCACTGCTATTCTTTTTTTTTGAGACAGAGTCTCGCTCTGTCACCCAGGCTGGAATGCAATGGCGTCATCTCGGCTCACACAACCTCTGCCCCACCCAGGTCCAAGGGATTCTTTTGCCTCAGCTCCCAAGTAGCTGGGATTACCGGCGTCTGCCATCACACCCAGCTTTTCGTATTTTTAGTAGAGACGGGGTTTCACCATGTTTGCCAGGCTAGTCTCAAACTCCTGAGCTCAGGTGATCCACACGCCTCGGCCTCCCAAGGTGCTGGGATTACAGGCGTGAGCCACCATGCCTGGCCCTCGCTGTTATCCGTGTGGTTTTCTCCAAGTCTTGGTAATTTTCTTGGTTGTTGCAAGATCTGAATATTACTTGGCAACCCTACTGTGGTCCTTTCTCTCAAAGTCTTAACATACTAACCTGATTTTAATGTTAGAGAAATGCTTGTATTGCCCTTGAACCATGAGCCATGCAAAAGAGAGAGAAAACTATGAAGATGAATAGAAATTACGATGGGACTAATATCAACTCTACACGAATCAGCTTTGTGCCCTATGACACCAAAGAGAACTCGTTTGTGTTGTAAAAGAGTTCTAAGAGTTGTAAGAGAACTCTTTTTTTTTTGAGATGCAGTTTTGCTCTTGCTGCCCAGGCTGGAGTTCAATGGCACAATCTCGGCTCACCGCAACCTCTGCCTCCCAGGTTCAAGCGATTCTCCTGCCTCAGCCTCCTGAGTAGCTGGGATTACAGGCACCTGCCACCATGCCTGGCTAATTTTGTATTTTCATTAGAGATGGGGTTTCTCTGTGTTGGCCAGACTGGTCTCAAACTCTGGACCCCAGGTGATCTGCCCGCCTCTGCCTCCCACAGTGCTGGAATTACTGGTGTGAGCCAGTGAGCCTGGCCTGAGAACTGATTAAAAAGTGTTTTATGTTGCAGCATCCTGCCATTAGGAGGGTATCGTAAGTACTATTGCCTGTCATTTGCCTCCTGGTGCTGAACTTTTTTATTGGTAGCATTTAATTTGACATGGGATAATTTTAGGGTACCTCCTTCAGTGGGAAAAATAAAAAGTATACATTAACTCATATGATACTTTAAATCATTTATGTATATATACACATTTCAAACCCCAAGGAGATACTTTTTTGAATGGTAGCCTATTAACCTGAGCATTACAATAACTAATTTCAGTGCTTTTAAAAACCTGGTCCACTGGCTAAGTGTGGTAGCTCACGCCTGTAATCCCAGCACTTTGGGAGGCCGAGGCAGGCAGATCACCTGAGGTCCAGAGTTTGAGACCAGCCTGACCAACATGGAGAAACCACATCTCTACTAAAAACACAAAAAAATTAGCCAGGCATGGTGGCGCATGCCCGTAATCCCAGCTACTTGGGAGGCTGAGGCAGGAGAATCACTTGAACCCGGGAGGCGGAGGTTGTGGTGAGCTGAGATTGGCCATTGCACTCCAGCCTGGGCAACAAGAGAAGGGTGAAGTTCCATCCCAAAACAAAACAAAACAAAGCAAACAAACCTGGTTTATGGAACACTTGCATGAAAAGTTCTTGGGGTGTTTCTTAAAAATCCAGACTCAGAGTCTCCATCCAAAATATACTGAATTAGAATCGCATTTTTAACAAAGGCCCCACTGACCCTAGGCCTGCTGAAGTTTGACCACAAGGGCAACTCAGCCTGGAGCTGTTCCTCCCTCTGCTGCATCTCAGTGAGCACGTAAAAGCTGCCTGAAGGGAGCAGCCCTCTTTGGTATTTGCCCACGTGGCCTATCCAGTGTTGGCTCTGCTGGAATCCCCAGGTTCTTTAAGCCCTTGGATTTGAACTCTGACTTGTGATGTTTGCCATCTACCCTTCTGCTTGTGTGATTGCCTTCTTGAACCATCTTCTCTAGACAATTTCCTTTCTCCTGACGCCTTTTCTCACCTCCCAGACCGCACACGCTCTGCTGGCTGCCTTTCTCCGTGTACTCCCTCCATTCCGATACACCCCACCTGTGCCTCAAGAGAGAGAACGCCCTGTGAGGTCCAGCTTAGGCGGCTTCTCTCCTCAGCTCAGACAAGCCACGGAAAGGGGTACTTAAAAAGATATGACATGGGCCGGGCGCAGTGGCTCCACTTTGGGAGCTGAGGAGGGCGGATCAGCTGAGGTCGGGAGTTCAAGACCACCCTGACCAACATGGAGAAACCCTGTCTCTACTAAAAAAATACAAAATTAGCCAGGTGTAGTGGTGGGTGCCTGTAATCCCAGCTACTCGGGAGGCTGAGGCAGGAGAATGGCTGGAACCTGGGAGGCGGAGGTTGCGGTGAGCTGAGATTGCACCACTGTACTCCAGCCTGGGCAACAAAAGCAAAACTCTGTCTTTAAAAAAAAAAACAAAACAAAACAGATATACCATGTAGCCTCCTCACTGAGGGAGTAGAGCTGTAGACATCCCAAAGAGGAACTTTCAACCAAAAACCACAAATTAGACTTCAGTGGGATGGGGAGTAGATGCTCTTTTGTGACCAAATAACTTTCTACAATGTAGAAATGAAGGAGTTTCAGGCTCCTCTCCACCTTAGATTCGGGGCAAGTTTTCATGATGAAAGTTTACAGGAAGATCTGAGTTTCTGTGGTATATTCTTCAGTTCTGGCCCATTTTTAAACAAATTAAGTATGGTAATCAGATCATTTAGGAAGGAGCTAGGCAAATGTGCCCTACATTTAGGGACCAGAGTGCCATTTGGGCATGAAAGGACCTAGGAGGATTCTGATGGGCGATTGGAAAGATGCTGTGAGTTTTTTGGCTACTGAAGTAGTCATCTTCCATTACAGGTACTTATAACCATTGCTAGGTAGGCTTTTCTTAAATGTTGATGGATGAATCTTGGATACACCAAGCAGCGGGTTTGCATCTCAACAGTAACTGAATGTGACAGTGGCCTTCTGGGTAGACTGTTAATACAGCAATGAGTGCAAGCTGACCCATTCAAATGTGGAAAGCAAAATATTCAAACTTCCAGTTGCTAAAATATCATATTATGAATGTTCACTTTTGTTTTTTCTATTTTTCATATAGCCTCTAAAAAGTTTATTGAGAGTATGTGATCAACAATTTTTTTGAGACAGAGTCTTGCTCTGTCTCCAGGCTGGACTGCAGTGGTGCAATCTTGGCTCATTGCAGCCTCCACCTCCTGGGTTCAAGCGATTCTCCTGCCTCAGCCTCTCGAGTAGCTGGGATTATAGGTGCCCGCCACCATGCCTGGCTAATTTTTGTATTTTTAGTAGAGACGGGGTTCACCATATTGGCCAGGCTGAAACAATTTTTTTACTAAGATACATATTCAAGAAATATTGAAGACCACTGGTCCCTAAGGCAATCTGTTGGCATACAAAGCAGAACATATTAGCCTTCAGTTTGCTGAGCAATTTCTCAACTGCGTGCTCTTTGCTTGTCTTCTAACCGTTGGGCTGGTGGCTAGGAGGACGTGTCTATAGGTGAGGAATAACCTGCTGTCGGTAATTAAAGAACTCCAAGCGAAGCCACGGAGTCACGGTCGGATGGTCTCCTCTCCCCTTCCCTCAGGTGGAGGGGTACAGTGAAAACACAGGGGGCCCTAGGAGTCAGACACACTTCAGTATCACTCCAAACTCTGTCTCTTATTAACTTCACGATTTTGAGAAAATAGCAACCTTTAACTTAGCAGAGCCCTGGCTCCCTCACTTGGATGATGTGTTTTGGTGAGAACAAAATGAAGTAACATGAGTAAAGCCCCTAGCATAGTGCTTGGCGCATAGCAGGCACCAAACAAATGTGGCTCTCTGTGCTTCTGTCATTTCTCACCTGTAGACCCTCTCACACATGCTGAGAGCATCGCTGAGTCTGTAAGACATGGCCAGGTGAAATACTTGAGAATCACATGGCTTGGGAACCACATGGCTATAAGCCTTGTCAAATTAAAAGCAAAAACACTGCAATTAATCGTGAAAGGGAACCATGCCAGAAGGTGCTGTCTAAATGGAAGCCCTTTATTTACACAGAGGGCCTCATACGCAGTCTCCACCCAATGGAGAGGACAGTACAGCATGTAGTCCCAATCTTCAGTGCAGGCCTTGGCTGGCCTCTGGGTGGGTACTCCAGAGGAAAGAATCTCCCAATAGAGCCCCAGCTGGGCAGGCAAGGTAGGGGTGACAGAGCAAAAGCAGCAATGACTCTGCAGGGCCGCTTTCCCAGGCTTCCTGAAGACTGTGTTCTGACTATGTGACTTGTGAGACTTCCTTTCTGATTTGCTGTGGCCAGGATAGAAGTATTTTTCTATGCAGCTGATTTCAACCCAGGGTGAAGTAGGATGAGGGGGAGCCAGGTTGGCAGGAGCATTGTGTGTTCATTGTACTTAATGAGGTTTTAAAAAAGTCACTGGATTTTCGCTTCTCCCCTAAAGCATACTTTGTAGATTTCCCTTCTCCCTAAAGCATACTTTGTAATTTCCCCTTTTCCTCCTAAAGCATACTTTGTAGATTTCCCCTTCGCCCCTAAAGCATACTTTGTAATTTCCCCTTTTCCTCCTAAAGCATACTTTGTAGATTTCCCCTTCTCCCCTAAAGCATACTTTGTAGATTTCCACTTCCCTGTAATCCCAGAACTTTGGGAGGCTGAGGTGGGCGGGTCATCAGAGGTTGGGAGTTCGAGACCAGCCTGACCAACATAGAGAACCCTCATCTCTACTAAAAATATAAAAAAATTAGCTGGGTGTGGTGGCAGGTGCCTGTAATCCCAGCTACTCAGGAGGCTGAGGCAGGAGAATCGCTTGAACTCAGGAGGCGGAGGTTGTGGTGAGCCGAAATCGCGCTATTGCACTCCAGCCTGGAGGAAAAGAGCAAAACTACATCTCAAAAAAAAAAAAAAAAAAAATTCCCCTTTTCCCCTACAGCATACTTTGCAGCTCTCCGCATCTCCCCTAAAGTGTACTTTGCTGCTTTTGCTCTGTCCCCTCTGCCTTGCTTGCCCCGCTGGGGCCCTATGTGCAAATGCCAAAGTGTGGAGGCAGGTGGTGGAGCTGCAACAGACAAAGGCCCTGGAGGGGCTCGGGGGAGTCTTCCCTCTGGTTGGCCACCCAGATTAGAACCTGGATATCTTTGGGACTGTTAATACAGCCTGTATCAAGTTGCAGGCTGTATAATGGCCCCACAGATAGCTAGGTCCTAATCTCTGGAACCTTACAGTACTATTTTTCACGGTCTCTCCATCTGTTAGGGTTGCTGTAAAGGAATAGCTGTGACTAACTTATAAAGAAAAGACGCTTATTTGGCTCAGGACTCTGCAGGCTGTACAAGAGGCATGACGCTGGCATCTGCTTCTGGTGAGAGTTCCGGGAAGTCTCCACGCATGGCAGAAGGGGATGGGGACCAGCGTGCGCAGAGGTCACACGTGTGCACAGCGTGTGCCCAGCCTGTGACAGCAAAAGCAAGAGAGAAGTGGGGACGTGCAGGGCTGTCTTTACGAGCCAGCTTTTGGCTGGGCGCGGTGGCTCACGCCTGTAATCTCAGCCCTTTGGGAGGTCAAGGTGGGCGGATCATGAGGTCAGGAGATCAAGACCATCCTGGCTCACACCGAGAAACCCCGTCTCTACTCCCGCCTTGGCCTCTCAAAACTCTGGGGTTACAGGTAGGAGCCACCGTACCTGGCCCCCAGATCTCGCTCTGTTGTTTTAGTCTTCCAAACATTTCTATTCTGTTGCTGCAGATTGGATTATCTTTACGCCCTTCACGACATTCCAACCTCCCAAAATCCCTATTTTGTTAGACATTTTTGTCAATATTTTCCACTTGATTAAATTCACCTATGAGGCATTTTATAAACAGTACAAACAAAATAATATTATAATATAGATCTAGATGATATTATTATTAATCTAGGGTATATCTAGATTGTAATATTTTTATATTCATCTTTATGGTTTTATGGGTGTTTTTATGCATACCATTTAATTTTCTTATCCCAATAGCCTGTGAAGGAGGCAGTGAAGAGATTCTCCAAACGGACTGACAGAGGACTAGCTGGAGACTGGGAGGGGTTTCATGACTCCCCTAAAACCCGTATCTCCTGGAGCCATAGTGAGGCCCAAGTTGTTATAGGAGGCAGAAATAAATTATTTAGGTAGACAGGGTAAACCGGAAAGCTTTCCTGTTAACAAAAAGCAGCTCAAAGATAGCTCCCTTTCCAACCTCAGGCAGTTCAAAGAAATCAGTTCTCCTCTAACAGCAAGCAGCCTGAAAGAGCAAACAGTAAAACACAGATAAGCCAGATCAGACACAGAAGGGGGACCAAACTTCACCGACACAACAGTAGGCCTTGATAAGCACAGTTTTTCATTAGGCACGCTAAGATAGGGAAGCTAAAAGCAGGCCTGGAGGTGCAGGAAGATGTATGGGAACAGAGCCAGAAACTCTCCCTCCCAGACAGACAGGCAAGACAAAGACACACAGACTAAAAGTCAGCCTGTGCCGTCTGGGGGTGGGTGAGAGCTGGTGAAAAACTGCTCTATACAGACAGCACACCTGGTCCCGCCGGAATGGTCAGGCCCCGGGAGGATAAGACCCCGCCTCCTCACTGTCCCCTCCTCGCTCTCCCCTCCTCTGTCCCCTCCTTGCTGTCCCCCCTTGCTGTCCCCTCCTCGCTGTCCCCTCCTCTCTGTCCCCCCCTCGCTGTCCCCTCCTCACCGTCCCCTCCTTGCTGTCCCCTCCTCTCTGTCCCCTCCTCACGAGCCCATTTGTAGAAGCCCTGACAGTTTTACTGCAACTTGGCAACGCCCTCTGGACTCCTCTCGGTAATGGAGACTGTTCTTTCCTTTTGCCCGTGAAACTCCTGCTCCAAACTCACTGTGTGTGTGTGTGTGTGTGTGTGTGTGTGTGTGTGTGACCTCGAGCTCCTTGACCGTGAGACCAAGAACCTTGGTATTTACCCCAGGCAACGAGGCTGCCTCAAAGTCACCCAGCTCCTCGTGGGGTGCTCTTTTCACTTCCAAATCGTCTGACATTTGTTCCTCGAAATAACCAATCAATTTTTTTCACACACATTGCTGCCTGCTTCCACCATCTCAGGCCAAACCCTCGAAGCCTCCAGCCCGATTTACCCAGTCTCCCTTCCCCTCCTTGCCCTCCGACCTCCCTGTCCACACACTGATGTGCTGTGCTTCTGTCTTCATCTCACTTTCCTGAGGGTGTCTCCTTGCTGCTTTCTGCTCAAACTTCTCAACTGATTTTCAAGCCTCTCCAAAATCTCTACTAATGGCTAACATTTATTGGGTGCTTCCTGTATATCAATTGGCACACTATTAATTCTTGTAACTGGCTTATCAAGCCTATGAGATAGCTACTACGTAATTACCATTGGAATTCCTGTTTTACAGAGGGGGTAGTAGAGACACAATGATAAAGTTATTTGCAAAGTTAACCACACACCTAGTACCTGGCAGAGCTAGGGTTTGAACCCAGGCACTCTGCCTTTGGAGAGTCTAAGGTTCTAGAATCTCACTCTGCTATGACTTCCAGCTCTTAAATCCCCTCATACGAAACCCCTCACCGCCACCCCATCCTAAAATCTAGATGAGTCTCTGGCTGAGTTCACGTTTTCTGTCACTCCATCCTCATGTCTTAGACACTCAGCGATCTTGTAGTTGCCAAAGACTAGGACTTCTTCAGTGTTTTTCTTACCACCTGATCTGGGGGCAGCTGGACCTTGTGGCTAACTCACTGGAGAAACTGCAGTTGAAGTAGAAGGTGTACTCTTAACCTTCACATTTATCTTGCCCTCGTCATACCCATAGCCCTGGGCACGGCATGTTCTTTGGCACCACAGCCAGGGAGTCCCAAAGTCACAAGGTTATTTTATTTATTTTATTAGCATAAGCTTGCTTATTGGCTCATTTTCAATGCAACCTATTATGTACAATTCAGTGTACTATGGACAGGACTGCTTAAATTAATTTGAACTAAATGTATAAAAATGCTAATGGTTAAACACTTTTTTTGGTTTTTCTTTTTGAAAACATTAAAAAAAATTTTAATTGTGGTAAAAATCATAAAATTGACCATCAAAACCATTTTAAAAATGTTGTTCCGGGCTGCGCGTGGTGGCTCACACCTGCAATCCCAGTACTTTGGGAGGCCAAGGAGGGTGGATCACCTGAGGTCTGGAGTTTGAGACCAGCCTGACAAACATGGAGAAACCGCGTCTCTACTAAAAATACAAAATCAGCTGGGCGTGGTGGGGCATGCCTGTGATTCCAGCCACTCAGAAGGCTGAGGCAGGGGAATCGCTTGAGCCCGGGAGGCAGAAGTTGCAGTGAGCCGAGATTGTGCCACTGCACTCCAGCCTAGGCAACAAGAGTGAACTCTGTCTCAAAAAAAAAAAAAAAAAAAAAAAAAAGGCAGCATTTTCAGTATATTCACATTGCCACAGATCTCCAGTGATTAAGAACTTTTAAAACAATACAGTTCTAGGGGAATGTTACTATTGTTTTTGTTCAGAAAAAATAAAATGTCTGAAATACTGTGGATTTAGACAACTGGAAGATATTGGCAGAGAACTTGGGAGGCTTAAATTGGGAAATAGAAAATGTGGGCCGGGCGTGGTGGCTCATGCCTATAATCCCAGCACTTTGGAAGGCTGAGGCGAGTGGATCATGAGGTCAGGAGTTCAAGACCAGCCAAGCCAGCCTAGTGAAACCTCATCTCTACTAAAAATACAAAAAAATTAGCCAGGCATGGTGATGCACGCCTGTAGACCCAACTGCTCCGGAGGCTGAGGTAGGAGAATCGCTTGAACCCAGCAGGGGGAGATTGCAGTGAGCTGAGATTGCACCACTGAACTCACTCCAGCCTGGGTGGCAGAGCCAGACTCCCTCTCTTTTAAAAAAAAAAAAAAAAAAAAAAAGAGTGGGAAGCTAGAAATAGGCAATCTGGGAGGTGAAGTTTTGGGGAGATTACGGTTATGTCCGAGTAATGGGTATCTCTGAGTTGTAGCATTGATGACTTTTTGTTAGTATTTTCTTTTTTTTTTTTTTTTTTTTGAGACGGAGTTTCGCTCTTTTTACCCAGGCTGGAGTGCAATGGCGCGATCTCGGCTCACCGCAACCTCCGCCTCCTGGGTTCAGGCATTTCTCCTGCCTCAGCCTCCTGAGTAGCTGGGACTACAGGCACGCACCACCATGCCCAGCTAATTTTTGTATTTTTAGTAGAGACGGGGTTTCACCATGTTGACCAGGATGGTCTCGATCTCTTGACCTCGTGATCCACCCGCCTCGGCCTCCCAAAGTGCTGGGATTACAGGCTTGAGCCACCGCGCCCGGCCTTTTGTTAGTATTTTCAATTTGATGGCTTTCCTAGACTGTGGCTGGGTTACTTTCTGTTTACCAGGAAGCACAGCTTCCTGGCAGGTGGCAAACAGTAGACTGCAGTAATAGTTCAACAGAAGGCTACTTTTAGGCACATTTCTGTAAGAGAACATTTCTGTTCTTACCCAAGATGAAACAGTTTCAGAAGTTTGGGCACAAAATGTTCTAGGAAGCTGCTGGCAGTGGAGGCTTCTCAGGGTCATTCAGTTCGTTCAGATCTTGCTGGTATTCCCAGTTTTTCTGATTAGCTGAAACACCTTGTCCAAGGCACTGAACCACAAATTAAAACGTCCTTTGGTGCCACCTTATGCTAGGTGGGAGGAACTGCACCTATTAAACCGATTTACCACGGGCTCAGTAGCTGTAAACACTCTCCAGGAATTAGAGAGGTAAGGAAACTATTCCCCTCCCTCCCTCCTCTTTTTCTTTCTTTTCTCCGCCTCTCCCCTCCTCTCCCCTCCCTCCCTCTCCTCCCTCCCTCCCTTCCTTCCTTCCCTCCCTTCCTTCCCTTCCTTCACTCTCTCCCTCCCTCCTTCCCTCCCTCCCTCCCTTCCTTCACTCTCCCTCCCTCCTTCCCTCACTTCCCTCCTTCCTTCCTTCCCTCCCTCCCTCCCTCCCTCCCTCCCTTTCTTCCTTTCCTCCTCCTTCCCTTCCTTCCTTCTCGCTCTCTTAATTTCAACTTTTATTTTAGATTCAGGGGGGACAAGTGCAGGATTGTTACCTGGGTATATGTGCGAGGCTGAGGTTTGGGTATGGATGATCTCATCACCAGGCAGTGAGCACAGAGTGAGGCGGTTTTCCAGCCTACACCGCCCTCCCTCCTCCCTGTTGTAGTGCCCAGTGTCTGTGGTTGCCATCTTTATCTTCATGTGTACTCGATATTTAGCTACCACTTATTAGTGAGAAGATGTGGTACTTTGGTTTTTGTTCCTGTGTTAATTCACTCAGGATAATGGCCTTTAGCTGCATCCACGTTGCTGCGAAGAACAGAACTTGTCCATTTCTGTGGCCACATGGTATGCCACAGAGCATGTGTACCACATTCTTTATCCAGTCCACCATTAGTGGGCTCCCAGGTTGATTCTGTCTTTCTACTGTGAAGAGCAATGAACATACAAGTGCATGTGTCTTTTTTGTAGAACATTTTATTTTCCTTCAGATGTATACCCAATAATGGGATTGCTGGGTGGAATGGTAGTTCTGTTTTAAGTTCTTTGAAAATCCTCCAAACTGCTTTCCACAGTGGCTGAACTAATTTACATTCTCACCAACAGTGTATAAGTGTTCCCTTTTTTCCTGCAAACTTTCCAGCATCTGTTATTTTTTAACTTTTTAATAATAACCCTTCTGGCTTATGAGATGGTATCTTACTGCGAGACAGTATCTTATTGTGGTTTTGATTTACTTCTCTGATGATTAGTGATGTGGAGCATTTTTTCCCCCATACATTTGGCTGCTTGTTTATCTTTTGAGAATTATCTGTTCATGTTCTTTGTCCATTTTTAATGGGGTTGTTTTTTGCTTGTTGATTTGTTTTAAGTTCCTTATAGGTTGGGGATATTAGACCTTTGTCAGAGACATAGTTTGTGAAGATTTGCTCCCATTCTGTAGGTTGTCTGTTTTCTCTGTTGAAAGCTTCTTTTGCTGTGCAGAAGTTCTTTAGTTTAATTAGGTTCCACTTGTCAATTTTTGTTTTTGTTGCAATTGCTTTTGGGGATTTAGCCATAAATCAATGCCGATGTCAAGAAGGGTAGTTCCTAGGTTTCCTTCTAGGATTTTTATAGTTTGAGGTCTTACATTTAAGTCTCTAATCCATCGTGAGTTAATTTTTGTAATGATTAAAGGTAGGCATCCAGTTTCATTATTCTGCGTATGGCTGGCTAGCTATTTCTAGCACCATTTATTGATTAGGGAGTTCTTTCCCCATTGCTTATTTTTGCTGACCATTTGAAGTTCAGCTGGCTGTAGGAGTGTGGCTTTATTTCTGGGTTCTCTATTCTGTTCCATTGGTTTATATGTCTATTTTTATTCCAATACCATGTTGCTTCGGAGGAACACATTTTTCTAACTATAGATATTAGTTTCTTTCATTTTTAAGAATGTATCATTATGTGATGTGACACTTGTATTGTTTGATACTGGGATTCATGATTCAGTTAAATATTTGCTTGGACAAGTATCTGTGTGAAATTTATGAACATCTGTATCATACTATCTTTCTGTTTGTATTACAGGGTGTACTAAAACTCGTTTGGAATGATACACACAAAAGGACTTTGTATGTGACATGGTTGCCAGGGGAGGGCCACGGAGGAAGTCATGGCTACATCAGAGGAGGAAAAGTGCTTCCCCGTAACGGCACGGTCAGTCGTGAACAGTGATGACAGTCACACTCATATGTGCTTACTATGCACCAGGCCCTGATCTAAGCACTTCGAAAGCATTAGCTCAGGGGTCCCCAACCTTCTTGACACCAGGGATCAGTTTCGTGGAAGACAATTTTTCACTTGGGGAGATGGTTTCAGGACCAAACAGTGTCACTTCAGATCATCAGGCGTTAGAGTCTCATAAGGAGGGTGCAACCTAGATCTGTCACATGCGCAGTTCACAGTGGGGTTTGAGCTCCTGAGAATCAAATGCCACTGCTGAGCTGACAGGAGGCAGAGCTCGGGCAGTAACGCTCGCTCACCGCCCACCGGGCTTGGGGACCCCTGCATTAGCTCACTTAATCCTGTTCACAACTCCATCAGGTAGGTACAATCACTGTCTCTATTTTATTTATTTATTTATTTATTTATTTATTTGAGACGGCGTCTCGCTCTTATTGCCCAGGCTGGAGTGCAGTGGCGCAGTCTCGGCTCACTGCAGCCTCTGCCTCCTGGGTTCAAGCGATTCTCCTGCCTCAGCCTCCCAAGTAGCTGGGACTACAGGTATGCATCACCCTGCCCGGCTAATTTGCATTTTTAATAGAGACTGGGTTTCACCGTGTTGATCAGGCTGGTCTCAAACTCCTGACCTCAGATGATCTGCCCGCCTCGGCCTCCCAAAGTGCTGGGATTACAGGCATGAGCCACCGCACCCGGCCCACTGTCTCTGTTTTAAAGACCAGGACATAGAGGCAGAGAGAGATTTAATAGCTTGTTCGAGGTCACACTATTAAGTAGCCAAGCCAAGACTTGAACTTCGAGCCTATGCATTTTGGCTGCAGAGTCCATAGTTATTAGACAGCACTGCGTCCAGCACTGAGGTGGTAGAAGTAATAGTTTTCGTGTACTGAGCAGTCACGATGAGGTGGAAGTGCCTCACAGGCCTCACGTTATTTCATCCTCATTTGACCTCGTGAGGGAGGGACTGATAATCTCACTTTAGAGATCAGGAACTTAGGTTTAGGAAAGTTAAGTAACTTGTCCAAAGTTACACAGCTGTTAACTAGCTGAGTCTAGCTGTCTGACATCAGAACCCCAGTGCTTTTTTTTCTTTTTTTATTATTTACTTGAAGTTCTGGGGTACATGTGCAGATCTTGCAGGATTGTTACATAGGTATACACATGCCTTGGTGGTTTGCTGCATCCATCCCCCCGTCACCTACATTAGGTATTTCTCCCAATGCTATCCCTCCCGAATGCCCCCAACCCCCTGCTATCCCTCCCCTATCCCCCCCAACCCCGCTATCCCTCCCCATCCCCCACCCCCTGCTATCCCTCCCCATCCCCCACCCCCTGCTATCCCTCCTCTATCCCCCCACCCCCTGCTATCCCTCCTCTATCCCCCCACCCCCTGCTATTCCTCCCCGTCCCCCCACCCCCCAGCAGGCCCCAGTGTGTGATGTTCCCCGCCCTGTATCCATGTGTTCTCATTGTCAGAGCCCCAGCTCCTCACCACGGAGGGCCCGGGCTCCTCGCCACGCGGCCGGCTCCTCACCGCACAAATAGTTTCTTGGAGCTTATCTAATCACATGTGAAGAGAAGAAAAACAAGTTACTTCAGGTAAAATGTTGTTTTGAATAGGTGAATTACACCTTCACAATCACTTACTTTTCAAAATGAGTCCTGGTTATGTTTTAGTGGGATTCATTCTGCAATGCAATACACATTTCTTGCTCTTCCAGGAAAACAACTTAACATTTTCTTGATCGTGATCTGGGCCTTTTTTTTTTTTTTTTTGGAGACAGGCCCTTGCTCTGTTGCCCAGGCTGGAGTGCAGTGGTGCAACCATGACTCACTGCAGCCTCTACCACCCACACTCAAGCAGGGATCTTGATCTTTAAGGCAAATTATTGTATACTTCAGCTATGATACAATGTTCCAGTGCCTTAGCTGAAAATTGTAGTGCTGGGCAAGGTGGCTCACGTCTGTAATCCCAGCACTTTGGGAGGCCGAGGTGGGCAGATCATGATGTCAGGTGATCAAGACCATTCTGGCCAACATGGGGAAACCCTGTCTACATTAAAAATACAAAAAATTAGCTGGGCATAGTGGCACGTTCCTCTAGTCCCAGCTACTCAGGAGGCTGAGTCAGGGGAACCGCTTGAACCCAGGAGGTGGAGGTTGCAGTAAGCAGAGGTCGCGCCACTGCACTCCAGTCTGGGCGACAGAGTGAGACTCTGTCTCAAAAAAATAAAAAATAAAATAAAATAAAATAAAATAAAATAAAATAAAATAAAATTGTAGCGCTGTTTGCCCCGAGACAAAATTGCTCTATTTTTTGAGGTGCTGCATCTGTATTTTCAAGTTTTCACTCTGGCCTCTAGAGGGCATTGTTATTTCTGGTTGTTTCCCATGGGTGCGTCTCTCACCTCTCCCATCAATTATGTTGTGTGCAACTCAGGAAAAAAAGAACTAAGATAAAAGAGAACTGAGAGAAATGTGAATAAACCAAGATAAAAGAGATACGTTAAAAATGTATAATTTGTTACGTGTATTTGAATTGTTTGGATAATTTGCTGCCTTTCTTATAACTGCATTCTGGATAGCTGAAATTGTCTAGACAGCTGGATTCTGAAGAGATGAAGTGTTGCCATACGTGGGAATAAAACGGCTATTTTGCCTTCATGACCCATCTTTTTTTTTTTTTTTGAGACGGAGTCTCACTCTGTTGCCCAGGCTGGAGTGCAGGGGTGCGATCTCGGCTCACTGCAACCTCTGCCTCCTGGGTTCAAGCAACTCTCCTGCTTCAGCCTCCTGGGTAGCTGGGACTACAGGCATATGCCACCACGGCCGGCTAATTTTTGTATTTTTAGTAGAGATGGGGTTTCACTATGCTGGCCAGGATGGTCTTGATCTCTTGACCTCATGATCCACCCGCCTCGGCCTCCCAGAGTGCTGGGATTACAGGCGTGAGCCACCGCACCTGGCCTGGCCCATCTTAATGTATGTGATATTTAACATCTCTTCACACACAACTGAGAAATGGGAAACCATTTTCTTAAAAATAAATTTATTAAATGAAAAAATAGAGGCAGGGTCTTGCCATGTTGTCCAGGCTGGTCTCAAACTCCTGAGCTCAAACAATTCTCGCCTCTCCCTCCCAAAGTGCTAGAATTACAAGGACATCATTTATTTCCTCCCTCCCTCCCTCCCTTCCTTTTCTTTTTTTGAGACGGAGTCTTGTTCTGTCACCCAGGCTGGAGTGCAATGGCATGATCTTGGCTCACTGCAACCGCTGCCTCCCTGGTTCAAGTGATTCTTCTGCCTCAGCCTCCAGAGTAGCTGGGATTACAGGCGCCCGCCACCATGCCCGGCTAATTTTGTATTTTTAGTAGAGATGGGGTTTCACCATGTTAGTCAGGCTGGTCTCCAACTCCTGACCTCAGGTGATCCGCCTGCCTTGGCCTCCCAAAGTGCTGGGATTACAGGTGTGAGCCTCTGTGCCCGGCCCACCATTTTCTTTAGAGTTTTAACATGAGCATTGGCCTTTCTATTTATGCCATAATTGCGTTACTCCCACTTCATTTTTCAAGGGTGGTCAAACACTGCTCTGTGAAGTTTTGCACCAGTCTACGAATGTGTTTGGTTTCTGCAGTAGTAAGGTTGACCATGCGTTCAGCTACTACGCAGGGGCTACCCATCTGCTATCTGTAACTTCTATCCCTGGTGCCAGGGCCTGATCATTTTCTATCCCGAGAACGTGTCAGATGACACGGGTGATCTCAATTGAAGAGGATAACAACGTGCCCGCTGGGGATGAAGGAGGGCGGAGTTGGAACAGGTGATCTAGGTTGAAATCAGAACCTTGATTGTTTCAGGAGAGTGGCTGGTTCCTAGAACCACCTGGGGCTGGGCAGCAGCACGTTGCTCGTCTTCTGCGGTGGGTGTGGCTGTGTCAAAGGAGGAGCCAAGTCTTGGGAGGCCAGACTCGGGATAGTAGGGCTTGAGTCCCAGATGCTCACAGCTGCTAATTTCCCAGCCTGGAATATGGATAGGAGTCCTCACTCTCTTCCACCAAACCTAATGAAATGCCTCACGTCTCTCTTCAGGAACCACTCCAGGTATGTTAGGATTTTTTTTCCTTTTGTGGTTATGTGGCTGTAGCTAATTCAGGAGGGAAAACACATTTATTGGAGTGTGTTAGATTATAATCAGGAAAAATATCTGTAGGCTATTTTCCACAAAGCTACCCAAGCCATTTAATACAAGCACCAGTCTTTCAAATCTTTCCATGCTAAGAACTTTTCATTAAACCTGGAATAAAACCCTACCAGTCCCTGCGCGATCTGGCGCCGGCCACCCGACCTCATCTCTGCTTCCCCGCTTTCTCTCAGTGTGCTCCAGGCACTCTGACTCTCCTGCCTCAGGGGCCTTGGAATTTGTTTCGCCTTCCTAAGAAGCTCTTTGCCAGGACATTGTATAGTTCACCCCTCAATCTATTTAGACAAGTGTCCTTGTTTAACATCTCCTTCTTCAGCTAGAATGTCAACTTCTTGAGGGCTGGGCTTTACTGCTGAATCTCTAGAACAGGGTCAGGCACACGGGAGGCTCCCAGTAAGTACTGGTTAGATGAGTAACCAAGTTATGGGTAGCTCCAGGAACGTCAGGGGCAGGAACTGAGAGGGTAATTTTTCTTAGGCATTGCAACTAAAGAGCTGAAATGTATTAAATTTTTTTCTAAAGCATATCAAAGAGTAAACCACACAGTCAACAATCACTGGACTGGGGTGTAGCAGGGGGTGGGAGGGTTAGTCAGGATGCGTATATACCACTGGATCGCTTTTGCTGTTGATTCGGAAAAGGCAACTGTCGGCCAGGCACGGTGGCTCATGCCTGTAATCCCAGCACTTTGGGAGGCCAAGGTGGGTGGATCACCTAAGGTCAGGAGTTTGAGACCAGCCTGGCCGACATGATGAAACCCTGTCTCTACTAAAAAAATACAAAAGTTAGCTGGGTGTGATGGTGGGCACCTGTAATCCCAGCTACTCGGGAGGCTGAGGCAGGAGAGGCACTTAGACCCAGAGGGGGAATTTGCAGTGAGCCAAGATTGCACCATTGCACTCCAGCCTGGGTAACAGAAGGGGCCGTTTCCAAAGGAAAAAAAAAAAAAAAAAAAAAAGAAGCTGTGAGGCAGACCTGAGGTCTCCCTGAGCTAGGGGCGTTAGATCTGAATCCAGGGCATGCAAACTGCACATGGCCTGATAAATAACACCTGCTCCTGCCTTTTAGATTGGGAACATAGCAATAAAAAAAAGCACTGGCAGTAAAGCAGATCATGTGTGGTTCACACCTTTCTGATCCTACGCATGGCCCGGAAAATTCCAAGCAAGGTGATCCTGACTGCCAGTGTCTGTAGGCCTCTGTTCATAATTAGGAAAAACACCGTTGAAAAACGAGGAACAGAAAAGAACTGTTTTAGGATAAAGAGTATCTAAGACAAAATAAAACCTGGACAGAATGCTGGAAGCTTTCTCTTTTAGATCAGTGTTTATCATGTTTTGATTTTCTGTATCTCATGATGTGTTGACTTCTTACTGGCCAAGGAGATATACTGCCCTCCCGGGCCTAGCTGATTTCTCAAAATAGTAAACAACTTGGGAACAGGCCTCTGCAATGCAAACCAACCATTCCTGTTCATCAAACTCTCACACACCATGCCAATGTCCTCCCAGGCCGGGTACCAGGCAGCCAGAGAGCTCCCTGGATCCCAAAGCCTGCCGGTTTTACTCAGATTTGCCATTCCTAAACTGCTGACTCTGCCCTGCCTGGCCTTTCCCAAGGAGCCTAACAAAGGCTCTGACCTAGGTTTCCCCTGCTTCTGCCACTGCTTCCTGACCATGCCTGGTACTCCCCACGTGGCCCTGTGTGGCGTGGCATGTCCCCATTTCTTGGAAAATGCATTCTTCTTCAGTGGCATTAACCTCTCTGTGCTGTCACCCAGTCACCTCCATAAACCAAAATTCCATGGGTACAAATGAGACCATCAGAAAAAATACAAGGGGCCGGGCGCGGTGGCTCAAGCCTGTAATCCCAGCACTTTGGGAGGCCGAGGCGGGTGGATCACGAGGTCAAGAGATCGAGACCATCCTGGTCAACATGGTGAAACCCCGTCTCTACTAAAAATACAAAAAATTAGCTGGGCGTGGTGGCGCGTGCCTGTAATCCCAGCTACTCAGGAGGCTGAGGCAGGAGAATTGCCTGAACCCAGGAGGCGGAGGTTGCGGTGAGCCGAGATCGCGCCATTGCACTCCAGCCTGGGTAACATGAGTGAAACTCCGTCTCAAAAAAAAAAAAAAATACAAGGACGCCACTACCACTATTTCTGTTCAGAATTTTAGCTCAGCCCTAGAGCAGTACGATGAGGGGATGGGGGTGGGAGAAGGAAGTACAAGGACTGTAGAGAAAGAAAACTGTCATCATTTAAAGATGATATGATCGGGACTCAGACAATCCAAAAGAATCTATGAATACGTGATTAGAATTTATAATCAAATTCAGCAGTGGATGCAAAATCAGTATAAAGATTAATTGCAAGTCTGTAATCAGCAATCAATATTTAGAAAATGAAATAAAAATAGCATTTGAAATAGCATAAGACGTCATGTACCTAGGTATAAATCTTTAAAAAATGTGTAGCACCCTTGTGAAAACGGTAAAACTTAATAAGAGAAAATAAAGGCCACTTAAATAATTGAATATGTATATGGAGTTGATGTCCCAACATTTAAAGAATATTGATTCTCTACAAATTAATCTTCAGGTTCGATGTAATCCCAGTCAAAAATAGCAATGTTTTTCTCCATGTGTGTGTAAAACTTGACGAGCTAACCCCAAAATTTTTATGGAACTGCACAGGGCCAAGGATAGCCGGGATACTCTTGAGGGAAAAGACTAATGTGGGAACACTTTCTCTACTTGATACCAAAACTTAAAAGCATTAGTAATTATGAAGCATCATTTTGGTTCAATAATAGAGAAATGAACAAAATAGAAAGCTTAAGACCCATATATATATGTACTTATGAATTAATTATATTGATTACAAGGAAGGCTGTGGAGCAGTAGGAAAAAGACTATCTTTTCAATAAAAGAACAAAAGATACTAGGACAAATGAGCCATAAATGCCAAAAAAAAAATAAAAATAAAAATAAAAGAAAGAAAAAAGATATTGGACCCATAATCTACACTATGACCCATAAGCTACACTATATTTTAGGTGAAAAGTAGACCTTCTTGATGTCAAATGCAAAATAAGAAAGATTTTGTAGATGATTTAAAAGAATATCTCAGGACAGGAGGCAGGACTAGGTTGCAGCTCTGACTGGGACAAACGGAGCAGTGGGTAGAGGCTCACATCATTAGTTTTAGCTCCAGAACAACTGCAGGAATAAACCAGGAAACCCGAGAGAACCCACAGACCCTCAGAAGGAAGTGGACTGCTTCTGCAGTACCCAGTAGACACCCCAAATACTGTGAGTGCCCAAACTGTGGAGGTGGGAAAAGGAGATTGTCTGTCCCCGAACACACCCCCTATCTAGGGAAGCTGAAGGTCTAGTTTAGGGAGAAGGTTCTGACCTTACCTGGAACTAAGTCAATTTAGAGAGCAGAGTGAAATGCAGGAGTAGAGGAAGCAGCGGGAAAGGCCCTGGGAGCTCCTGGGTCCCCAAACAGGGCATTCCTGCCTGGCCTCACAGAGATTCTTTGGGAGGGCAGCTAGAGGTGCTGGGAGAAGGCCATAGAGAGAAGGAAATCTCCGGCTGAACTTTGTAACAATTTGAACTGACCAAGAAGCCTTCTGGCCAGAATTCAGGGGAGGGCCTGACTCCAGTGTTCAGCCTCCACAAGTGGGGGAAAAAGGACATCTGTACTTGCTTTCACAGCTGGGGGGCAGGAAGCCTGGGGTAAGTTCTCAGCCCTGCTTGACCACTGCCTGGAAACAGACTTGGTGAGGGCACAGTGGGAGTGAGACTCGCCCTTCAGATTGCAGGAGCGCTGGGTGAGGCCTGTGACTGCCGGCTTCCCCCACTTCCGTGACAATGTGCATGATACAGTAGAGATAGCCACAATCCTCCTAGGATCATATCTCCATTGACCTGGGAACACAACACTGCTGAAAGAAATCATGGACAACACAAACAAATGGAAACACATCCTATGCTCATGGGTAAAATCAATATTGTAAACATGACCATACTGCCAGAAGCAAGCAATCTACAAATTCAACGGAATACCCATCAAAATACCACCATCATTCTTCATATAATTAGAATACAATGCTAAAATTCATATGGAACCAAAAAAGAGCCCACATGGCCGAAGCAAGACAAGAACAAATCTGGAGGCATCACATTACCTGATTTCAAACTATATTCTAAGTCCATAGTCACTCAAACAGCATGGTACTGGTATAAAAATAGGCATATAGACCAATGGAACAGAATAGAGAAGCCATAAATAAACCCAGACACTTACAGCCAACTGATTTTCAACAAAGCAAACAAAAACATAAAGTGGAGAAAGAACACCCTTTTCAACAAATGGTGCTGGGATAATTGGCTGGCCACATGTACTAGAATGAAACTGAATCCTCCTCTCTCACCTTATACAAAAATCAACTCAAGATGGATTAAAGACTTAAATCTAAGACCTGAAACTATGAAAATTCTAGATGATAACATTGGAAAAATCCTTCTAGACATTAGCTGAGGCAAGGATTTCTTGACCAAGAACCCAAAAGCAAATGCGACAAAAAAGATAAAATATCTGGGACTTAAACTTGAGAGCTTCTGCATGGCAAAAGGAACAGTCAGCAGGGTTAAACAGACAACCCACAGAGTGGGAGAAAATCTTCACAATGTATACATTGGACAAAGGACTAATATCCAGGATCTAACAACGAACTTAAATCAGCAAGAAACAAACAATTCTCTCAAAAAGTGGGCGAAAGACGACAATAGACAGTTCTCAAAAGAAGACACACAAGTGGCCAAAAACATGACAAAATGCTCAGCATCACTCATGATCAGGGAATGCTAATTAAAACCACAGTGTGATACCACCCTTACTCCTGCAAGAATGGCCACAATAAAAAAACTAAAAAAACCCAGTATATGTTGCATGGATGTGGTGGTCAGGGAACACGTCTACACTGCTGGTGGGAATGTAAATTAGTACAGCCACTATGGAAACAGTGTGGATTCCTTAAATAACTAAAAGTAGATCTACCATTTGACCCAGCAATCCCACTACTGGGTATCTACCCAGAGGTAAAGAAGTCATTATACACAAAAGCACAATTCACAGTAGCAAAATTGTGGAATCAACCCCAATGCCCATCAATCAACGAGTGGTAAAGAAACTGGTGTATATATATGATGGAATACTACTCGGCCATAAAAAGGAATGAATTAACAGCATTTGCAGCAACCTGGATGAGATTGGAGACCATTATTCTGAGTGAAGTAACTCAGGAATGGAAAAGCAAACATCATATGTTCTCACTGACATGTGGGAGCTGAGCTAAGAGGATGCAAAGGCATAAGAATGATACAACGTAATTTGGGGACTTGGGGGGAAGGGTGGGAGGGGAGTGAGGCTAAAAGACTAGAAACAGGGTGCAGTGTATGCTGCTCAGGTTATGGGTGCACCAACATCTCACAAATCACCAATAAAGAACTTACTCATGTAACCAAACACCACCTGTTTCCCAATAGCCTATGGAAATAAAGTAATTAAAATAAAAGAATATCTTTATGCTCATGGGCCAGGGAAAGGTATTTTTCAACGGGGCTTGGGGAAAAAAAGATTGTTAAATTTTACTATATGTGTAAGACGACATATTAAGGCACACTAAGAGAATGAAAAGGAAAGTCACAGACAGGGAGAAAACACTCATAGCACATCTAACAGACAAAGGGCTCATATCCCGAGTGTAAAAAGAGCTACAATTCAATAAAGGAAAAAAATGCAATCCAATAGAAAAATACAAAGACTGGAACAGACAGTGCACGAGAAGGAATATCCAAATGGTCAATAAATATATGCAAAGGCAGTTAGACTCATTAGTAATTAAGACCATGCAAATTAAAACTCAGTGAGGGCCAAGTACGGTGGCTCACATCTGTAATCACAGCACTTTGGGAGGCCAAGGCAGAAGGACTGCTTGAGCCCAGGAGTCAGGACCAACCTGGGCAATATAGTGAGACCCCATCTCTACAAAAAATAAAAAAATTAGCTGGGTGTGTTGGCCCACCTGTAGTTCCAGCTATGTGCAAGGCTAGGGTGGGAGGATTGCTTGAGTCCGGAAGGTTAAGGCTGCAGTGAGCCATGATCACGCCACTGTACTCCAGTCTGGCTTGATCAGAGCAACACTCTGCCTCAAAAAACAATCAGAATGAAACAAAACAGCAGCAACAACAAAAACCCCAGAAACTCACTGAGGTAAAGCTGTACTCATCAGATATATCACTCGCTAAATTGTATATTTATCTCTACAATTCATCTATACACCTTATACCAATATTGTGTTTCTCTTCACATAATTTGTAGTAAAAAGATCCATTAAGTATCAATGTATAAAAATTCCCAAGTAATTTCCAAATGAATAAAATTACATTTGAGGGAAGAATCTTTGCTTTGTTGGAAAATAATCATTCAGAAACAGAACAGTGGTTCACTCCTGTTAACCTTTATCAATTGTTAAAGAGAGCGTTGCCAGGAAGCCTTCATACTTCTGAATAGGCATCATTTGTTAGGTGTAATTTTCTAAGATTTGGAGTAAATCATGCAATAATTAAAAATTTATTCTGGCTGCATGTGGTGGCTCACGCCAATAATCCAAGCACTTTGGGAGGCCAAGGTGGGTGGATCACGAGGTCAGGAGTTGGAGACCAGCCTGACCAATACAGTGAAATTCTGTCTCTACTAAAAATACAAAAATTAGCCAGGCGTGGTGGCATGCGCCTGTAGTTCCAGCTAGTAACTTGGGAGGTTGAGGCAGAATTGCTTGAACCCAGGAGGGGGAGGTTGCAGTGAGCTGAGATCACGCCATTGCACTCCAGCCTGGGCAGCAGAGCAAGACTCCATCTCAAAAAAAAAAAAAAAAAAAAAAAAAAAAAATAAAAAATTCCTTTTAATAGGCTTTATAGCAGATCTTGCTGAAAAAAACTATGGTTGCATAACAGACTTCTTTAAATTTTCTTGCTGTAGATGTATTAGATAATAGAAATGTTCTAGGTTACCTGCTGGCTGGAAATGGAAGAATCTATGCACTTGCTGACATTCTTGTTGCACCTGGATGAATACACAGATATTGCAGAGACTTGGTTGCAGGGGATTAATGAACAAGCTGCTCAGTTGAAATGACTAGACTATTCATTTGGCTTTCTTTGATCTATTTGATTTCACTTGGTTTGGTTAGTGGGGACCCTGGAGGGAACATACTCCAAGCTCTTGGTATACTCCTATTGCTCAGGATAGTACTTTCCGGGTGTGCTGTATTTTCTCAAAAGTTCTAAATGTGTGCATACAGCTAGCCATAAAATGTCAAATGGTTTCTCTTAGACTGGAATGATAAAGACTCAAGTGTGTCATCCCAAGGACACCGTAACCTAAGAATGACATGCTGAGACTTGAAACACAAAATGATGGTGACACAGTGGTGCTAATGCCTTACATTTTTGTCACATTCTCACCCAGGTAAGAACTTGACCAAAATGGGGAAATTGTTGGTAGCCATTATTTTGGACTGAGCTTGTGCACTAGGCCCCAACAAACCAAACCAAAATGGAGTCACAAATGCTAAATATGATGTAACCAAATGGAAACTTTGAGGAAGCAGGTGCATTCTAAAACAGACCAGTTTTTTTTTCTCCTGAAAACGGGACTCCAGCATCATAAAGAAGTCTTGGCTGGACACGGTGGCTCACACCTGTAATCCCAGCACTCTGGGAGGCTGAGGCGGGTGGATAATGAGGTCAAGAGATTGAGACCATTCTGGCCAACATGGTGAAACCCTGTCTCTATTAAAAATAAAACAATTAACCAGGCATGGTAGTGTGTGCTTGTAGTCCCAGCTACTTGGGAGGCTGAGGCAGGAGAATTATTTGCACCCAGGAGGTGGAGGTTGCAGTGAGCCGAGATCGCGCCACTGCACTCCCACTCCAGCCTGGGCTACAGAGCGAGACTACATCTCAAAAAAAAAAAAAAACCAAAACAGAAGTCTCCTCTAACTCTTACAAAAAAAATAGCCTGATATTAATCAGTTTTTTTTTTCTATTGCTCTGTTTCTTTATTCCCACCTTACAAAATCCACTGTTAGTGGGATTTGAGACCAAATAAGTCCATTTATGATGGTGACAAAGTGATATCAATGCCTAAAGTTTTCAAAGGGGTAAAAAAAAAAATCTCTTAAAAAAAATTGGCCGGGCATGGTGGCTCTTGTCTGTAATCTCAGCGCTTTGGGAGGCCGTGGCAGGCGGATCACAAGGTCAGGGGATCGGGACCATCTGGCCAACATGTTGAAACCCCATTCCTAAAAAAAAAAAAAAAAAAAAAAAGTCAGTTTGGGGAGGTCAACAAAAAGGAGAAATTGTTAAATTAGGTCAGGCCTAAAACTGCCTCCTTACGCATTTTAAGTTCAGCTTAAAGGTGTCTCCTTACACAGCGAACTGTAACCTAGCTGGATGTGTAAAAGACCATAGCCTACCTCTTATACCAGTCACAGAGTTTTGGCCAAACAAAGGGGCCAGCTGTTCAAACTGCATTTGAACAAGGCAGACGCTGAGCTGCAGCCAATCCAGCTGTTTCTGCACAGTACTTCCGCTTTTCTGTGCGTAAACATGATCTGAACCATGTGGCAGTCCTAGAGCTGCTCTGAATCTCATCAGATTCTAGGGCTGCCCAATTCTTAAAGGTTCTTTGCTCAATTAAACCTTCTTAAATTTAGTTTGTTTAAAGGTTTTCCTTTTTTTTTTTTTTTTTTTTTTTTTAGACAGAGTCTTGCTCCGTCACCTAGGCTGGAGTGCAGTGGTGTGATCTTGGGTCACTGCAACCTCTGTCTTCTGGGTTCAAGTGATTCTCCTGCCTCAGCCTCCTGAGTAGCT
This sequence comes from Sapajus apella, assembly GCF_009761245.1. NCBI lineage: Eukaryota > Metazoa > Chordata > Mammalia > Primates > Cebidae > Sapajus > Sapajus apella. The sequence continues at coordinate 18,594,500 of NW_022436978.1, forward strand.
GAGACTACAGGTGTGCACCACCACGCCTAATTTTTTTTTTTTTTTTTGTATTTTCAGGAGAGAGAGGGTTTTGCCATTTGGCCAGGATGGTTTCAAACTCCCGATCTCAGGTGATCCTCCCGCCTCAGCCTCCCAAAGTGCTGAGATTACAGGCATGAGCCACTTCTGCCTGCCTGCCTGAAGTTTTTCTTTTGGCCAGGCATGGTGGCTCGCACCTGTAATCCCAGCACTTTGGGAGGCCAAGGTGGGTGGATCATTTGAGGCCAGGAGATTAAGACCAGCCTGGCTAAACATGGCAAAACTGCATCTCTACTAAAAATACAAAAATTAGCTGGGCACAGTGGTGCATACCTGTAATCCCAGCTCCTTGCGAGGCTGAGGCAAAATAGCTTGAACCTGGGAGGTGGAGGTTCCAGTGAGCTGAGAGTGTGCCACTGCACTCCAGCCTGGGTGACTGACAGAGCAAACTCTGTCTCAAAAAAAAAAAAGTTTTATTTTTACAGATAGATTGGGCATTATTACTGTTGGTTCAGGGATTCTGATCAATAGTTACCGTATTCTGAAGATTATGGTCTGGTCTCCCCATGCAGAACAATTTCTCCACCTGGGGTGGTGAAGTTGGAGCACAGTATGAGGTCTTTTTAGCCACAAGAGGGCAAAAGTCATGGACATGAAATTTCTGGAGTGGGTACAAGCTGGATCCTGCCCCATGCGGCCTATAACCGAAGATTAAGTGAAAACTTATGCCAAAGCCAATGACAACATGGATGGTAAATGACCATTTAGAGTAGTGTTTTCGTTATGTGTTTTGTGGAAGACATCTCATTAGTGTTGCTAAAATACCGGGTATTTTTTCCCTATTGATTTTTCTTCTTTATTTCCTCAAGGCCTGTAATTTTCTGTGGGCTTCAGAACAAACACTAAGAAACAATCTGGTGTTCGTGGGGGTGGGTGGGGGTGTGACGACGTGAATGTGGAAGGGAAGAAAATAGTGCTTACCTTGATATGGCTGTTGCTGCAGCGCAACTCAGCAGTGATGACAGAAATAATGACAATAATAGCGACTTTAAAAGTGATTTGGCAGCGATTTTATTTGTTGTGCTATAAAATGGCTGGCCCGTGGCTGTATATGTAGATTCAGGAGTAAACTTTCAAAGCATGCTCGGGAGGCATGCATGGTAATCCCATTATCTGATAACAGGATTGTGCACATACCTCCCACACGCACCATCAGTAACCCACCCTTTTAGTATCGCTGTGAAATGCAATTTGCGTGCAGATGAAAAGTTTACAGAACATGGGCCCCCATGAAGCTCAACAAAGCCAGCGCACTGTGTGGCGAGGTTTCTGAACCCGACCCCTGTCGTTCCTGCTGTCTCCCTCCTTATTGATTTCTGTCCCTTGGCCAAGCGGGCTTTGTGATCGTCTGCATCGACCCAGAAACTTGCAAAATGAGCTAATCAAATAGGTGCAGCAGAAATCAACCCTGCATTTCTAGGAGGCTTTGGAGACATGCCACACGCAGGATGTGGGAGATCATTGGGTCAAGCAAGTGTTGGCAGAATGTACGGGGTGAAGAGGCCAAATGATGTGAATTGTGGTTAATTTTTTTCGCAGAAACATTCACATAAAAAATTCACATAAATAGGTAAAGTCAAAACTGAGGTAAATGCTTCATGAAATAAGACATAGGCGGTGCTTTAAAAATGGGATCCTGATATTCATATTTTAAGGTTTTGGTTCACACATGTTCTATCTTCCTTTTTTCATAGAGCTTACAATAACTGGCTCATATCTTCACATAAGCATCATATAAAGAGCAGCAGATGTTAGTGACAGAAGCTGCTGTGCAAAATATGAAGAAGAATATACTCATTACTTCTATTGCTTACAAGTGAGGAAATATAGATTCACACTTTTCTCTTCTAGAAAAAGGGTTATGTGGTAAATTCATACATTGATATGTGAATTTCTTGATTCTTCCCAACAGGCCAAACAAAAAATTATTTTAATTGAATGTATTTATGTCAATCATTGCTTTTAATAAAATGTAATTGTATGTGGTTTAAAAAATGTACAATCATCCAATGTACAGTAGATTAAGCAATGAGCATAGAGCAAATGCATTTAGTTAGGGGGAATTCTAAATCCTAAAGATAGCATGAACCGGGCGCAGTGGCTCATGCCTGTAATCCCAGCACTTCAGGAGGCCAAGGCGGGTGGATCATGAGGTTAGGAGTTCGAGACCAGCCTGACCAACATGGTGAAACCCGTCTTTACTAAAAACACAAAAATTAGCCAGGCATGGTGGTGTGCGCCTGTAATCCCAGCCACTCAGGAGGCTGAGGCAGGTGAATCACGGAGGTTGCAGTGAGCCGAGATTGTGCCACTGAACTCCAGCCTGGGCAACAGAGCAAGACTCCATCTCAAAAAAAAAAAAAAAAAAAAAAAAAAAAAAAAAAAAAGATAGTATGAAATGTGAGTATAGGAACTCTGTGGATGCCTGGTGGGAAAACAGGTTATTCTCTGTATTTTTCTTTCCATATAAATATTGGAATAAACTTGTTTATTTCTTTAAAAAATGCCTGCTAGGATACTGATTGGAAATGCACTGAATCTGTAGATCTATTTGGCACGACTGATACCTGAACAATATAGAGTATCCTGATCTGTCAACTCAGTACACTTATGTCGTTATTTAATTTTCCTTAGTAATGGTTTATGCTTTTCAGTGTGTAGCTTCTACACCGTTTTTTAGGTTTATCTCTACGTTATTTTTTTGATGCTACTGTAAGTAGTTCTGCTTTAAAATTTCATTTCTAAATCTTCTCTGCTATTATATAGATTTTATATATATTTTAAAATATCAATCTTATATCCTGAAACCTTACAAAACTCATGGTTTCTAGACTTTTTAAAAAGTAGATTCTTTAGGATGTTCTACATATAAAATTATGGTTTCTGTAAATAGAGACAGGCTTATTTCTTTCCGTGTAATTTGTATGTCTTTTTTTTCTTCCTTTATTCAGTCTGCACTACGATATCAAACGGCGGTAGAGTGTGGACATCCTTGTGTTGTTCCTGATCTTAAGGGGAACTCATTCAGTTTTTAATCATTAAATATGATATTTTTGTAGATGTCCTTTATCAGCGCCCACCTTAATAATAAAAAAAAGGAAGAGTTCAGGTGCAGTGGCTCATTCCTGTAAGCCTAGCACTTTGGTCAGCCAGGAGAGGAGGACTGCTTGAGCTCGGGAGTTTGAGAACACAGTGACACCCCATCTCTCTCTCCAAAAAAATAAAAATAAATAGAAAAAGAAGAAAAAATTAAGCCCAAAGTAAGAGAATAAGGAAAAATAATAAAGATAAGAAGTCAGTGAAACATAAAAACAATAGAGAAGATCATTGAAATAAAAAGTTGGCTATTTGATGAGATTAGTAAAACTGATAAACCTCTAACCAGACTGATTGAGGAAAAAAAAGAGTGAAGACACAAATAGCCAATGTCAGGTGTAAAAAAGGGACTTTACCACCACCCCTGCAGTACTTGAAAGGATAATAAATATCACTTGCAACTGTAAGCTTGTAAATTTGACAACTTAAATGAAATAGGCAAATTTCTTGACAGCTTAAAAGTTCAAAGCTTATGAAAAAAGACACAAATAACTCAAATAGTTCTATACCTATTAAAAAAAATTGAATATATTGGCCGGGTGTGGTGGCTAAGCCTGTAATCCCAGCACTTTGGGAGGCCGAGGCGGGCGGATCACGTGAGGTCAGGGGTTCAAGACCAGCCTGGCCAACAAGGTGAAACCCTGGCTCTGCTAAAAATGCAAAAGTTAGCCAGTCATGATGGCAGATGACTGTAATCCCAGCTACTCGGGAGGCTGAGGCAGGAGAATTGCTTGAACCTGGGAGGCAGAGGTTGCAGTGGGCCGAGATGGTGCCACTGCACTCCAGCCTGGGAGACAGAGCAAAACTCACTCTCAAAAAAAAAAAAAAAAAAAATTTAAATATATTTAAAAAAAAAAAACAAAAAAACAATTTCCCACAAAGAAAACTTTTCTATTTGTTCTTGTGTCACTTTTGGTAAGTTATATTTCTAAGGAATTTGTCCATGTCACTTAAATTGTCAAACTTACTGGTATAAGTTATTATATCTTTTAAATTAATTTAAAAATATCTATAGTATTTATAGTAGTATCTCCTCTTTCATTCTTAGACTTTATAATTTTTGTGTCTTATTTCTATATCGTACATCTGTTTTCTACTAGATCAGTTTGTTTTTATGTTTATTATTTTCTTTCGGAATATTTTGCTGTTCTTTTTCTAGCTCTTTGAGAATAAAGGCTTAGATAATTAATGCTTAATCTATTTACTAATGTAAGTATTTAAAGCTATAGATTTCTCTTGCAAACCTGGTTTTGTGTGTAGCCTACATGTTTTGAAATGCTGTGTTTTATTTATTGTTCAGTTGAAAACATATTCTAATTTTCATTGTGATTAGTTCTTTGATCTTTAAATTGTTTAGAACTGTACTGTTAGGCTGGGCGAGGTGGCTCATGCCTGTAATCCAAGCACTTTGGAGACCAAGGTGGGCGGATCACCTGAGGTCGGGAGTTCAAGACCAGCCTGACCAACATGGTGAAAACCCGTCTTAAAAAAAAAAAAAAAAAAAAGAACTGTACTATTTAATTTATAAGCATATTGACATTTCCTACTAATAATTTTTGTTACTTATTTCTAGTTTTGTCCTTCTGTAATCAGAGAACATATTCTAATTAATATTTTAAAATTTGTTAAGATGTGATTTATGGTAGAGCACCCAGTCAATTTTTGTATCATTCCACATGTACAATTTGTGTTCTGCATTGGTGGGGGAGGTTTTCTATTTACATTTACTAAGTTCAAGTTATTAATCATATATTTAAGACAAAATTATATTCTTACCCCTTTTTTACCTGCCTGTCCTAGCAATACTGAGATTGGTGTTTTAAAAAGCTCATTGATAGTGGATGTGCTTATTTCTCCTCTTAATGCTGTTCATTTTTGCTTTATACATATTGAAGCAATGTTACTAGGTAGTTACAGATTGCGAATTGCCATATCTTCTTGGTAAACTGACCTTTTCCTTATTGTGAAATGTTCATTTTATTTTCAATAATATTACTGTTTTAAACTCTATCTGATCTAGCACATACCACACAGATCAACCTTAAATGTAAATATACAGAAATACTGAAAGTAAAATGATGGAAAAAGATATATCTGGTTTCTTTTTCCTACTAATTATTTTTGATAGTAGATTAATATTCACATGATATATCTTTTCCCATTCTTTCATTTTTAACCTTTCTGTACCTTTTTTTTTTTTTTTTGAGTTGGGGTCTCACTGTATTACCCAGGTGAGAGTGTAGTGGTGTGATCACGGCTCACTGCAGCCTCAAACTCCTGGGTTTAAGCAATTGTCCTACCTCTGCCTCCTCAGGAGCTACAACTGCAGGTATGTGCCATTATGTCTAGCTAATTTTTAAATTCTTTGTGGAGACAAGGTCTCAGTATGTTGCCCAGGCTGGTCTCAGGCCATCCTCATGCCTGGCCTCCCAAATCACCGAGACTACAGGCATTAGCCACCTCTGTACCTTTTATTAAAGTTTTCTTTGATAAGCGACATATAGTTTTTGAAAATTCAGCCTGACAATCTTTTTTAATTGAATTTAATCTTTGCACTTAATGTAATTACTGACAAAGTACTTACGTCTACCATCTTACTATATGCTTTCCATTTTTCTCATCTAGTCAATGTTATTTTTCCCTCTTATCTTGTCTTAAAAAATGAGATTTTATTTTAGAATAGTTTTAGGTTTCCAGAAAAATTGAATATATAGTACAGAGTTTCTATGTACCCCCCGTTTCTCTGATTATTAACATCTTATATTAGTCATTTATTTACTAAAATTGAGAAATTGATAGGGATACATTATGACTAACTAAAGTCCATAGTTTATACAAATGCCCTTAGTTTTTATCTGATCTCATTTTTCTGTCCCAGGATTTCATCCAAGATACTGCATTACATTCAATCTTCATATCTCCTTATTCCTCATGATTTTCCTTGCTTTTGGTAACACTGACAAGTTTCGAGGCATACTGGTCTGGTACACTGTAGGATGCCCTCTGTGGAACTTGTAAAATTCCAATATAATTAGAATAAAGTTCACAAATCTATTGGTTATGTGAAAGCTGTCAGAATCAAATGGAGTCACTTGTATTAAAATTCCTGACAGAGAGCCAAGGAGGGTCTTGAAGGGAAGGTCCTCTTGCACAAACGCCTGGCAACAAGAACGATCACAGAAGACTCTACAGACAGCACAACTTGCACAAAGGTCATTGCGACCATATGCAAAGAAGCACCCCGGTGAGGACATCTGCCCAGCAACCTCCTGCCCAACCTCGGCCTTGTGCCCCTCTTCTTATAGATCCTCGTAGCCAAGGATAATTGTGTCAAAACAATTGCATAATCCTCATTTTTCCTCTAAAGGCCTTTTGCTTCCTTTACTTCCCTGAATATTCTTATAGTTTACTATGGCGTGCTTATTGCCACGGCAATGCTTATTCCAAAATAAACCTCGTTTTCTTTTAGAGCGTCTCTCTCTGTTGTTTAGGTTCACAGATGTTTTTCTCACAAGTAGGCTGGGGTTATGGGTTTATCGTAGCAGAAAAGTGCCATTGTCATCACACAGAATATCAGGGTCATCAATGTGATTTATGGCTGTTGATATTGATCTTGATCACTTGGTTGGGTTACTGTTCTTGAGTGTCCCTATCATGAAAATACGCACTTAAATTCCCCCCCTTCTAACTGTGCTCCTTGGAAGGAAGTTCCTTATATGTAGCCCTTAAGGAGTGGCAAGTTATGCTCCCTCTCCATTAAGGTGAAGTATCAATATAATAATTTTTTCATTAGTGAGAAGGAGGTTTATTTCTTCATGCAAAGGAGCATTTCAAGTCCAGCTAGTCAGTCGCACTTGAGTGAGTCCTGCTTGCACAGGAACTAGGGGTAGAAGAGGTGCTTGAAGTTGTACTCAGGGCTAAGCAGTTAGCAACCTCCTGGTCACACGTGCACAAGACTTTTTGGCATTTGATCTCTGCTGGTCCAGTCAATGGTATCCGGGGCTGGCCATGGCCTCCCAGGTCACAATAGCTACCGTATTTCATACAGGCAAAGGGGGATTGGGAGCCAAATACAAATCACAGTTTCTCCCAGTTCCAGGATCCCATGTCCGTGCACCTGTGACTTCTTAGAAGCCTCACGGGACCCAAGGCCAGGTTCCAGCAGCAGCAGCAGTGACAGCAGCGGCAGTAGTATTAGTAACATGGCTGGCAGGCACAGAGGTAGCGCCCATCCCACGGGGGCAGGTGTGGGACA
>NW_022436978.1:18601938-18655128 GCF_009761245.1 Sapajus apella
GAGGTAGCGCCCATCCCACGGGGGCAGGTGTGGGACAGTGCAGCCGGGCCGTGCAGTCAGCAAGCCTGGCCGACCCAGTCACTGTGTCAATGTAATTTATTTGGAAGTCTTTTTTTGTACTGAATATTTGTTTCTTTTCCTGCATTTATTAACTTATTTAATCATATATTTATATCAAATCTGAGCTCATGGATATGCATTTTCTACTCTAGGCTATAATCCAAAACTACTTATTTCATTGCTTAAATTCTTTTTTTTTTTTTTTTTGAGACGGAGTCTTCCTCTGTCACCAGGCTGGAGTGCAGTGGTGCGATCTTGGCTCATGGCAACCTCTGCCTCCCGGGTTTAAGTGATTCTCCTGCCTCAGCCTCTCGAGTAGCTGGGACTACAGGCGCCTGCCACCATGCCTAGCTAGTTTTTGTATTTTTAGTACAGACAGGGTTTCACCATGTTGGCCAGGATGGTCTTGATCTCCTGACCTCATGATCTGCCCGCCTCAGCCTTCCAAAGTGTTGGGATTACAGGTGTGAGCCACTGTGCCCTGCCTGCATAAATTCTTCTAGCTTTGGCCATTGAGAGCTTTTTGGTCCTGAGCCCCTTTTAGATACTCTCATTAATTTGTGTGTGTGTGTGTGTGTGTGTGTGTGTGTGTGTGTGTGAGACAGAAGAAGAAGAAGAAGAAGAAGAAGAAGAAGAGGAAGAAGAGAGACAGAAAGGGAGAGAGAATGCACTTTCTTATCTTCTGGCACTATAAGACACTCCAGGCTCATCTTGTCTATTTTCTGCCCCAGTCCTAGTCATTTCTCCAAGGAGCCCTGGTTCCTTTATTTTGGAGAATGATATTAGGAACCAAGATCTGGGTGCTAGGTGTATTCATTGCTATTGGGATGTAGTTTTTTTTTTTTTTTTTTTTGCAGACTTCTCACCTGACAGAGCAATTAAATATATGTATGTATACTACCTGGTGCGTGGGGGTGTGTGTGTATATATATACACACATATATATATATATATAAAAATTGTGTGTGTGTGTATATATATATATACACACACACACACACAAATATTTATAAATATTTCTATATGTAACCATCTGTTTCCATATTGTTAATTATTATAGAAGTTCTTACTGATGTCTCGAGTTCGAATCCATTACATGCATCATTCTACTCCTCTCCTTTACCTTATCTATAAATTCCTACTTCAACAGTGAGAAAACTGCCTCCTATCATCTGCTCTCCATTTACTGAATTGTTCAGTTCCTGTATACATGTATAGCAGTATCGGGCAGTACTAGAATTAATTCATACCTCTATGGGGAAAAACTTTATCAACTAGAGTACTTATGCAGTTCCTTTTACCTTGAGCCTTACAGATGCCATCAACTGCAGAGCAAAGTGTGTTTGGAGGAGTTTTTAATTTTAACAAAGTCCAACTTGCTAATTTTTTTGATGGATTGTGCTGTATCTAGGACATGTGTTGTATCTAAAAACACACCACTAAACCCAAAGTCACCTCTATTTTCTCTTATGATATCTTCTAGAAGTTTTAGAGTTTTGTCTTTTAATGTTTAGGTTTATGATTTGCTTTGAGTCAAATTTTGTGAAAGGTGTAAGGTCTGTGTCCAGGTTTTTTTTTTTTTTTGCATGTCCCCAATTGTCCCAGCACCATTTGTTGAAGACTGTCCTTTCTCCATTGAATTGCCTTTGCTCATTTGTCAAAGTTCTTGCCTTTTATTTAAGTATTTTTAATTACTGTAGTCCCCTCTTCCTTAGTTAAGTAGTTACATATTATTTTACTACTTTTTAGTGGTTGCCATAGAGATAACAATATGTTGCTAGATTTACTAAACATCTATGTAAATTGTTACGTTTGTTATTTCCAAGGCCAGTGGTTCTCAAACTTGAACATGCATCAGAATTGCCTTAGGGTTTGTTAAAACACAGATTACTGGGTCCAATCATCAGTGTTTCTGATTCAGCAGGCATGGGGTGAGGCATGAAAATCTGCATTTCCCACAATTTCCTAAGTGATACTGGTGATACAAATGCAAACCTGAAGACTACACTTTGAGAACAGCTATGTTTAACACAAACCCTGAAAGACACTTTGACTCTCCTTGTTCTCTAGACTTCTGTGCTATTACTGTTATATCTATATCCCCAAAAAGAAATACTCTTATTGTTTTATGTTGTAAATATTCATTTATGTTTACTTCCACATTATTTTTCTCTGTTGGTTTTCATTTCTTCGTGCACCTTTGAGCTTCCATCTGGGACCACTGACCATTTGCTTCTGCCTGAAGAACACCTGTTAGGATTTCCTGTAATGCAGTTCTGTTAGTGACAAATTCACCCACACTCTGTAGGTCTGAAGCTATCATTACTTTGCTTCTATCCTTGAAGGATATTCTTGGAGGATGTGAAACGCTGCTTTATTGTCGGTTTCTTTTAGCACACTGTCTTCTGACGTTTGTGGTTTCTGTTGAGAAGATGGTTGCCTATTTTACGGCTGCTTCTCTGAAGATAGTATCTCTTTTGACTGCTTTAAAAATTTGCTTCTTGTTTTTGGTTTTCAGCTACTTGACTCTGATGTGTTAGGTTCTACTTTTCTTTGTAGTTATTCTGCTTAGAACGTCTTGAATGTGTGTCTTGAAGTCATCCATCAAATTTGTGTTACTGTTTTTTTCCTTTTCGATGGTACTGTTGCCAGAGAATATGGTATTTATGATACTTATCCTTTGAGAGGTGTTCAGACTTGCTGTATGGCTGTGTTTAAGTGGTTGATTTGTGAAAACACTGCTTCTGTGTTGAAAAGAATGTGTACTCTCTAGTTGTTAGGGGCACAATTCTAAATACGTTAATTATATTAATAGCAATCCCTTTTTAATGTATATTGTTTAAATATTGTTTATCTGTATTAATCTGATATCTTCTAAGCTGTCAATAACTAGACGTGTGTTAAAATATCCAATAATGATTTAGAGGCAATTTTCTTATATATATCTGGGTTTAAAATGGCTATAATCACATAATTGAAAACTATAATCAATATATAGTACCCTTCTGTATTTCTAAGAATGCTCTCGGTCTTACATTCTTTCTGAGACAGGATCTCACTGTGTCACCCAGGCTGTAGTGGACTGGCGCTATCTTGGCTCACTGCAATCTCTGCCTCCCAGGATCAAGTGATCCCCCACCTCAGCCTCCCGAGTAGCTGGGACTACAGGTGCACCCCACCATGCCCAGCTATTTTGTATTCTTTTAGTAGAGAGAGGGTTTCACCCTGTTGACCAGGCTGGTCTCAAACTCCTGACCTTGTGATCTGCCTGCCTCGGCCTCCCAAAGTGCTAGGAACACCTAGCCTAAATTTTTTTCTTAACCAAATGTTTCCCCTTTACTACTTAAGCATAATATACTATTTTCTTTTAGTAATATTGGAATTTTATCATACATGTTAAGTTTAAATGAGATTAAAGTGAATCAGTAAGTTAAATGATCTGAAAAATAGGCTCTCATAACACTTTTCAATTAGCTACCTACTTCTGATTCCAATGCCATTGAAAGCAAAAACTTTAGTTCTCTATCTTATTTTTAAAACACTGTAAATTATATCTTTTCTTCTTCTGCTTCTTCCTCCTCCTCCTCTTTGTCCTTTTTAAATCTCTTTTTCATACATACGATGTCATCTTAGAATTATCTACATCTGTATCAATTTTTTTCTTTCTGCATTTTAGACTTTTGCAATAATTTTCTTCTTATCAAAGCATATCTTTTAGAAGTTTCTGTGATGATCTATTGATGCCAAACTCTAGTTTTTTGTTCATCTAAAAATGCCTTTTCTTATTATTTATGAAAAGATGGTTTTGCTGAATACACACTTTTAAGTTGACAGTTAATTTCTCTAAACACTTTAAAGTCATACTCCTTTGCATTCTATTGCTACTATTTTCAGGCTGAGCATCATTCCTTTTCTTTCAGGTCACCTTTTTTTTTTTTTTTTTTTTGAGACGGAGTTTCGCTCTTGCTGCCCAGGCTGTAGTGCAATGGTTCGGTCTTGACTCACTGCAACCTCAGGGTTCAAGCAGTTCTCCTGCCTCAGCCTCTTGAGTGAATCAATAAGTTTGATTTGCCTGTTCATAGATAGCAATTTTAGATTCTATGTCCAACAATACAGTCTACAGGCGCCTGCCACCATGCCCAGCTAATTTTTGTATTTTTAGTAGAGACAGGGTTTTATCATGTTGGTCAGGCTGATCTTGAACTCCTGATCTCAGGTGATCCACCTCCCTTGGCTTCCCAAAGTGTTGGGATTACAGGCATGAGCCACTGCGCCTGGCCTCAGATTACTTTTAATATCTTCTTTTTGATTTTTGTGGTCTACAATTTCACAAAAATGAATCTTTATGGATTTCTCTTCGCTTATCTTGCTTAATAGATTGGTTTTCTTTACTTGTGAACATATGTATTTCATCAATTCTTTTTTTTTTTGAGATGGAGTTTCACTCTGTCTCCTAGGCTAGAGTGTAGTGGCCCGATCTCAGCTCACTGCAACCTCCACCTCACAGGTTCAAGAGATTCTGAGATTACAGGTGTTCATCACCATGCCCAGCTATGTTTTTTTTTTTTTTTTTTCTTCTTTAAAGTAGAGATGGGGTTTCACCAAGTTGGCCAGGCTGGTCTCAAACTTGTGGCTTCAAGTGATCTGCCCACCTTGGCCTCCCAAAGTGCTGAGGTTATAGGCTTGAGCTACCATGCCTGGCCTGCATTTAATCAATTCTGAAAAATTCATTTTCTCCTCAAACATAAGCAGTTCTCAATTTTCTCTATTCTCCTCCCAAGGACTCTGACTACAAAGCCTTTTATTCTATGTTCCATATCTTTTAACCTAAATATTTACCTCCTTTCTGTTTTCTCTATACTGGATCTTGGATATGTATTTCAGACATATCATCCAGTTCACTAATTCTTTCTTCATCCACAGTTAATCTGCAACTTAAACTATTTGTTAAACTTTATTTTTCAGCTATTATATTTATTTTCAAAAGTCCTTTTTATTTTTCAAATCTGCATGATATTTTTGACAGTCTCCTCACAATCATTTTATGAACACATCTTTCATTATTTAAACAGTTCATAGATAGCAATTTTAGATTCTATATCCAACAATGCCAAAATATAAATTGCTTAGGGGCTTAAATCTATGTGTAGTTACTAATGACTTGTAATAAGGGTGACTTTTTTCAATGTGTATTTGCTGATTTTGGGTTTGAGCTCATATTCGTTTGCTGTTAATCTGTGAGAATCCTGTGGACATAGGGGATAATTTTCTCCAGAAAACACTTTGCTTTTGCTAGGAAACAGCGGAAACACTGACCTGGAATACTTTAGTGTCCTTCGAGAGTCTTAGCTTAAAGCAGTACTTTCAGGTACACTTCCTGTTTTTGCTTCTAGCCCAAGAGTGAGTTCAGCTGCCACAGCTCTGACACTGGCTTTTGTCTTTAGGACAGCCCAATTTCCCCCATTTATTATTGCTCACCATCTTGCCTCTTGAAAACTTATTTTTTGGAAGGATACTGAAGATTTCCCTTTGTCCTTATGAATTCAGAAAGGAAATAAAGGATGGTTTATCCAGGATCCACTTGATTTTGAGGGGCGGGATCCTTCAGAATACGTAGTCTCTTCCACTGCCAGAAGCAGAAATCTGAGGCCCTTTTTTCAAGTGTTGCTTTAATAAGGTTTAAAATATTTACTACTGGTTCTTCAGATGAATTTAAACAAGGTAATTAAGTAACAAAACCGATCATACCATGATCAAACAGTGTTCCTCATAGCTCCAGTTTTACGATCTCCCCATTCACTTTATCTTGCATGAGGAATGTAAACTTGCCATGGAAGGCTAGATTTAGAATGTTCAAATGAGCAATTATCTTTTAACACCAACACAAGTCATGCATACAATTTGGCAGATTGAAGATTACATACAGAAGAGACTTGAAGTTCCTTGCAAAACAAATAGAGGACTGAGAACATTGCTGAAAGCCAATGAGCTCCATTTCTTTAAAAAGTTTAAAAAAAAAAAAGGTAAAGATATCAGTGGCTTGACATTAATGAGACTGACAGTCTTTAAAGTCTTAGAAATTTTTTCTCTTAAATCTTTATACATATCCAGAGTATCCAAAGCTTTTCTGTGAATGTAGCAGCATGTAAAATTTGCTTTCAGTGTGCAAGGATGACTCTACGGAAGGTTCCCGGCTATTTCTGAATCCTAAAATTAAAGTTAAAAAACCAAGTATAAAAGCGGGACTACCACTGATACATACACTATAGGCTCATCCTAAGCAATGATCTTGGTGAGATCCTGCACGTGATATTCATATACCGGCTACATTCCCTACACTATGGAATGTATCCTTTGCCATGTGTGGGTATCAGTTTAGAAAACAACATAGGAAGCCAAGTGGAAGCTGTGGGTATCAGAGCAAAATACGCTTGCTATCTGAAATTGGTCCACGGAGTCTTGAGGAAGGGTCCTGCTCTGTCACCTGGGCTGGAGTGCAGTGACCTGATCTTGGCTGACTGCAACCTCAACCTCCTGGGCTCCAGTGGCCTCTCACCCCAGCCTCCTAAGTCACTGGGACTTCAGGTGCATGCCACCATGCCTGGCTAATCTTTTGTAGAGATGGGTTTTCACCATGTTGCCCAGGCTGGTCTCAAACTCCTGGTTTCAAGAGATCCACCCACCTTGGCCTCCCCAAGTGCTGGGATTACAGGCATGAGCCACCGCATCCGGCCTGCAGTTCTTTTCTGAGTAATAAACAAGTTTTGGTGTGTAGAAGCTTGATCCCCACTTAGGTTTTGAAGTGCCTTTTCAGTCTTCGTACGATGACATTTATGTTCACTTCTCCCTGGGTCTCAGTTTCTTCCCGAGACACTAAAGAGTGAAGACCATGTGTTCTCTCAGGTTTCTCCCAGCACTAAGTCTGAAGTCCTATGTGAAGCCTGGGCTGTGTGCTGGGATTCCCCACAGCCCCTTTTTATTGGTATGCTAAACATTGACACTATAGCGAAAGGGAGGACAAGTTTCTCCACTGTGGACCTGAACAGACTCGAAATAAAGCTTTGCTTCTTAGACACTGTCTTACCTGTAGGTTATTTCTTTGATAAAAACATTTTTTTTTCAAATGACTTACCTATCTTCATGTGTTGTTCCTTCTTAGAGAACACTGAGTTACCTCCTTTGAGCAGTCATGACAATGTCGGTGGCTTCATCAATCCACCTTTAGGATGAGGGCAATATCTGGGACAATAAAGAAGAAAAATGGAAAGAAATTAATACTATGGTTGCGCGGTGGCTCATGCCTGTAATCCCAGCACTTTGGGAGGCTGAGGTGGGCGGATCACGAGGTCAGGAGTTCAAGACCAGCTTGGCCAACGTAGTGAAACCCTGTCTCTACTAAAAATACAAAAATTAGGCCGGGCGCAGTGGCTCACGCCTGTAATCCCAGTACTTTGGGAGGCTGAGGCGGGTGGATCACAAGGTCAAGAGATCGAGACCATCCTGGTCAACATGGGGAAACCCCGCCTCTACTAAAAATACAAAAAATCAGCTGGGCATGGTGGCACATGCCTGTAATCCCAGCTACTCAGGAGGCTGAGGCAGGAGAATTGCCTGAACCCAGGATGCGGAGGTTGCGGTGAGCCGAGATTGCGCCATTGCACTCCAGCCTGGGTAACAAGAGCCGAGATCGTGCCATCACACTTCAGCGTGGGCGATAGAGTGAGACTCCGTCTCAGAAAAAAAAAAAAAAAGAAAAAAAATACTATGGTGACACTATGGGGGCCTCTTATCAACCCTTGCTTGGAGCTTGAGCTGAAGTTTCAGTTATATGAGCCAATATACCCATATATTGTATGAGACAGATTTAGGTTTTAGTTGCAGTTAAAAGCATCCTAATGAAAATATCTTTTTTTAAAGTATAACTTGTACATATGACTCAGATAAAGATTTATCACCTCTGAGGGAAACCAAGTTTAGGTTTCACTCCACGTTGGAGTGCAGTGGTGCAATCTTGGCTCACTGCAGCCTTGAACTCCTGAGTTCAAGTGATCCTCCTGCCTCAACCTCCCAAGTAGCTAGACTACGAGCACCCACCACCACGATCAGTTAATTTTTTAAATTTTTTGAGAGATGGGCATCTGGCTACGTTGCCCAGGTTGGTCTCAAACTCCTTACCTCAAGCGATCGTCCTGCCTCAGGCTCCCAAAGTGCTGATATTATAGGTGCGAGTCACCTTGCCTGGCATGAATACGCTGTTTTGACTTTTGAGATTAAAACTGAAGTAAATGAAACAAACTCACGACAATAAGCCAATGGTCGGCACTGTTCGGGATCAATAATACAGGTTTCGACTCTTTGGAGGGAGGGTAACTCACTTTCCGCACCTAACTTTCTGTATCACATCATTCCTTTCTTCCCGAGCCCAAACTCTGCCTCGGTAGCTTTCCGTACTGTAGCAGCCACTGTCAATTGCTGGGAGCTGGCACCTAAAATAACATCTCTCTGTGCTCCTGATCACGCCATCTGTCTAGTCCCAAATGTCAGAACAGGTGCTAACACAACTCTGGGCTTTGCAAGAAAATGTCATCTTTTATAACCAGCTGGAAAGCTTTGGGGACAGAGGAGACAAGACGACTCACTCATTATTTTCAACACATATTTAAGTTTCCGTGAGAAAAAAGGAGTGAGACTGAATCCACAAGCGTTCGTGGAACAGTAACATGGGACTTCACGGTGGGCAGAGGCAAGGAACCAGTTTCTAAGACGGCAGCAAGTCAACTTAAGGAAGGAAAACGGCAGTGCCCCCCTGCTTCCACCGGGGGGCACTCCAAGCCCATCGCGGAAAGCGCGCCAATCCCGCCTCCGAAGTGAGGGGATGACTCAGCGCGGGGAACTTAAGTACGCTGGCCCGGCTCGAGGTGAACGGCGCCAAGCCGCTTTAACGTCCGCCAGTGGCGCCGGCGGCCCATTCTAAATGAACTCGCGTTTAAAAATGTTACAGAAACGCGTTAAAGGTGAGAACAGATTTCACTGCGGGCCTGCGGGTCTCCGTCACGCGGAAGGGGGACGGTGGAGGGAAGGCGGTTCTGCAAAGCGAAAACGCGGCCGGGCAGGAAACCGCAGAGCGCCCGCTTGCAGCACCGCGTCGTCAGAGAACGGGCCGCGCGAGTTCGAGCGACGCCGCGAGCGCACAGGACCCGAGTGACGTCTCGACGCGTTTCGCGCCCGCAGGCCCCGTGGCCTTTCCAGAGCAGCCGTGGCGGCGCCCTCGCCAGTGCACCGGGCGGTCCTCGCCTGTGTCTGTCACCTTCCGAAACGCAACCATCCGGGGCGGCCCTTACCTTTCCCAGGGAACGCGCCAGCGAGGGGCTGGAAGGCTGAGCCGGGCCGGGGCCGGGGTCCCCGCGCGGAGCCCGCAGGTTCCCGGGAGCGCGGGCGGCTCTCCGCCCTCGCCGGGCCCACGGGAAGGCGCCGTGGCTTTCGGGCAAACCGCGAGTGTAAAGGAAGCGCGAAAAGCCCGGGGGAGCCGCGGCCCAGACGGCGCGGGGGCAGAGCCGCGCTCCGAGGGTCCCCGGGGCGAGGCGCGCGGGGGGCGGCCGCCCCGACATCCTCAACTTTATTCTGGGCCGCAGAGCGCGGGAACAGGAAACGCTCCGCCTTTCATGGCCGCCGGTGGCTTCAGACGGGCTCGCGCCCCGCGGCGGGCACTGAGGGGCCGGCGGGTTCCGCCGCTTTGAAGTTCAGCATTTACTATTAAAGAGGAGCGGCGGCGGCGCGCGCTGCGTCCCCGGAGCGGGGAACGAACACGCGTTCACTGAATCAGCACGCCCCGCCGCCGGGGAGCGGCCCCGCCGCCGGGGAGCGACCGGGCTTCCGAGGCGCGGCGCGGCCCCGGTGCGCCCCCAGCAGGACGCGGCGGCGCGGGCTTTCCGGGGGCGCCACCTGCAGCCCCGGCGGGCTCGGCCTGCGCCCCGAGGCCGGCGGGCTCCGCGCAGCGCGTGGGAGCCGCTCTGCCGGCTGTGGGCGCTTCACAGAGGCGGGGGGAATGCCAGGCTAAACTCTGCACCTTTCTTCAAAGATAACAAGCAGCGCGGTAACATGTTACCGCTCAATTAAGGGGATCGCGTTGCTGCCGACATTAGGACTTTCTGAACCCCAGGATGCTCCAAAGTGTCCCCAAATTGTGAGCATCCAAAGAAAAAAGCATACTTATGTATATTTCAAAACACCACGTACACTGAAAATTATACACTTTTTGTCAACTGAACAGTAAGAGTAAAAAAACCAAAATATATTTATTTTATTTGGCAATTAACTTACACGATGGCATCCCTTGTCAAAAGCATTCATGTTGGTTGTTTAAAAAGCTTTTTCCTTAATTATTAGAATAATACTTTTACTGTAGAAAATATGAAATTTATATATATCCACACATCAGTATCATATGCTTTTTAAAATCATGTTTTGTAGTGGGAATTTTCCAGTGACATTACATATGAATTTAGTGTCTGTATCTACTTATTTAACTTGCAGTGAATTAATAAACATTAAGGTACTTTCAAGCTTTCTTTATTATAATAGCTCAATTAACACAATTCTGCACGTCTCTGACCTCAGCCTCCGGGGTAGCTGGGATCACAGGCACCTGCTACCACACCCTGCTAATTTTTGTATTTTTAGTAGAGATGGGGTTTCTCCATGTTGGTCAGGTTGGTCTTGAACTCCCAAGCTCAGGTGATCTGCCCTCCTTGGCCTCCCAAAGTGCTGGGATTATAGGCGTGAGCCACCGTGCTCAGCCGAAATTTCTTTTTATGAGGACCCAAGTCACATTGGATGAGGACCCTTTAAACATCTGATTTTAACCTAATTACCTCTTTAAAGGCTTCATTGGCCAGGGGAGGTGGCTCACACCGGTAATCCCAGCACTTTGGGAGGCTGAGGCGGGTAGATCACGAGGTCAAGGGTTTGAGACCAGCCTGACCAACACGGTGAAACCCCGTCTCTACTAAAAATACAAGAATTACCTGGGCGTGGTGGCATGCACCTGTAATTCCAGCTACTTGGGAGGCTGAGACAGGAGAATTGCTTGAGCCCAAGAGGCAGAAGTTGCAGTGAGCTGAGATCGTGCCATTGCACTCCAGCCCGAGCAACAGAGCCAGCCTCTGTCAAAAAAAAAAAAAAAAAAAAAAAAAAGACTCTATCTTCATATATCATGATATTTAGAGGTACTAAGGGTTGGAACTTCAACATATTAATTTTGGTGGAGATGCAGTTTAGCCCATAACAGATATCTAAAGGAGAGAGAGATTATGCCTTAGATTTATTTTTTAAAACATAAATATTACCAGAAATAAAAACATGGTATAGAAGTTAAAAACTAAGGCAATGCTACAGCATTTAAGTCACAAAAGCAAACAAAATTTCATATTACATGTACTTTTTGTTAGGTTAGGCTTGAGGCCTAGTGGTGGGAAAGGAGCTTTCTAGAAGTAGACTTTTTTGCTTACATCAAGACCTTTGGGTTTCCTGTGGCTCTGCTTCATTTCTGTTTTTACTCTAGACACAGGGCAGTCTCTGTCTGGGACACTGCTGCTTTTGTGACTAGACCAAAAACAGCCTCAGTGAACCCCAAGCTTATAGCTTCAACTCAGAATGATACATGTAAGTCATTTGGAATTGTTTCACAATTGAGTTATTCAATTCAGTAAGCGTTTAGCGATTGCTTTTGGATCCATTTGTTTGCCTCTTGAAGGTGCTGAAGGAGGTCAGGAGTATCAGTAGGAAAAAAGAAGGAGAGTTCTTAGCTCGATCATGTTCTGATCGGCTTAGCACTGTCCTTCAAGGCCCATTGAGTTCCTGGAGTTTTCTTGGATAACTCCAGTCAACACTGACATGCTTCTTTCTGCCTACTTTTCATTCATGGATTCATTCCATAAATACTTATTGAAGCCAAGCGTGTGTAGTGGACAAGACAGGCTTGGTTTGTGCTTTCACGGTGTTGACTTTCTAATAGGAGGAGGCAGACACTAAATAACAACCCGTGTAAACCTGATCGTTTCAGATGGTGAAAAGGGCTGGGAAGAAAAATGTCCGGTGCGATGCTAGAGTGTGTCCAGCTGGGCTGAGAGGCTGACTGCTCCTGGGTAGGGAAGGCCTTGCTCAGTGGGTTACACAGGTGCTGGGATCTTCCTGTCCAGACGAGGCCTGGACAGAGGCCAGTGTGTCTAGATGCTAGTGAGAGTGGAGATGTGGGGAGAGGGGGTCTTGGAAGTCAGCAGGGCCCAGGGCAGCTAAGCCTGTGTGGCACCTTGGCAAGGACTATGTCCCCCCGTCTCCCACACCCAGTGAAATGGGGAGTCATGAGGTTTTAAACTCCACAGTGAGCTGGGCGCGGTGGCTCACACCTATAATCCCAGCACTTTGGGAGGCCGAGACAGGTGGATCACAAGGTCAAGAGATCGAGACCATCCTGGTCAACATGGTGAAACCCCGTCTCTACTAAAAAAAAAAATACAAAAATTAGCTGGGCATGGTGGCACGCGCCTGTAGTCCCAGCTACTCGGGAGGCTGAGGCAGGAGAATTCTTTGAACCCAGGAGACGGAGGTTGCAGTGAGCTGAGATCGCGCCATTGCACTCTAGCCTGGGTAACGAGCGAAACTCCGTCTCAAAATAAATAAATAAATAAATAAATAAACTCCACAGTGACACAGTAGCAAGTTCTGGTTTATGTTTTTTGTTTTGTTTTGTTTTGAGAAGGAGTCTTGCTCTGTCATCCAGGCTGGAGTACAGTGGCTTAATCATGGCTCACTGCAACCTCTGCCTCCTGGGTTCAAGCGATTCTCCTACCTCAGCCTCCTGAGGAGCTGGGACTACAGGCACGCACCACCACACCCAGCTTATTTTTGTATTTTTAGTAGAGATGAGGTTTCACTATATTGGCCAGGCTGGTCTTTAACTCCTGACCTCATTATCTGCCCCCGTCAACCTCCCAGAGTGCTGAGATTACCCACCGTGCCCGGCCTGGTTTACGCTTTCAAGCAATTACTCAGATTGCGGTGTGGCAGATGGACAGAGCGTTCTGAGGAGTGGGGGCAGAGAGACCAACTCAGATTGTGGCATTTGGTCACTTTCAAACCAATGTTCTGAGGGGGCCCCAGGTAGCAGATGACGAGCACCTTTAGGACAGAAACATGCCGTTTTCCCTTCTTCCTCTTCTTTATCTTCCTTCTTTCTTTTTTGTTTCATTATTCTTGGAGCCTTTAATGGTATTAGCAACATAATGCGCTCAATCAAAACTTGTATTGAGTTGGGCAATCCTCTGCCAATTAATGCCATAACTTTTTGGGTGTAGAAATGGCCCTCGGTTTCTGCCACTTGCCTTGAATGTATGGAATCAAATTATTTTAGTGATTTTAGCTTCCTGGAAAAAGGTAACTGCATAATGAAGAAGTGTTTTCTTAACATACATTTACTACATTTATTACATTGCTGCTTGCTTATTTATTTATTAATTATAGAGACAAGGTTTTGCCATGTTGGCCAGGCTGGTCTCGAACTCCTGACCCCAGGTGATCCGCCTGCCTTGGCCTCCCAAAGTGCTGGGATTACAGGAGTGAGCCACCACACCTGGCCAGCATGTTTAACACAGTAATTAAAAGGTTGGAAGCCTTTTGTAGTTATATAGAAACATATAGTCATTTTATAAATTTTTCTCCATTCCTCAGTAGGAATGATCAGCCCAGGCCTTAAGCTGTTTGCCCAACTTTTTTTTTTCTAAGTTTCTACTTGGTGAGGTCAGAGATCTTAATTTTAAAAAGTCTTTCTTTAGTTGACACACTATAAATATGCTACATTTTTGCATATTACATTTACGTGGTTATTATTCTGGAGTCTCTTAATTCATTAACTATAGAGGTGCTTGAGAAGCTCTGGAGATGTTCACAGTCATCACTTGCATGTTCTGCGCAGCTGACTGTAGTGAGGGAGAAAGCCGCTGTTTCGGAAGCAGAGGCAAGAGGGGGTCAGAGGCTTGTGGCAGCTGCTAACAGAATTGAAGTGCAGCAGTCACATGAAAATTCAGTTAGGAATTGGTGACCCCTGATCTGGTTGGCTGTGAGGTTGTGTCTGTTTTGGATCATAAAAGAGAAGAGGGCCAGGTGTGGCATCTCACGCCTGTAATCCCAGCACATTGGGAGGCTGAGGGGGCAAATCACAAGATCAGGAGTTCGAGACCATCCTGGCCAACACGGTGAAACCCCATCTCTACTAAAAGTACAAAAATTAGCCAGGCATGGTGGTGGGCATCTATAATCCCAGCTATTTGGTAGGCTGAGGTAGGAGAATTGCTTAAAACTAGAAGGCAGAGGTTGTAGTGAGCCGAGATCATGCCACAGTACTGCAGAGACTGGGTGAGAGAGTGAAGCTCTATCTCAAAACAAACAAACCAAAACAAAAACAAAGAAAAGAGAACTTTTCATATTACAGACCAAAATTGGTGCTCTTTACTCTGTGACCTTGGACGAATTCTTAAGCTCATTGAGCTTCAGTTTCCAAAGCTGCAAAATGAGGATAATCATAGTAGTACCTCATAGTGCCTCTTTGAGGACTAAGTGAGATGGACAGGTGGAGCACGTTGTAAGTACTCAGTAAATAGTAACTATTGTTATTAATGATGTTTTCTTATTATAGTAATGATACCTTTTCATTATTGCTAATTAAGAAAATACAGACAGACAAAAGGAAATAAAATTATGCATAATCCCGTCATCCAGAGATAAATAAAGGCACTCCCAGTTGTTTCCTCTGCAAACATTGTTATCTCACGAAATTTGATTTTATTCTCTAATATCTATTATTACCACTGCACGTTGTTCTGTGATGTCCTGTAATATCATGACTAGCTGAACAGAATTCACCGTATAGAGGCTCCATATTGTAGTTTATCCTGCCATGTCTCTTTTGTTTGACATTTAGGCTTGTTTCCAGTTTTTCATTACTGCAGAGAGTACTGCAATAAATATCCCTGCATATACTTTTTGGCACATATCTGTGATCATTTCCTTGGACTCAATTACAGAAGTGAAGTTGCTGTTGAATAATATCTATGTTTTTAGGATTTTAGATTCCTATTATCCAACTAGCCACCAGAAAGTTGTTAACATTTATGTTTTCATCAGCAGAATATGGGAATACACGTAGCCATGCACCCTCACCGACATCAGGCATTAGGTTTGGAAACAAATTTCGTTAATTCATGCAATTTTTTGATTTTCTTGAGACAGGGTCTTGCTCTGTTGCTCAGGCTGGAATGCAGTGGTGCCATCTCACCTCACTGCAAACTCTGCTTCCTGGGTTTGACTGATTCTCTTGCCTCAACCTCCTGTAGCTGGACTGCAGATACGCTCCACCACGCCCTGCTAATTTTTGTGTTTTTAGTAGAGATGTGGTTTCACCCTGTTGGCCAGGCTGGTCTCAAACTCCTGGCTTCAGGTGATCTGCCTACGTTGGGCTCCCAAAGCGCTGGGATTATAGGCAGGAGCCACTGCGCCTGCCCTTCATGCAATATTTTTTGAGTGACTGCTATAGACCAGGCACTGTTCTGGGCGTGTGAATTTAGCAGTGAACAAAAAAGACAAAAATCTCCCTTCTGTCATGGAGCTAACAGAGTATGCTAGACAATGTTATGGAGGAAAAGAAAACAGGACAAGAAGGTAGAGCATCTGGTTTGTGAGGTGGGAGGATGTGCAGTTTCATCTAGGGCACCAGGGAAGGCCTCACTGAGAAGGTGAATGTGTACAAAGACCTGACACAGGAGAGTGGGCCCTCCAGGATTCTCAAGGATCTCTGGGGGATCAGCTTTCCAGGCAAAGGGAAGAGCAAAGGCAAAGATGCTGAAGCAGAGGCATGCTTGGTATGTTCGTGCCAGGAGCCCAGTACAGCTGGGGTGAGATGCATGAGGAGGGAACCGAAGGCAATGAGGTTAGAGATGGGCTCAGGTCGTATAGGGATATATCTGTCTATGTATCCCTATAAGTCAAGTATATATGTCATAGTTATCATTGTAAGGACTCTGACTTTTGCTCTGTATGAGATGGGGAGTCACTGGAGGGATAGAGCAGAGGAGAGGCATCTTATGTTTAAAAGGCTTATTCTGGCCTGGGCATGGTGGCTCACGCCTGTAATCCCAGATCTCTGGGAGGCCGAGGAGGGTAGATTACGAGGTCAAGAGATCGAGACCATCCAGGCCAACAGGGTGAAACCCCGTCTCTACTAAAAATACAAAACTTAGCCGGGCATGGTGGCGTGCGCCTACAGTCCCAGCACTTGGGAGGCTGAGGCAGGAGAATCACTTGAATCCGGGAGGCGGAGGTTGCAGTGAGCTGAGATTGCACCACTGCACTCCAGCCTGGCGACAGAGCAAGACTCCATCTCAAAAATTACAAATAAATGAATAATTAAGTAAAGGGCTTATCCTGGCCGCTGTGCTGAGAATAGATTGAAGGGAGATAAGAGTGGAAGTAGCAGGGGGCTGCCTGGAAAGCTGCTGCAGTGATTTAGAAGACAGGAGATGGTGGCTTAGACCAGGTGGTAGCAGTCCAGTGGATGAAACGTCATGTTGTTCAAAAGTAGATGCGGTAAAATGACACGATTTTCTAACAAGAACAACAGAGGAGGCAAGGGTTTTTGAACTGAGTAGCTAGAAGTATGGCATATCATTGGCTGAGATGAGGAAGACTGCATGAAGAGCAGCTTTGGGGGAAGGCTGGGAGCTCCGTTTGAACATGTACCTTTGAGCTGCATTTTAGATATCCATGTGGAAGTGTTTCATGGGGAGGGAGTCCGTGGGCCTGAAATTCAAGGGGGAGGTTCAAGGAATAGTGGTTGGGAGGTGGCAGAGTGAGGTCTCGGGAGAATTTTCCTTTGTATACTGTGAGCAAGTATAGTGTATTTGTTTGTCAATGGGAATTATCCATTAGAGAAGAAAAAACTGGTGATGCCGGAGAGAGGAAAATCACTGCAGTAAAGCCACTAAGGTCAGAAGGAATGGGACCTAGAAGGCAAGTGGAAGGCTGGTCTTTAGATAGGAATGCAGACAATTCACCCAGAGTAACAGAAAGGAAGGCAGAATGACGAAGGTGACACAGTGTGTGTCTAGATGGGGTGGCAAAACTTTGTGAACATTCTTCTTAATTTGCTTCTAGTTTCTCAGCAAATGAAGGAAGATTGTCTATTGAAAATGAGGAGCATGGAGAGACCCACTGAGGTGCTTTGAAAGCACTTCACTCGTGGTGTGCACCTGTCATCCCAACTACTGGGGAGGCTGAGGCAGGAGGATCACTTGAGCCCAGCAAGTGGAGGTTGCAGTGGGCAGAGATCGAGCCACTACACTCCAGCCTGGGCAACAGAGTGAGACTCTGTCTCTAAAAAAAAAAAAAAAAAAAAAAAAGAAAGCATTTCACTTTTGGGGACGCATAGCGCATAGGGGATGGGCTGGGTCGGGGAATACCAACTTGAAAGACCACTGCAGGCCGTCTGGGGAGAAACAGTGAAACCCAGACAGAGAAGTGGCACCAGACACGGAGGGAACGCATAGATTCAGGTATGTTTTGGAGACAGAACATGCAGAACTTGCTGTTGGATTAGCAGCGGACATAAGAGAAAG
Source organism: Sapajus apella (assembly GCF_009761245.1). Classification (NCBI taxonomy): domain Eukaryota; kingdom Metazoa; phylum Chordata; class Mammalia; order Primates; family Cebidae; genus Sapajus; species Sapajus apella. Next base: position 18,619,662 of record NW_022436978.1, read on the forward strand.
CAAAGGATTGAGAATAACATTGCTGTGAAAAGCACCTGAAAAGGCAATGAATTACTATTGCTTCAGCTGTATTGATGAAGTCCTGGGAGGCTTTACTATTTTAGCTCACACAACTAAAGTTCACTTTAGCTCTTTTCTCATCTTAAAATTTCTCCGAATACTCTTGTAATCTTAGATTTTAACATGCTCTGGTTAGAAAACAGCACGAACGACTTTGAGTTGTTGCTAACACAGGGCTCTGTGAGCAGGGAGTATATTCTCATTTTGCAGATGAAGACAGGCCCAGAAAGGTCAGCAGAACTAATTACAAATGCTGGGGAATAAAACAAAAACTGCTTTGTTAGTTTAGAATGATGAAAAGTACTTTACGTCTTAGACTGTAGAACATTCACTACGTGCTTATTTTGTTTTATAATGCCTAGGACAAAATCTCATGCAAATAGATACTTTAAGCAATGCATTTGGCCAGGTGCAGTGGCTCACGCCTATAATCCCAGCGCTTTGGGATGCCGAGGCCAGTAGATCACGTCAGGAGACCGAGACCTTCCTGGCCAACGTGGTGAAACCCCGTCTCTACTAAGATACAAAAAATTAGGCGGGCGTGGTAGCACACGCCCATAGTCCCAGCTACTTAGGAGGCCGAGGCAGAGGAGTCACTTGAACTGGGGAGGCAGAGGTTACAGTGAGCAGAGATCGTGCCACTGCACTGCAGCCTGGGTGACAGAGCGAGACTCTGTCTCAACAGAAAAAAACAATATAAAAAGAAATGCACTTGACAACGATTTTTCATGATATATTAATTACAATTGATTGCCAAAAATCCCTTCTAAATATGTATATAGGAAATTACAATATTGGCAGCCTCTTACATGAAGCTTATAAGATTTTGGAAAATGAAGTATTTGTTATGTCATGCATTTCTGCTTTTAGCAGAAAAATGAAAAGTAGACAATAACTTTAAAAACTGATTTATTAATGTTTTACACGGGATTTTAATTTTTTTTTTTGGTTTACATCTAACTCATAGAGTGATACTGAGTTTCATTACTAAGATTAAAAAAATTACTTTGCAGTTTCCCTTGTTCCTGTAAAATGACAGCTTCCCATAAAAAGCAAACAGTGGCAAAGTACTGGAAATAGTTCATTTTTAAAAATTCATTGCCTTAAAACTGCTCCTTAGGTGTCAACTTAAAAAAAAATTATTGAGCATTCTCTAGATGTCCGGACTGTTTTAAAGAAAGCTTTTCAACTTGAACATCAGCCCTTTGAGGGCAGGGATGATTCTCTACTTGTGAACATGTTTCTCACACAGCATCTGGCATAATATACCCTAGTTCATGAATGTATAAACAATGGGTCACGTTCTTAAATTTTAGTATCTTTTAATTCAGCTAGGTACATTTTAAAAAGTCACATTCTCCTCTGTGTACAAACGTGCACGTACAGAACCACATTGTCTTTCGATTCATCTACCTCTGACAATTAACTAATTAATTAATCATCTGATAATTAAAATGACCTCCTTTTGGCTGATATTGGATCCTGAGAAAGGTTCAAAAGAAACTTGACACATCATGTTGTGTCATGTTCCATTGTGAGACACTCCTGCTATTTATCACGTTATGTCATGTCTGACCCCATCATGGCAATGTTAAGTTGAACATCAACATGGTGACATATTAGAAAAATTCCAAAGCATTGGATTTGTATAAAGTCATCCATTCTTCACTCTTTCAAAATGGAAAAGTCACAAAGCAATGTTGGCAAATTTAGCATCTTTTAGCCATTCATAAATCGAGTACTGCTAGTCATCAAATAAGTTCATGCTCCTGGGCTTAGCCTTTCCTTCAGTTTCTTTTTTTTTTTTTTTTTTTTTTTTCTGAGACGGAGTTTCGCTCTTGTTACCCAGGCTGGAGTGCAATGGTGCGATCTCGGCTCACCGCAACCTCCGCCTCCTGGGTTCAGGCAATTCTCCTGCCTCAACCTCCTGAGTAGCTGAGATTACAGGCACGTCCCACCATGCCCAGCTAATGTTTTGTATTTTTAGTAGAGACGGGGTTTCACCATGTTGACCAGGATGGTCTCGATCTCTTGACCTCGTGATCCACCCGCCTCGGCCTCCCAAAGTGCTGGGATTACAGGCTTGAGCCACCGTGCCCGGCCTTTCCTTCGGTTTCTTGCTCAAGGTTTTGGCTAAGTCCATCTGGACAACACGTGGGCCTATGTGGCTTAGAAGTCTTGCACGATCCCGTACTTTCATCTACTGAATTCCTTGCAATAGAAGAAAATTAGAACACAGAACCTTTAATTGGATTTGGGACACGCCATTTTTTCTGTCTGTCTCTAAAAAAGTGACTGACCAGGAATTAGAATTTCAACGGAAAGTCTGCAAGCAAATCCAAGCTTTCATTTGGCATTCTGACTTCGAGGCAGCCTCAGTCACTGCAGTCCTATTGCCTTCATATTTATGGAGACATTTTTGGTTTCAAGATGGCGTACCGATTTCCAAAATGATTCTAGGTTTCTGTGGCCCTGTGGAATACAAGGGATCCGTAGAAACATAATACTTTTTAAAACACTGTATGTTAAACATTTTAATATACAGTACGTTATGAACTTAAAATTCTAATTTTCATTTACTGTGATTGGTGTATTACATTATTATGGAGTCATATGGAGTTTACCAGGGACTTAAGCAGTAAAAGTGACCTATGGCTGACACATTGTACCTTTAATAAGCTACAGATGACATGGGCCTCTTCTCAAAGGGGATATTGGCTTTCTGTATATAATTAATAACAAGAAAACTGTATCCTGACTTTAAGGTCTGCAGTAGCATCCTGGAACAAAAAGGGCCATAAATTAACATCAATTATGTATTAAAGTTTCAATTAACCTGGCTGACACTGATATACTTTAACAAGCACATTTAGATAAAAGAAAAAACTCTCTAATTACTTGGAATAGGACCTTATGACCCATTCAACTCTTTTATCCCAATTCCAACCTAATAAAGAATGAAATGAGAGGGAGAAAATTCCATAAAGGGTGACAGTACAACATCAGAAGATCTTACTTGGGATGCTCTTTTACCGTCAAAAACTCTCCATGATGAATATTTTATTGTGCTTGGATTCCAGAAACAAATACAGACGTGGAAGAAGAAGGGCATTTTAAAGTTGGAAATGGTGGCATCTTTTGAGATTTTCCACTAGAACCCATTTGGCACATTCTAAACACTTAATGTGAATTCTCCTCTCCCACCCCCAATCTGCCTGGCCCTGCTTTGGATGCATTCTCTAGAAAGGGAGCTCAGTGGTCACAATCCCTTCTGCACTGCTCACTCTCCCGGCTCCCCAAATCTTTGGACAGCCTTTGGACAGCCTTCCTATTTTCTGTTTGATTTGGGAAGAGCATTCTGGTCCCCGGTCCCCATCTGCTCTCCAGGTGGCTCTTTGGATGTTGTTCTCCATTTTCTGCCCACTGCTGGGCATCTTGCCCACGTAGTTCTCTTGGTGCTCGTGCACTTGGTGTCGCCTGGTCTGTTAGCTTCATCTACAATTGCCTGTGCATCTTCTGGGCTGCACACGGCATGCACTGAAGTATTTCTTCATCTGAAAACACAGAAATAGCAGATGAAGATATTCATAGAATGGATGAGAGAAAAAAAATGCAGCTATTGTGGGTGAAAGGGAGGGAGTGGGAGCAAGGCAGATTCTACTAGCTGAGGAGGCAGAGGAGGGAAGGACACAGAGAAGAGAATGAGAAGTGATTTGTCTTTAGCACATGTTTATCTTTCTGCAGATCATTATCAGATGTGACAGTCATTTGCTTTCCTACAGCAGTCTCCCATCAGACACTTGCTCATTTCTTGACATAGTTTCCCGAGTCTGTGCTCTAATTCACCCTTCATGGGAGATGGAGGAGACTTGTCTCATTTTTTTCACTTACCCTTTATTCAGCCAGGCTTCCCTGCTCCTTCTCCCCCTCCCCCACCAAACAGCACAAGGCATAAATACGTTCTTCAAGGCTCTTCCCTGCCTACATCCAAAATGAGATCAACTTTTTATAGACATGAATGAACTCAGCTTTTAGCCAAATATGAAACAAAAAATCAAGAAATGCATCTAAATAAAGCAGAATTTCTACTTATACATTTGAATAAATATATCCAAGTTCTTTCAGGACCACAGATATGGTGAATAGATACTTAGATCTATCTAAGCACTAAGTAAGTATCTAGAACAGATGCTTATGAATAGAGATGAAAGTAGACATACAGAATTTAAATTTGTCAACATATGTGGCCAGTGAAGTGGTCCCAAGTATAACTCTGACCACGTGTTTTGTGTTTTTTTTTTCCCAAAGGAAAGTGATAGTAAAATCATAAGACGTAGGAGGTTAGCGCGGCTTGGGGGCTGGGATTTCAGGTTAACTGGTTTGAGCTGACGCTGACTGGGGAAGGGCAACTGCCCTGCAGCCACGTGAAGGCCCCAGGAACTTCCTTCAAAAGCTGAGTTTTTGTCCTTAGCCCATTTTGGCATATGTGCTTAGGTTCCGGGCTTCCAATTGTTTTCTTATTCCCAATTTTGTGTTTTTCTAAGCTTGATTTGACAACTCAACTCTATCCTACAGACTTTGTCTGCTTCATTGGAAATATTAGTTCAAGGATAAACAGGAGATTCTTACAAGTCTACAAACAGAAAGAACATGGCCGGGCGCAATGGCTCATGCCTGTAATCCCAGCACTTTGGGAGGCCCAGGTGCGCGAATCACCTGAGGTCAGGAGTTCAAGACCAGTCTTACCAACATGGAGAACCCCCATCTTTACCTAAAATACAAAATTATCCAGGTGTAGTGGTGTGCACCTGTAATCCCAGCTACTTCAGAGGCTGAGGCAGGAGAATCGTTTGAACCCAGGTGGAGGTGGAGATGAGCTGAGATCGTACCACAGCACTTCAGCCTGGGCAACAAGAGCAAAAATCTGTCTTAAAATAACAACAAACAACAACAACAAGAAGAACAAAAACAGAAAGAACAAGCTACTTAAAAAAGTGAAAAGAGGTAGAGTGTCCTTGTTCTTTTCATTTGAAACGTGGAAGCCAGAAGGCAATGATATATAGCATCCATAGAAAACTGAGATGAAATCATTGTAATCTAATTCCTCTGAGAGAAAAGAGCAACGAACCAGTGAAACTTTGCGCCGATGATGGATTCAAGCCACCGTGATCTCTCAGCTGGATGGTCAGATCACAAGGGTCACATCACATCACTTCTGTGCTCCAGATCCCTGAGAGTTTCCCGTCTCTCCTTTCCTTTCTCACAGTCTCTGACCCTTCTCCCCTTGCTCACACGGCACCAGTCACAACAGCTGCCTAGCATCTGGCCTAGAACAGACTTCACCCAACCTCACCTGGTGCCCTCCTTGTCTCAGGTCTTTGTTCAGGTATTAGCTTATCAAGGAGGCCTTCTCTAACCCCCTACATTTTAATAAAATGGCAGCCCTTTCCTGCATCATTCTTTATATACCGTATTTACTTTATTTCCTATGAGTTATAGCACTTACCTGCTTATCTCTGTTTGTTCATTGTACCTTCCCCCCCGCTGGAATATGAGCACCATGAGAACAGAAGACTTGTTTGTTCACTGCTACCACTGACAAGAGACCCTTTGTAAGCACTCATCATTTTCAAAGGAAGGGAAACGGTCCTATACCCAGCTAAGATAGTCTCCTGTTGAGAAGAGTTAAAAAAATATGTTGATATGCAGGAACTGAGAGAGTAGTTTGCCTGTAAACCCCAATTAGATTAGTTAGATTTGTGGGAAGACCTTGGAATCATCTAGAATGCTTGTTAAAAAGCCATAGATTCTCAGATTCCAACCTACATAAACAGAATCAGATTTTTCATGGGGAAGTCCTGGAATCTGAATATTTCAAACTATTATATTGAATATTTCCAAAAGTCTTTTCAATTCCTTTCATAAGGCAAACTTGGAAAACTAAGTCTAATCTTACAACAAATGAGTCTGAATAGACGTTCAGTAGCAATAATTGCAGTATATGTATGTGTCTGAGTACGTATAATATATAATATATAGTCTATCAATAAAGCAAGAGTTTAACAGGAAATTTGCGATATTTAAATCTTATAAGAGGATTCTTGAAATAAAACAGATTTTTGTTATCTGACCCATTATTTAAATTGCTCATTTTTCATTACAGTTTTAATTACAGTCAGTCCAGTTGTGTTTCAGTACTAAGTTCCTTTTGTCAACAGACAGATGCAGCTGGAAATGCATAGACATGATACTGTACTTGTTAAAATGAGCTCATCTGTTCATTTTAGAGTAGGAGGGAGGAGAGGAAAGGAATTAGATACATGAGACTACCTGGTAATACTTATGTAACACATGCCAGGATTCTGTAGCCGACATTTGGTACAAGAGCAAATTACTCTGTTCCTAGATAGTCTCTGAGAGTGTCATTGTGTTACAGCTGGTACAACTGACATTTATGTTGATTCCACATATTGGAGAAAAAGTTAGGCTCACAATACTCAGTTTAAGAAGACAGGGAACTGCTAAAATGATTAAAAGTGGTTACTATAAAATACTGTGATAATTAAAGCAAACAATTGGAAAATAAAACTATGGCAAAAATTAATTCTTGAATATCAGATGAGTAAGATACTATTGCATAAAATAAGATCCTGGAAAACAATATGCTTATGATCTTGGTGAAGAGATGAAGCATGTAAAAACATGAAATAATTGAAGAGTGATGAAACAGTGTCTTGTACAAGTGACCTAATCTCTCTGATTCACACAGTATCCTCACCAACAAAATGATATAATAATGTAGATCTCCCAGGGAGGTTTGAAGATTAAAGGAGATGATTTATGCCCTTGGGAAATGGCATATAATGCCACTAACTGAGGAAGGGCAGAAGTTCAGAAAAAAAGTGATGGCTGAAGATCAACATAGTAAGACAGGGAAGCCTTTACAGAGATGGAGCGATTGAAGCCTGCTCTTGGAGAAAAAGGAGATGAGAATTCTAGGTAGAAGGATCCGTATAAGCAAAGATGTGGAGATGGGAAAGAATGTGGTATTTTGGAGGGATGAGAGAAGAAGACCATTTGACTGAAGCAGTGGTCATAAAAGACAAGGCTGACAAGGTAGACATACTTTATTTTCTTTTTTTTTTGAGATGGAGTCTTGCTCAGTCACCCACACTGGAGTGCAATTGTACAATCTCAGCTCCCTGCAACCTCCACCTCCCTCATTCAAGTGATTCTCCTGTCTCAGCCTCCTAAGTAGCTGGGACTACAGGTGCGTGCCACCACACCAGGCTAATTTTTGTATTTTTAGTAGAGACAGGGTTTCACCATGTTGGCCAGGCTGGTCTCCATCTTCTGACCTCGTGATCCACCCGCCTCGGCCTCCAAAAGTGCTGGGATTACATGTGTGAGCCACCACACCCAGTCCTTATTTTTGGACTTTAAGATTGCTCTGTATTTTTCTCCTCTAACATATAACACTACCCATGAGAATGATTTAAAAAATAATCTCACTTTTTTCTTTACAGGAGAAATTACTAGAATGATCTGACTTGGTCTAAAACACATAAATATTTTAAAGATTATTGGTATATTCTGTTAAATTGTCTTACAGAAATGTGCCAATTTATAGTTCCACTAGGAGAATATGAGCGTACACTTTTTTTTTTTTTTTTTTGAGATGGAGTCTTGCTCTGTCACCAGGCTGGAGTGCAGTGGCACAATCTTGGTTCACTGCAATCTCCGCCTCTGGGGTTCAAGTGATTTTCCTGCCTCAGCCTCCCGAGTAGCTGGGATTACAGGCATGCACCACCATGCCCAGCTAATTTTTGTATTTTTAGTAGAAACGGAGTTTCACCGTGTTGGCAAGGATGGTCTTGATCTCTTGACCTCATGATCTGCCCGCCTTGGCCTCCCAAAGTGCTGGGACAGGCATAGTGGCTCATCCTCCTTCTAAATTTTATGCTCATTTTGCCTTTCAGCTATCTTTTATGCAATTACTTAATAGATACATTAGCACATATCATTGTGATCTCTTTTTGTTAGTGAATGGAAAGACTATCTTTTCCTATATAAAGCATCTAGTTAGGAAGGTTTTGCCCAACCAAAACCAGCATATGAAAGCCAGGTGTGGTCATTTTGCTTCATGATTTAGAAATAAAACTTTGTTTTAGATAAGAATTTTTTTCTGGTGTAATGTCTACTTTTAGTTAGATGACATGGGCTGAACTTCTTTGTCTCTTACCTGTTCTAAATTCTATGAAAGTATTCTTTCAGAAACATTTATTGGATACCTTCCAGGTGCCAGACACTCTGTTAAATGCTGGGTGTGTGGCCAGAAAAAATTAGGCTTGGTTCTGGTTCTCACGGAGCTTATAGTTATGAGATAGACAGTTACAAATTAGCATAGAAATTAACATGCAATTATAACTAGTGTTATGAACACTGTTATAAATTATGAACACAATGACAAAAGGTGTTATGAAAGAATAACAGGATGCTATCTGAAGTTCTGAAGGATAGCCAGGTCAAGAGCAGGTGACATGGACCCAGTGCGGTGGCTCATGACTGTAATCCCAGCACTTTGGGAGGCTGAGGTGGGTGAATCACCTGCGGTCAGGAGTTCGAGACCAGCCTGTCCAGCATGGTGAAACCCCATCTCTACTAAAACAAACAAACAAAACAAAAATCAGCCAGGCATGGTGGTACACGCCTGCAGTTCCAGCTACTAGGTACTCTTATGGGGACAAATAACTTCACCTCTGGAGGGTGCTTGGATCTAGAGTGTCCTTCCAGTTCAGACCTTAAAACTCCCTTGAGCCTGACGGTTTGGTTTTCCCAGGTTCCCGGAAGGTGTGGCCATGTGTCTGAATACCCTGTTTTTGTTTTTCCCACATATGTATAAATGCAGTCAGAACAGGAGATTATTGCTCTTACCTTCAAAGTGCTTCTACCCAAGTGTATCAAAGTGAAAAATACTCCTGAATTCTCAAAGGCTCATCCAGGCAAACTAGGAGTCCAGTAGATGCTGTCTGTAGGGTCAGGACCAACCTCTTCACCTTGGGGCTGCAGTGCTGTCTGTGTAGAGCCTGCCTTTCCCTCGTCTTCCCAGCTTTCCTGTAGCCTCAGGCTCTCAGGCCTCTCAAGCACATCTATCCAGTGACCTGTCAAATCATCTGAATCTCACTCCTGAGCATTCTCCCAGGCTGCTGTTTCCTGTTTACAATACCTTCACCTCACTCAGTCATCAATTTCCTCTGCAATCAGGGTCTTCTGGAATGCCCGGTACCGTAATGATATCATGTTGAATATATTTGCAATAGGTCACAAGTTCTTTCAGGCTCAAAGCTGTCTACACAAATAAGCCCAGGACATTTCTCTCTCCTTCCACCACTTCCCTGTGAAAGACTTATACTGTGTGTAATGAAAATTAGTGGGAACGTAAGTATTAATTTATTTGGTTTATGTGTGTCAGATTGTCCCTGCGCCACTTGGTGCAGTTGTGTTGGTGTTGTCTTTGATCCTAAGTGCCTGGAGTGTAGGGTGTGTTCTATCTGGTCTGCATGTTGCCCATCTCGGGCCACATGTAGCTGGATGCCTTGTAACAATGGGAAGATGAAAATTCTGCCTTTGGGTCTCATTTCCATTGTCCCGAAAGGCTGAGGTTCAGCCTCTTAGGTTTATGGATGTGTATATTTTGGCCATAACGCTATAGCAGGTTATTAAACCTTTCCCTTCAGTCTATAGAATCCATACATTGGTTTAGATCTTCAATATGCGATTTTAGGTTTGTCCTTTCAGTACAAAACCATGTGCAAAGGATAAATTTCTGTTTTGTACAGTGACAATATCTTCTAATGCCATTGCCCTCAAGCATATTCAAAATGAGAAAGGAAATGCGTTTCCTTTATATAATAAAGATTTTAGATTACATTTTAACACCATGGAAACCAAGCATTGGGATAGGATCTTTTCTATCTAAATATATCCTTAGCTTTCAATTATACTTTCTATTTCGCCAAAGCGACTTTTAAAATTCCTCCAACTTCACAGTGTTTCCGTTTATTTTGGGCTGGCGGGGTCGCCTTGGTCCCACCCCTCAGCCTTCATCAGCAGTTATGATCACTCCAAGAGAAGCATAGTTGGGGCAATCTTAGTGCAAAGAATTCTCTCAGAGAAACTATTCTGGTACTACAGGGATGTAGACTAAAAGGAAAACACATCTCACATTAGGAGTGGCCACTTTTAACCCTGTCACTTCTAAAGGAAATAGAGTTCTGGAATAAAAACAATACCAACCTTCCTTTGAGAGGGGAGGAGCTAGCCCTCCTCCAAGAAGTGCCAGCAAGATGTAGTAAAAGCACATAGTTTCTTTGGTTTTAAACATCCCCCTCTGTGAAATGAAGTTTTTTGTTGATAGATTTTCTAAGGTTCTTTCAAACTCCATTCATTCATCAACAAACATTTATGAGCACCAAGTATCAGACACTTGGAATGAAATGATTAACTAAGGAGAAGGGATTTCTGATTTCCCAGAAAGCAGAAGGCTAAATCTCATGTTTAATAGTCTCTCAGTAGAAAGATGATTGCCAATTATATTTAATAAAGATTTCTGTTTAATATCAGGGCTTGAATTATTCCCATGTTGCTCCAAGTCATGCTTCTTTTTTTTTCTACTTGCTGGTCTTTCTCAACCATCCCCAGAGAAATATAATACCACGGCACTAAGTCAAACGCTTGCCTTACGATGCATTGAGAAAATGCCAAATATATTTTACTGGTCAATATTTGTTTTGATAAGTTATGGTTGATATTTGCTACATTGATTGGTATGATTTAGAGAGGAAGAATGGATAATTGTGACCACATTTGAGTCACACTTGGGTACATCTGTGTCATAATTATATGAATGTATGGATAAACCTTCCTCAAAATAAAACACAGTTGAAAAATCTTCTCATCTTAGCCTTATTAAAAAAACTCCTTGGGAATCAGTCTGTAAATTATTTCTACAGATTAGATATAGATTATTTCTATAGATAGATTAATAGATTGCATTTTAGCAGTGAGTTTATATTTTTGAGTGCGAATGTGTGTTATTTTTCTACACAAACAGCTAAGGTTAAAGCTTAATGAAGTAAGAAAGGCATTCAGGAAGAGGGAGCGCCAACATCTTGTATATTTGAACCTGTCTGTTCTGCCAGTGACCCATGGAGTGAAGAGCTGTGTCAGCTGATCATTTAGCTGACCATTGCTGACAGACAAATACCTTGTGCTGAGCTTGGAGGGAGTCACAAAAACATCAGAAGTCAGCAAGGTGACACACAATTCCTGGGCGGTCCTATACTTATTTTTGCCATTGCTCGGAGCTGAACAATTACACGCAAAAATGCATCTTATTTGAAAATAACACACACATTTTAAGAGTTTAAATTACTTTGTTTTGAGAAGGTGTTTGTAAAACGACTTGGGCACATATTTTTCCAATGATGATAATTAGCTGATTAATAATATCATAGTCATCAAAAGAGATAGCATGTTTTCAAAATCATGCAACAATAGATGAACTCCTACATGGCGTTAAGTGGAATACCTAATTAATTATAACTTTGTGGATGCAAAGGAAGAGATGTTTTCAACTGTAAACACAAACACAGAAAACAAAACAAAAATTTGTCAGCATAAGAATGCCTGCTTATATCGCTACAAAGCCGGAAAGCAGCTGCTTTATTTAACGCGTTGTTTCAGGAGACAGGGAAGTATGATTTCCAACATTGTTAATACCTAAAGTCCACTTGCCCCATAATCTGTAAATTTTGAAAGACTTTTCCCCCCATTAAGTTGTATTTATTAAGTAATTCTGAGTTTTTCCAGTTTATTATTTATTATTTTTATTTTTTGTGACAGAGCCTCACTCTATCGCCCAGGCTGGAGTGCAGTGGTGTGACCTTGGCTCACTGCAACCTCTGCCTCCTGGGTTCAAGCAGTTCTCCTGCCTCAGCCTCCGGAGTAGCTGGGACTACAGGCATGCACCAACACGCCTGCTGATTTTTGTATTTATGGTAGATATGGGGTTTTACCATGTTGGTGAGGCTGGTCTCTAACTCCTGACCTTAGGTGATCTGCCCACCTCCCTCAGCCTCCCAACGTGTTGGGATTACAGGCGTGAGCCACTGCAGCCAGCCAAGTTTTTTCATTTTAATAAGCAAAGACAATTATAGCTACCAGTTAACTATTGTGATGAAAGTCCAATAACAGATATTCAACACTGAATTGCTATAATTCTCACCCAAACCAAAGAAACTTGCTGTAGATATCATGGACTCCCTTTTGGTGACGAAGTATATGATTTCCATTAGATATTTAAAAATCTTTAAAATGGCACATAGAACCTGTTGTTACCTGTAGGAAGTTCTAGAGTTTCAAGGATCTCTTACGAGGAAACTCAATGATGCATAAAAATTGTGTGTCTGAATTTAGCTATGTTTCATGCATTTAAGAATTGAAGAAGCTTTTATTACAACTTCTTGTTCCAAATATTTTTCTAAGAATACGAAGAGCCAAGCTGTGTTTTCTGGGCAGAATTAAACAAACTCTTTCCCATTTTAAGAAAAGTTTGAGGGGGCTCCTTATAAGCTGTCTTTTGGTAATTCTAACAATGTGGCTTAACAATGGGACTGTTGCTTGTTTTTGGTAGACCTGAAGGAGCACAATTTAAAACAGGCTGGGGTACAAAGAACAAAATAAACTTGGCCAAAAATGTGAAGTATCAGCTCCATTGTGAGATGGTTGATCTTGTAAGATGGGAAGGAAATTAGGAAAGCATTCTTTCTCCTTATTAGTTATACTGTATCTGAGAATTTAATGTTGGTCCTTTGGAAATCTCTCTCTCTCTCTCTCTCTCTCTGCGTGTGTGTGTGTGTGTGTGTGTGTGTGTGTATTCCAATGGTTAGCTACTGAATAGATTGTATGGTGAACATGTATTAATGATACCAGCAGAGATCCACTTGAAATTCTTAGGCCACCCGTGGACTGCTTTGTGGTGTTAGAGCCTTAAAGCCACTATCCTCATTCTCATTGTCACCCACCTCAATATCCCAAGCCCTCCAGTGTCCTGACATATAGACACTAGGAGGAGGCATTTGTCGTGGTGTTGTTATTGGATGGCATATTCCGGAGGTCCCAGCGCTAGAGAGCATGCTTCATGTCTCAGCTCTGGCAGTCGCAATTCATCCTGCAAGTCCATAAAATAGATTAGTTACCTGTCAATTTCCAGGGCTTTGATGACACTGCAGGGATAGCGTACAGGTCCCCAGAGGTCGCACAGTAAATGCCACAGTTGCTCCAAATCCAGATGTTCTGACAGAAGTTCAGCTCTATTTTGTGAGAATTTCTCGTGTGTGACTTGCTCTTTGGGGAGGAAGGTATCTTCAGGTATATCAAGGCAGGTCCTCTCAGGACTCCTCTTGGCAGTATTCTCAATGTCAGTGTAGATTGTCAAACACAGGTCTTTAGAGTCCAGACCACAAAGTCATGTCACTCATTAGAATTCCAGGTGATCCATGAAGGCAGATGGTCATGATGTTGCTGATGATAACAGTGGCTAAGATTTTTAGGCTCTCCACATGCCAAGTGCTGTTCGTCCTGTGTAGTACCTGCTGTTATTATTGCCATTTTGCAGATATAGAAACTGGGGCTCAGGTGGGCATGATGGCTCACACCTGTAATCCCAGCACTCTGGGGGGCCGAGGTGGGTGGATCACCTGAGGTCAGGAGTTCGAGACCAGCCTGACTAACAAGGTGAAACCCCATCTCTACTACATTTATATATAAATATATGTATACATATATAAACATAAATCTGTGCATTTATATATAAACATATATATGGAAAACAGCAATACGAAACTCACACTTACATTTATATATGTAAATATATATATATATACACATACACAAACAATTTTTTTTTAGGCAGAGTCTTGCTCTGTTGCCCAGGCTGGAGTGCATTGGTATAATATTGGCTCACTGCAACCTCTACCTTCTGGGTTCAAGTGGATTCTCCTGCCTCAGACTCCTGAGTAGCTGAGACTGCAGGCATATACCACCATGCCTGGCTGATTTTTCTATTTTTAGTAGAGATGGGGTTTCACTGTGTTGGCCAGCCTGGTCTTGAACTCCCAGCCTCAGGTGATCTGCCTGCCTCAGCCTCCCAAAGTGCTGGGATTGCAGGCGTGAGCCACTGCGCCTGGCCTATTTATATGATTTTTTGATGATTAGTAGCTTCTCTCCTAGCAGACTGTAAGTTTCACAAAGGCAGGGAGCCTGTTTATATTATTCCCCATTGCATTCTCAGCAGAATCAATGCCTGGAGCATAGCAGTTATCGGTAAATATTTTCTGAATGAAGAAAAGAATGAATAGATTAATTGTGGGTTGCAGGAATAGTCTTAATAAGTAAAGACATTCAGTGCCGCTACACATTCTTATGGGATTTCTCAGAAGACAGTTTGGGGTCACAAATTCTCTGTGTAGATAATTATATACCTTGTTGAGTTAGAAATGATAAACGGGAGGAAGAAATCAGGGCAGAAAGGAATGTTTGTCTGGATGAAGGGTAGATACTTTATATCAGATTACTTTTGGATATTCTCATGAATTATCAAGTAATGGTTTATTCTGGACAGCTTGTGGAAATCAGCTCATTTGTCTTTTAAACTCATTTTCTTATGAATTAATTTCCCCTACAATTATTAAAATGAAAATTCATCTTTCTGATAGCGCATTGACCCTTCTTCCACTAATTGTTTTTACATTGACAGGTGGGCAGTATTTGACGAGACTTGGGCTTTGTAACAAAAGCAAAATGGAAGAGTTCTAACAATCTTTATCCACGGACACAAATATTTCCATTGGTCATTTCTGTCTGAAACCCGATTCTTACTCATTTTAGTTCAATGCTGTTGGTAAGGGTTAGATGACATTTACTTATACAAATGAAAGCTAGAATTTCAGGCAAATCTGATCTAACATCCTCCGGCATTTATCTTTTGAAGTGACCCAAATTGGAGAGTAGCATGCATACCTCAGCACTCTGATACTCAGTGGGGGTTTTGGCTAGCAGTTAGGACCCTTCACTCAAAGGCATTGTATTTAGCAAAGGAAGAGGGTGAGCGGTGCTCCTACATATCAACAAACAATGACATCCTGAAGCCTAATGACCACAACCAAGGCAGCTCAGCTCACCTGTAGTCAAGTGCAGCCTTAGGTAACAAAGATAGAAAACAGCAATACTAAAGAAAACATAACCACTAAAGGGGCTTTTACTGAACTGCAAAAGGTGTCCAGCTCCTTTTCCTTCTCCCTGTTAGTAAACTCTTCATGGTTGAAGGCATGGCGGCCTAATGACAGGAGATGGGCGTGTCACAGACAGAAGTGGCCCTTGGACCCTGGAGGTCACAGTGTGACAATGTGTGTGAAGGAATGCGAATCCTTCTTGTGTCTTTGTTCCAGTGGATATGGTCCGCTGGCAAATCCTGTTGCACTAAGATCGGAGGGTGCAGATAACCTAAACATAATCCAGACATGTGGACATGGTTTTTATGACGTGGCGTTCCAAATCCAAAGTGCACCAACCCCCTCAAAAAACAAACAAGACTTTGGCTTCTTCCTGTACGAAGAACTCTATCTCTGAAAGCGTCTCTCATTTTCTCTCTTTCTCTCGGTCTGTAACTCCCAGTCTTTCCTTCTGTTTCTATGTCTTTCTCCTTATTTCTCCATCAACCAAAGACTTATACCTTTAGATGTGTTATGTATCTGTCTCTCAGACTTGTGTGTACGTTAGTGACAGACAGAAGTGGCCTCTTATATACATATAATATATGTAGTCAACTATATATAATATATAATATATAAATCAACCATATATAGTCGACTGTATATAATATATCATATATAATATAGCTGACTATATATTATATAGTATATACAGTCAACCATATATAGTATAATACTATATATGATGATACATATTATATACAATATATAGCTGACTATGTATATTATATGTATGATATTATATACTATATATATTGATTGTATATATTATATATGGCATTATATACTATATATAGTCAATTATATAATTATATATAAGAGGCCACTTCTGTCTAACTTACACACAATATATATAATATATATTATATATAGTTGAATATATGTAATATTGACTATAATATATATGGTTGACTTATGTATATATATAATATGTAGGATGTGTGGTACAAATAATTATATATATATACATCCTGAATACTTACACCTCTCAAGTGAAAGGAAACTCAATTCAAGCTGTCATTGAATGGGCACACATACATCTTGCTATCTACCTTCTAAGGCCAAAGACAATGTTAGTTTTGCCGGAAACAGCATGGAGATGAATTGGCATTTATGATTACTTGTCCAAATAGACTCCGTATCCCTAACTGGGCCATAGTCATCCTATCGACAACTTTGGTTGTCTGTATCAACGTTTGGATTTGTCTGGGCCTCACCTGGGGAAACTTTCCCGGGTACTGCCTGTTACTTGTTGTTAACTTTGCCCTGTGCCTTCTGTCCTGTTCTCTACCTGCTCACCTGGCCCTGGCTCTTTGTACCTCCCTGGCTCCCAGATTCATCCTCCCCTGGGGTACTGACCTCAATGCCGTGAAGCCACAGGAAAGTGAGGTCAGACAGGTATCCCCGGAATCCGGGTGTTTCCAGGGGGCTCCTCCTGGTGTCTGATCTGGGCCCTTTTTCCCTTTGGCCCCACTCAGTCCTACAGCTGCAGAATATTTTGGGGGAGCATAGAGCCCTTCCTGGGCGGCTTCAGGAGGTGAACCTGGGCCTCAGTGCCTGGGTTCTCAGGAGCAGGTGCTTCAGCTCTAGGCCTCAGAACCTTTCAGAGGTTCTGTCATGTGATGCTGGCAGTGAGCCCCCATCTCATACTCATCCTGCAGTGGAAGGAGTTCACATTCTAGTACATAGCCCAGGACAGCAGCTTCTGCTGGCATTCCCGCTGCCCCAAGCCTGTTGTAGATACATTTAGGGCAATTCACCTACAGTTCAAAGACACTGCTATGCTTCAGGCTGCAGATGCAATGGTATCAGAACATATGGAACTCCAGGTCACAGGGGTAATGTGGTTTGCCTTAGATTTGGTGGAAAAAGCAGAGAGTTAAATAGAACCTTTCAGATTGGTGAACCTTCATTAGAGGACTGCTGGAAACTTCTGACATTATTAAGGTACAAATCTGGGGCTGTGCTTTGTGTCATTCGGCCTCAATATTACAATGGTTTTCCCTAGAGGTGGGAAAATGGCAGGATGTACCACATAGTTTCAAAATGGAACGATGAAGTTTTAGGATTTAATTTTAGGAAGGGCTGTGGGCAAGATTTTCATGGACTGGAATGAGTCTCTCCCTTCTTTTCTCAATCTCTTCCCCAACCAGCCTCTCTCTCACTGAGCGATACTGTGAAGTGGAGGACACTTCCACCAAGACTGTGTGAGGAACTTAGACTTACCACCAATCCCGTCTGGTTAGCTCTTCAATCCATGGTTAAGGGCAGGAGGGAAACGGAGCGGACAGAGCCCCTGGTGCTGCATGTAGTGTTGGTCAGGCTGGAGTGCAGTGCGTGATCTTGGCTCACTGTAGCCTCCACCTTATGCGCTGAACAATCCTCCCCCCTCAGCCTCCCAAGCAGCTGGGACTATAGGCATGTGCCACCAAACCATGCTATTTTTTTTACTTTTTATAGAGACAGGGGTCTCACCATGTTGCCCAGTTTGGTCTTAAACTCCTGGGCTCATGCAATCCTCCTGCCTTGGCCTTCCCAAGTGCTGGGATTACAGGCATCAGCCACTGCACCTGGCCAAAATTACAAAATGCTTCACCAATTTGCATGTCGTAGTTGTGCAGGGACCATGCTAATCTCCGTAGCATTCCGACTTTAGTATGCATGCTGCCGAAATGAGCACCACTGTGATTTGTTCTTCGGGCTTAAACTCCGATGGCCCAACCTTCAAACCTAGAACCATCACACCTCCCTGCCTCTTTCCAAGGATACAGCTGATCTCGATCCTCAAAGATACCCATCTTCTAAAAGAACATAAGAAGTAATTTAACTTGTGATGGTGCAATGTTTGAGAAGACCTCTGACAAGCAGGTGGAATTTAGCCATAAGGAAATGGGAAATGGAAAGGATATTTCAGGCAGAAGGGACGGTGAAGACAGACCCAGGGGGACTCTGGAGGGCATGTCTGGGGAATGTGTGTGAGCAGTACAGGAACCCAGGGGAAGTAGCTATGCTGTTTCTCCAGAATAGAATATATTTGTGTAGTCTGTGGACTACAACAGATCCGGGAGTGAACATACCCACACAGCAGTAGTGACTGCACAGTGCAGGTGGGTTGCAGCTACGTCCTTCGGCTGCACCTGAGAATTAGCGCCCTGAGCCTCACATTACCTCTCGTATTGCTGTCCCTGCTCTGCTCCGGGCCCAAACTCATCATCTCTCTCTGCTGCTGCATCATTTCCCTGTACGCTATGTTTCTGTATGCTCTGCCCAGGCCACCCACTCCAGAACTGCTGTGTGCCACCGTCCCTAGACCTCAGCCAGTGCAGGCACCCTGCTGTCTGTGGCATTCTCACCACTCCGTGTGGCTCTGACGATCCCTTCCTTCCTCCCTTCCCCTCCCCTCATTAGTCACACACTCCTGTTCTGCTCCACTGCTCCTTTGGCCCTGGCACTGCTCCCCTGGCTGAGTCTCTTTGCAGAGGCTCCAGAGACAGTCATTTGGGGTGAGGTTATGCAGCTCTCTCCGTGTTCCCTGTGGACTGCCATTCTCCCAGGGCCTGCACACGTCATTCGAGGGGCTGAATCTGGTGATTCAGTGGGCCACTATGTGCCAGGCCACTGTTCTACATGCTGGAGCACAGCAGAGACAGGAGAGCCGAGGTGTCACTCTCCGAGGACTCACATGGCAATGGAGGAGGCTGCCCATCAACAAGCCAACAAACATGAACGACGTCATTTCAGAGGGTGCGAAGTGCTGTGAAGTGCATGGATAAAGTTAGGAGAGCTGGTAGTCAAAGCAAATACTGATGAGAGAAAGGATACCAGCGTCACACATGCCATTGTCACCTGGAGAGGCTTCAGGTGAAAAAACCCTTTTATATTGCAGTGGATAATAAATGAGGTCAGCTTTGTGATATTCGAGGTAGAAGTGTTGCAAATGTTTATTCTAGTTTTATAGAAGTACACTTATTAGGAAAATTTGATGTCCTTTCCTAGCAATTTAGACACAGAAAAGTATCTTATAAAGTTATCGTTCTGGAATAATTTTAAAAGCTAATTTACTGTTGGAATTTCAAATTTACAATATTGCCGAGTCAGGCTGAGTGCCTGTAGTCATAGTTCATTACCTGTGCTCCCCTTTGTGTTAATGATCATGATAATTACCTGCAGGTGTCTTTATTTTCCCCCATTAAGGAATAGGGTTTTCGTCTGACTTAATTCCAATTAAAATTTTTACCTTTATTCAGCCAGGTGGCAGTGGCTCACGTCTGTGATCCCAGCACTTTGGGAGGCCGAGGCAGGTGGATCATTTGAGGTCAGTAGTTTGAGACCAGCTTGACCAACATGATGAAACTCTGTCTCACCTAAAATCACAAAAATTAGCTGGGTGTGGTGGTGCACTCCTGTAATCCCAGCTACTTGGGAGGCTGAGGCGGGAGAATCACTTGAACCTGGGAGGTGGAGGTTGCGGTGAGCCGAGATCGGGCCATTCATTACGCTTCAGCCTGGGCAACAAGAGTAAGACTCCATCTCAAAAAAAAAATTACTTTTTTTTTTCTATGCAAATTCTCCCTGCAACTGGAAATATTCAAGTAAATTTTGCCTCCATTTGAGATTGTGCTGTTAATATTTAGATTTGGGGAGCATAGATTTTGCAACTATTGCTTCATTTTACTGCATGAAGAGAGCAAACATATTTTCAAGATGATTTGTGTGTAAACTAAAAAAAATTAACGATGATAATAATGGGAAATATGAATGTAGTGTTTTTAGTTAGATACTTCCAGACAAAAAATACAGTTCAAAGGTTGGTCCCTGTGATATACACATTCCCTTAATAACCGATAGTTATCTATAAAAATATGCATTACTCCTACAAAATGAATTTTCTTAAGATGGGTTGTAGACCATGGAATTATCAACAATATAGGAATATACATAAAAATTGAGGTAAAATTTATGCACAGCTAAATGCACTGGTTTTAAGTGAATCAATGAATTTGGATAAATATATTTACCTAGGTAACCACCACCCCAGTCAAGGTATTGAACCTTTCTATCATTTCAGAAAGTTCTCTCAGCTAGGGGGTGTAATTTAGAGTATGTAGACTTCTGATTCAAAAAATAATTACAGTCAGGAATCTGGCTTATTCATGCCAATAAGTTAAAAAGATAGGTTTCATTAATACATTTTACCAGCATCTTAGTCAAACAAGTCATTTTCTTTGACATCTGCCGTCAGTTAAATATTGCCCATTGCCCATGGGCTTATCAGCACTGCCAAAATCATTTGGGAAATTAAACTTTATTCCTGAGGTAGCAACAGCTTGCTGATTAATTTAACAATGAGCTAATTATAGATAGCTTCTTATAATTAGTCCAAGGCAGGAGGTTTTGTTTCATTTACATCAAATATGTCCATCATCAGGTATCTTTTGGGCCCAGAAGGCAATCTCAGTTTTCTAGTTGAAATGGACCAAAGCCACCTGAAGAGACATGGTTTGCAGCAAAAACTGCTCCAATTTTATTTTCATTCATTCATTCACTCAACAAATTAAACACTTACCATGTGCCAGGAACTGCTAAGTACTGAGATTGTAGTAGTGATGAAAACAGACAAAATCTTGGGGGCGTAGCTCTGGGGTAGAGCATTTGACTGCAAAACAGACGAAATCCCTTTCCTCATGGAGAAAAGCAACCACACACACACACACACACACACACACGCACACATACACACACAAAAAACAAAACAAAGCAAAAAACCAAGAAAGCAAACTCAAATGAGTCTATAATATAATGTCATGTAATTTGAAGTGTGAAGAAAAATAAAGAAAAGTAAAGGGCTAGACAGTGATGGGGATGAGGGTCAGAGTGTTATCAAAGTGTCGTCACAGAAAACCTTTCGAATACAGTCACGCAAGGGTTTGTTTCCAAGTGACCCGTTGAGCTGCATATGCATTTTTGTTTATTTCAAATAAAATGTATTTGTATTATTTGTCATTCATACTATCCATTCATACCACACTATTTTCTGTGTCGGTAATCTAATAGAAATATACCTGTTTTGTTTTTTTTAAACAAAGGAAAAACTGATATTTGAGTAGAGGTTTGAGAAAAATGGGACCATGTAGGTTTCTGGGAATAGCAAATGCAAAGGGCCTGAGGTGAGAATGCACCTGAAGCTTTTCAAGAATTGCAAGGGGAGGAAGAGGCAAGGATTCTGGAGAAGGAAGAGGGAGTGGCCAGGCCGTCAGGTCACCTGGGACATTCTCGGCCTTGGTAAGAACTCTGGAAATGAGATTGTCAGAGACGTGTGGAGTCTTTTAGGATCTTCTTTTTTTTTTTTTTTTTAACTAAATACGAATAAATGTTATTCTGGAATGTACCCAAATGATAAAACTAAAGGTTTTTTGTTGTTTAAAGAATCAAACACTAAAGTTGATTACAGAAATATAAAGAAAATTACATTTCTGCATGAATTTTAAAAATAAAACTTTTTATTTTTGAACAATTTAGATTTACAGGAAAGTTACAAAGATCGTCCAGAAAGTTGCTGTGTATCCCTTATGAGGTTTCACCTATTGCCAACATCATACACCACCTTGGTTAAAACTAGAATATTGACATTGGCTTATCACTATTATTAAACACCAGGTTTTATTTGGATTTTGCTGGTTTTTCCATCAGTGTCCCCTTTCTGTTCCAGGATTCAATGTATGGCACCACGTTGCACTCAGTGGCCATGTCTCCTGGTCTTCCCTGGTCTCTGGCAGTCTTCTTGATTTTCATGACCTTGACCGTCTTGAGGAGTAGCAGTCAGGTATCCCATAGAATGTTCCCAATTTGGGTTTGTCTTTTGCTTTTCTCATGATCAAACTAGGGTGATGCGTCTTCAGAAAGAATACAGAAGCGAGTGCCCTTCTTATCACATCATGTCAACGGGTACCTCATCCATAGTGATATTAACCTTTATCGCTTCGTTGAGGGGGGTTTGCCAGACTTCTCCACCATGAAGTGACTATGTTCAGCTTTTCCTACTCTATTCTTTGGAATCAAGCTCACCCTTAAGGGAAGGGTGGTGAGACGTAAGCTACTTTGGAGCGTTTTAAGGAGAAGAATAACATAATCCTATTTATCTTTTAAAAAGGAAGGGTCACTCTATGTTGAGAGCAGACTACAGGGGTAAGCGCAGAAGCAGGGAGACTGGGCAGTGTCCAGGTGAGACATGGTGACTTGGATTGGGGTGGTAGTCATGGAAACGAGAAGTGGTTGAGCTTTGTGTATGCTGGGGAGATAGAGCCTATGGTTCTTATATTGCTGTTCTGCCTTCACTGCCAAGAGGGCAATGGCCATTAGTAATGATGGACATTATTTTGTTTTACTAATTACAGTGTCACTTCCTGGAAGGATAGCCCTCTTCTGCTATTGGATGTTATAAAGATTGTTGATTGATTTGTTTGCATTTTCAAAGTAAGCCTAACTCACTACTGAAACCAAGCTACAAATGTCTAAGATTTTAGAGACAGGTATTAGCATAAAAATTTAGATAATCTGGCTTAGGGAAGCTAATTTTTTTAATACCTCCTATGGATGAGATCCCTTTTTAGATGTTTTATATTTGTTGTGAGTGTATTTATATTTTTTGTAAGTGTATTCATATTTCCTGTGAATTTCAAAGCCCACAAATAAGCAAGAATGTAGCACTCCCTATTTTTCTGAGTGAACTTAAATTTTATCATAAACTATTTTTTATGATATAAAAAACTTAGTTCAGTTATATCTATGTCAACTCAGTGCCTTTGGTGATCACATTAGGGATTTCATATTTACACCGGCATAAATGTGAGCTTTCCTTCTTCTTCCTTTTCTCCTTCCTGATACCGATCCTAAAAATGGCAGAGATTTGTGAATAAGCCACTTGGGATTTGGAGGAGAGCACAGCAGGCCTTCTCAATTCTGACTGGTTGAGGTCTCCGTCCACTTCGCACGAGATGTAGCTGGTTGTTTCGGTCTTTGGGTATGTCCTCTACAGCGGCCATCTCCCAGGAAATAACTGCATTCTTCTTAGCTCTCCCAAGGATGATGTATCCTTCCTGCAGTGTCTCCTAATTCTGCCTCGACACGCTACAAGTCTACTAGCAGACCCTCTCAGAGCAGGTGAGATTCAAGTCCTTTCTTCAGGGAGGCTGAAACCCACACAGATGTTCTGTCATCTCCTGCTTCCAGCACCAGCTTTTCTTAATGGAAGTTGGCCCCAGAGGGCAGGAGCTTGGCTTTCAAACCAGCAACTAACTTGTTCTTTTCACTCTCTCAGCTCGTAAAAGGTTCTTGTTCCTAAAGGCCTTGGAGGCCGAGGTGAGAGACCTTCTGCAGAAAGAAGGGATCACTCAGGTTTTCCAAATCTATGGTTTATTAACAATTGGGCGTTTGGAAACAAGAGAAAATCAAGAATTATTTTGATTTTGTCTTTTGCTTTTCTCATGATCAAACTAGGATGATGCGTCTTCAGAAAGAATACAGAAGCGAGTGCCCTTCTTATCACATCATATCAATGGGTACCTCATCCATAGCGATATTAACCTTTATCGCTTCGTTGAGGTAGGTTTGCCAGACTTCTCCACCATGAAGTGACTATATTCAGCTTTTCCTACTCTATTCTTTGGAATCAAGCTCACCCTTAAGGGAAGGGTGGTGAGACGTCAGCTATAAGGCAGTGGAAATGGAGGGCTGTAGTAGAGGCTGGTGCACAGGAGCTTTTAAGGAGTTGGGTAGAAGAGGGCAGGAGTGGAAAACAGACTAGCAGAATAACGCGCGAGCGGACAGACTAGCGGAATGACGCGCGAGCTGACAGACTAGCAGAATGACGCATGAGCTGACACTCGTAACACCAAAAAGTGCGTGACTATTTCACATGCCTTTATATTAGTTCTTATCAACATTTGGTAAATGATAAAGTTAATTAAGAGAAGTTAAAAAAGATCATCTGAGCTTGGCCAGGTGCAGTGGCTCATACCTATAATCCCAGCACTTAGAGAGGCTGAGGCAGGCAGATCACGAGGTCAGGAGTTTGAAACCAGCGTGACCAACATGGTGAAACCCTATCTCTACTAAAAATACAAAAAATAGCCGGGCGTGGTGGTGCATGCCTGTAATCCCAGCTACTCAGGAGGCTGAGGCAGGAGAATCATTTGAACCAGGAAGCAGAGGTTGCAGTGAGCTGAGATCGTTCCATTGCACTCTAGACTGGGTGACAGAGCGAGACTCCATCTCAAAGAAAGAAAAATTATCCAAGCCTGTATAGATAGTATGCATTGGTGGAGCCAGGAGTCCAAAGCGGAGCTGTTCTAACATCAGAGCCTCTGTCTGTCCAGTGCAGCTCACAATCCAACTCATACGCTAACGTTTTTCTCGCATGTGAATGACTCGTCTTCAAGGGGAAGAATGACTGGCTTGGGCTGTGGTGGAGCTTGATGGAGGCACCTCCTTGGTCAGCAGTCTAGGAGGTCCCCAGTCCCTTCCCTCCTCAGAGTCTGATTCTCAGGATAATCCTGTCTTTCTGGCTTCAGGGGGTTGTTGTGACAACCCTAACCCAGAGACGACACGAGGGAGTGTTTCGCAAGTGACGGAGTGTTATACAAAACCAGAGAGAATCATTATTCCTCTGTTGCCACGGAAGGAGGCACACCTATTGATGAATGCCTGCAAGATTTAGCTAAGGACTTGCCCAACAGTTTTGTTTTATGTAGCAGAGCAGCGAGTGAGCAGCGAGTGAGGCCTCTTGTCACCTGGGCACATTCCCCATGCTGGTTTTTTGCTTCACACAGATGCAAAGTCCAGGCCATACGGTAGGCACGTAATACTTGCCAAGAGGATGTGTGGGGTAACCCTTAGGAGCAAGGCTGCTGGAGCCAAACTGCTCGCCTCTCCATTTGCCTGCTTTGTGCCTTTGGTTACGTTAGCCTCTCTGGGTCTCAGTTTTCTAATCAATAAAATAAGACAAAGAATATGCTCTATCTTATAAGAATATGTCACAGACTAAACGAGTCAGTTCGTACACAGCTCTTAGCAGCATGCCTGGAACCATACTGAGTGCTATGGAAGTGCCGGCTTGTGCACCTGCGAGCGGATTTTGACCAGCCTTGCTAGAACTTGCAGGGGCCACATGTTGGTGGCAATGGTGAGCTCCGCGGTCCAGAGCCACAATGCAGAAGCTACAGGTCAGTGCCTTTCCCTACAAAGAACATTCTTTCTCAGCTCACTGCAACCTTTGCTTCCTGGGCTCAAGAGAGTCTCCTGCCTCAGCCTCCCCAGTAACTGGGATTACAGGTGTGCGCCACCACACCCGGCTACTTTTTCTATTTTTGGTAGAGACAGGGTTTCACCATGTTGGCCAGGCTGGTCTCGAACTCCTGACCTTGTGATCCTCCTGCCTTGTCCTCCCAAAGTGCTGGGATTACCAGCATGAGCCACCGTGCCCAGCCCACAAAGAATATTCTTTAGGGCTCACAAAAAAATAGCCTCTATGCCTAATATTTCCTGTGTGGAACGAGTGCTGGCAACAGGCTTGGTGAGGGGTTACGCAAGTCTGTGCTCTATTGGACCTCATCTCTGTCTCCATCTCCATC
The DNA here is from genome assembly GCF_009761245.1 of Sapajus apella. Taxonomy (NCBI): domain Eukaryota; kingdom Metazoa; phylum Chordata; class Mammalia; order Primates; family Cebidae; genus Sapajus; species Sapajus apella. The sequence continues at coordinate 18,645,682 of NW_022436978.1, forward strand.
ACGCATCATCCTGGAGCTCCACCTCTACCATGCTGAATCCTTCTAGAAGCTAGAAGGTGGTATGCTCACTTCCCTCTTGAACACACTATTCCTTCTACTTGAAATGTGCTTGCTTTGCGACCGTAGCCCCAGGCTTGCCTGACAGCTTGCTCACATCTGTCTACACATCCCTCAGGTCTCAGCTCACATGGCATATCTTGAGGAGGTTTGTCCTGAGGTCCTTTGGCTGGTTTCAAAAAAAGGGTTAGGATGCAATGCAGACTAATAATGACTGAAGTGAAAGTTGTTACCCTAAAAACTCTGTAGAGTAACGGCATTTGCTCACTCAATTGTACATTTGTTTTACATACATGATATGCTACTTTTTTACATAAATGGAAAGTAACTTATACATTATATTATTTGCTTATTCAAAGTAGTTTACTCAGTTTTTGAATGGGACAAATTTCCTTTTTTATCCTCTCTCTCTCCTTGGCTATCTACGTTCTGGTGTCGGCTCTTGACAAAATCAGAGTTGACTCTCCTTACCATTTTTTTTTTTTTTAAAGAAACAATGAGTTAAAAGTTTTATACAATTGAGAAATCTAGAAAATGTCAAATGGCTTCTGCTCTTGAAAAAATTTATTTATCTGAAACAGTATTGTGCAACATTGAGATATTGTTCATTGGTTTCAGCCCTCATTTTGTAAATAAAAACAATGGTAAAAAGACAGGAATATTTATACTTCAGCCCAATAGTGTTACCTGTGAGAGAAAAGTAAAAGTGAATTTTATTTTACTGTTTCTGTTTCTTCTGTATTCTCTAAATTTCCTACAATTAACTATGTCAATAAAAAGTTATTGAAATTTAGAAAAGAAAACAAGGAGGAATTCAATATTCTCTGAATTCAATTCCAATCAACATTCCATAACCAATGAGGCTGGAAAATAGGAACATTAAAAACAATTTAAAAAAAAAAAAGATTTCCAGGACAATCACCTTGAAATATTTTCTCTATTCCTCCTCCCACATGTGTTAAGACTCACCACTAGCCTGTTTGCCATCTCCTGGGTGTATTCCAGTGTTTGTCCCCCTGCCTTCAAGGAGATGAACACCCAGAAGACTAATTGCCCATACAAAAGCCCCAAGAAAGATAGTCTTTCAGCTGGCTGTACTGAGTTTATTTTCATGCTATTTTTCCCTCTGGCCTTCCTGTCTCCTACTTCCACTTCCTTTTTAAAGACATCTTTGCGTTCTTTCCTTCTACTTTTAACCAACCATCCTTGCCCTCCTGAACATCATCCCAGTCACTATAGTACAGTAGTGTCTCTTTCAGGGAAGATTATTCCACACTGCTTCTTTTCACACCTTCCTCATCACAATGTTCTTCCCTATTTTCCCCTCAGTTACCCCTGACTTTTTCCTCACTAGTGGGGTAGAAGGAAAGCACAAGGGAATTTTAAAGATATTCAGGGATCCATTTTCAGTTACTACCTAGAAACGTTCCTAAACCAAACTTTTCATGTAAGTTTTTGCAGGCATCAAAATGAAATTTGAGTGCGTGTTTGTTTTTTTTTAAATTAGCCATTTGAAATTGTGTTTCAGAGACCTTTGGTCAAATTTCCTGTCATGGACCTAAAGGGCCCTGATGCTTACCATACACTTAATAAGATATTTACCTCTCTCTTGCAAAGAGCTGGAAGTAGCAAACTGTGACTCACATCTCGGGTTTCCTGGTACCTTTCACCATGACTTGTCTGCACCGTTCTCAAAAAGATACATTTTACATTTCAGCAAATAAAATATGTAGCGCTTATGAAGGCCTTGCAAGAAGTCTCTGCAAAAATTGTACCAGCTTCTTTTCTAATGCTATAACAAAAAACCAGAAGAGAGATCATCCACTGAGTCCACTTCAGATGAGTAATAGAACTGTGCTTGAAATTCTCCAATTGTTTCCATCTAAAGAGAGGTTATATTTTAATACTTTAAAGGGGTCAGAATGCTCCCCACTTTTTAGCAAACACTCTTATGTAGAAACCCACTATGTCTGTTCACCCCCAAAACAGGGATCCAGATCTGTTTGAATTTTTGATAAAGAAGTGCAAAGCAGTATTACAGGTACAATATAATTCTCATTATTGTTTTAACTGGCTTTTCTTTGGCTACTTTGCACATTTTTCAAGTATTTATTGGTCGTTTATATATCTCATTTTGAATATTTTCTATTCGTTCCCTTTGCATTTTTTTCTGTTGCTATGGTTATCTCCATATTGATTTATATAAACTCATGTATTTAGACAGTATTCTTTAGTCTCATTTGTTTCAAAATTATCATTTTTCAAGGTATTTCCCTTTTAGTTTTGTTTTCTGTTTATTTGACATACAGAATATTAAAAATAGCTGTAGTTGAATTCCTCAGTCTTGAGCTTTTAAAAATGTTTGTTTAAGTATTTATCACTTCTTGATCTCCCTCTTTCCAGCACACTAGAATTTGAGAGAGAGAGAGAGAGAGAGAGAGAGAGAGAGAGAGAGAGAGAAAGAAAAAGAGAGCAAGAGAGAGAGAGAGAGATTTGTAATCCAGCATTTTATTTTCAGGGAGTTAATAATCAGCTTCTAAATGTTATTGAATCTGAGGGTTAGAGAATAATTATGTCCCTTTTACTTATTTAGAAAAAAGCCAAGTGGTGGGAGGATGGGAAGACACATAAATTGGCATTTATTCTGAATAAAAGTAGCTCTAGGTATGCTCTCTGACTCGCTCCATTTTACCAGTGTTGAAATCAAAAGGGGCCTCAACAGTCAAAGATCAACTCTTCAGCCCCTGGACCCAGTGCAGGAATTCTGCCAGTACTATTTCCCCATCTCCTTGACAACCGCCAGGAGAGCTCAGCGTTCCCACTGGAGTCCACTACAACTCTGAGTGTCACTGGACACAGCTTTCTTAGATTGTGCTGAAATTTGCCAGCCTATGAGTTCCATTCTCCAAGCCTTGCTCTGCCCTTCGGAGCCACACTGACAAAGTGGGTCTTCCTGGGAAAACGTCAGCTATTCAGAGAATGCTGCCACATCACCCCGGGAAGTCTCATCTTTTTTCCAGACAATCCCCTTGAAGTCTTTTCGGTCCTCCTCTTCCCACATGGTATTAAGACTCACCACTAGCCTGTTTGCCATCTCCTGGGCACCTCTCCTCTCTTGCAGGTGCCCAGCACGGAACACAGAGCTTTGTGTGAGCCTGTTAGGGGCAGAGATGCTGCAAATACGAATGCTCAAGTCTTTCCTCTCTGCTCAGACCGATGCGGCTCATCTTCCTTGGCTGCTTTTCATTTTCTGAACTGCTGTTGCAGTTTCTCAGGAACCCTAGAGCTGATGGTCTGGGCCCTTTGTCTTTCCTTCACTTCATTTCACCCTTGAGTGAAGGCTTGTCTGTCTTTGTTTTGTTTGTTTTTTGGGCTAATTATTGTGTCCAGAACCCTGGCGAACCTCTCACATAGCTCCTTGGCAAGAGCTGGATGGGGCCCCACCTATCCGCCTCCGCTTCCCTTTCTCCTAGTTTGGAAGCTCCCACCTTTGGCTTGCCATGGCAGCAGTTTTCAATCTGGGTCAAGGTGTTGGTTTTGGACCTTGGCCTCATTATCCTCTTAGACTGGCGCTCAGGACTGGCTGATCTGCAGCCTTCTACTGAGGCTGAGCCAGGGCGGCTGGGGAGGGCGGGCCAGGGCAATGTAGAACAGGGCATGGCAGGGCAGGGCCCTAAAGGTGGGGCCAGTAGAGCTGGGTGGGGCTGGGCTGCATGGAAGATCAACTTGTTTCCTTGAATCAGTTCACCCTGGTGATGGCAGAGCAATGAAAGGAGTGGGCTGAACTGAGTCCTAGTTCTGGATAACCCACTGGGAGATGTTGGGCGAGTCATGTGTCCTCTCTAGGAGCATGGCACTGGATGGAAATGCCAACTCCTGCTGTCTATCAAGCCATGACGCTGGCACTGTGCAGCTAAGAATGTAATAGGCATCATCCCATTCTGTCATAGCAGCAAACTCATTGAGGAGGTCCTGTTACTGTGCTCACTTTACTGATGAAGAGATCGTAAAGTAGGTTAAATAACTTGCCCAAGGTCATGGCATTAGTCAGTAGCTGAGCTGGGTGGAATTTGAACCCCAGCAGCCTGAACACCTGTGCTCCTGAACACAAAGCATGCGCCCCCAACCCCGCAATGCCTCCTCCTCAATTCCTCTTACTTCTATGGCTTGTCATAATTCAACGGCAGCTCTAAGGTCTGGGGGGGACCATGTTCAGGTCGTTTGTCCTCAGCATGGCAGCAGCATCCTGGAGACCTGTGTGTTTCTGCTCCTCATTTCTCTGCCTCTGAGTTCAGGCCTCCCACACCCTGCTGGCTTGTTGGAAGCATCCTGCAAACAGATAGCAAGGGTAACTTTCTACCAGAAATAGATTTATGTTAGTTTTGATATCATCATCTTTATATTCAGGAATTAAAAACTCAGAAACAAAGCCAAGCCTGAGTTTCCTTCAGTGGAACGCCTCTCTAAAACGTTGTTTTTGGTTATCCATGTTGGCTGAGGTTGTTTGCATAAAATATTTTGTCTTCTTGTAGACATAAGAAAAATTAATTGCTCCGGCTTTTTTCTCTGTGATGTTCTGATGTCCTGGCATGCCAATGCCTGAGAGAACCTAACCCACTGAATGAGTAATATTCTGTAGCTAAGGACCAGTATTTTGGTTGATTGCCCAAAGTCGTGGAAGTCTTATTGCAGCATAAGAGTCAGCCCCTTACAAATCAATCAATCAATAAACAAATAAACAAACAAATAAAGCAGCCACCCGCCCTCTCCTGAAAAAAGTCTTCTCTCTTTAAGGAGTTTAATTTCCCTTCCCTCAACACAACAGTACAAAACCTCAGTTATCGTCTGCTTGGATCACACATAACATCAGCAGGAGACAGTGAGTTTTGGGTTTGTGTAGTGCGTCCTAAGAGTGCAACATTTTCATTATTATTATCTCAATGTACCAGAGAGGGAGAGAGAAAGAGCAAGAGACTGAGCCGGGATTAGGGAGAGGTTTTCACATTGAAAGACAGCAGATCCGGGCACCAGGAATTGCCAACTAATGGGTGAAGGGTGTTGCAAATAGATGCTTGGTGCCACAAAGAAAAATTAGCACTGACACAAAGGATCTTTGAGCAACACAGTTTTTACTTCCTGGACTGCAGGAAGGGCACTCTTGCTAGCCATCGTGCCACGAGAGTACAATGAACAAAGGAAAACTCACAAATGTATTTCTTACACATTTGGGGTCGTCCTTACTGCTGTGTCTGATCTCCATTGGCTGGAGCCAGACCTCACAATCTAAACTAAAACCTGATTGGCTAATAACTTTTCTAAACAGGTAAAAGCAATGGAGACCTGTCACATACCTGTGAGCACATCCAGCACAGATATCTTGGTTCAAGTACAAGGACATAGAATGTACTACATGCCTGTAAGCATGGCATGTCTAACAGCTACATAGGATACAGCTTAACAAAGATATTAGCACACTTACCCTTTAACAAGAAAAGAAACTTTAAAAAGGAACTTTTTTACTTCCCACAGGGGGAAGAGAAGATAGCAAAGAGCCTTACTTTTGTAGACTCATGTATTTTCTATCTTGAAGGAAAAGTACACTCTTTTAAGAAAAACATCAAAATTCTTGGCATAAATACTACCTGGCACATAATAGATGTATTCAATACATGTCAATTCTATTCCAATCTTCTCCTCCAATAATATAATCATATTTACCATAGAATTTTTATTGCCATAACAACTAAAAGTAATTGGTGCTGTCACATAAAAGTAAGAGTTCTGCGCCTCTGTATTTTTTAAAGATTTATTTTGAGATCAACTGCATCAGCATGAAGCCTGCAGTTGCATTTGTCTAAATGTGGTTGTAGCTTACATGGCTTCTCCTGCCTTCTCTCTCATCTGTTTGGACCTGTGTATAACTTAATCTTCTGCCTTTCTGTTTTCTTTCTGCCTAAGTGAAGAACAAGAATGCTGAGATTTCTCCAGGACACACCTGTGCACTCTTGCAGAGCAGCTGATCTTGGGGAAGGCTGGTTTTGGCACACAGGTGGTGACAGGGAAGTCTCAACAGGCTCCCAACCCAACCAAATAAAGGTGTGTGGGGTGCAGAGCAGGTGTATGTGGAGTTGGGGACTGGAATGAGGAAAAGAGACACCTTTGACGGGTTGTTAGCAGGTGTTGCTTAATTAGTCTGAATGCAAAAATGTAACTAGAAGGCCAAACATCACATTTTAACATGCATGTGCATGCTTACACAAGTACACACACACACACACACACACACACACACGCACACACATTTTCTCTCTAAGGTGCACCCTTTCCTACATGTTCTTTTCTAGGTCGGATCAAGGGGCTTACATTTTGGTGTTTTGAGGCAAAAACTCAAACGATTTATCAGGTTTCTTTCTTTGTACATGCATTTGCAAGTCCACTCTGCCTGGCTTGGATTAGAATAAGGATAAATGTGAATTCATTTCTGTTTCCTACATCATATCTGGAGCACAGAGTATGCTCCATCTATGGTTACTCGTTGTTTTAAGAAGTAGCATGAAAACGTTTGTCAACTATTTACTTTCTTTCAACCATCTACTTTTTTTTTGGACTCAGCTTCTTCGTCTATAAAATGGGTGTGATTCCTTAATGCTGTGATACATGGATAGAAGTCAATAAAAGCAATGGATAGTTTCAATTTACAAAATAATGTGAAGAATTTTAACTTCAAAAAATTAGATTTCATTATAATATTAATGAAATCGTCATCTGAGAAGATTTCATTTGACCAACAATCGAGGAAATACACCTGAAAGAATAATGGCATTATATTTAATAAGTATCTATCAGATTGTCAGAGACAAAAAAATATTGATTACATGCAGTGTTTGTGAGAATGTGGGTGTACTGGATTAACTTTTTTGCAAGGCGCATTGTCAATCATTTCAAAATGTACTTACAAATACGTCTGTGAATACCTTTCTAATTTTCTCCTAAGAATAAATTTCTGGAAAAGAGATCGCCTCATCAAAAGGCATGAACAAAGATGTATTTATAAGTTTTTATTTTCTTCTTCTTCTTCTTTTTTTTTTTCCGAGACAGAGTCTCACTTTGTTGCCCAGGCTGGAGCACAGTGGTGCAATTTTGGCTCACAGCAACCTCCACCTCCTGGGCTCAAGTGATTCTCCTGCCTCAGCCTCCTGAGCAGCTTGGATTACAGGCATGTACCATCACACCTGGCTAATTTTTGCATTTTTTGTAGAGATGGGGTTTCACCATGTTGGCCAGGCTGGTCTCAAACTCCTGACCTCAAGTGATCCACCCACCTCAGCCTCCCAAAGTGCTGGGATTACGGGCATGAGCCACTGCACCTGACTTGTTTTTCTAAGATTTATTAATAAGAGTGAAAAATGGGGAATAAGATACATGTCCACTCATAGGGAATAAATTAATTATGATATAACTCCAGATGGAATAAATACTCAGGGGCTGTTCAAAAGGAGATTGTAGCTCCGTGTTTTTGATATGAAAAGATAGCTGTAATACACTGTTAAGTGAAAATAAAATTACAGAATGGTATGTTTGGCACTATTACACTTAGATGGACATGTTTATATCTATACTTAGATACATACAGAGTGTGTTTGTATACAGTGGTTTCCGGTGGAAGAGGTCAGTGAGGAAGAAACTCGCTCAGTACTTGATACTCTTTCACTTGCTTAAAATGTTTTTAACAGTGAATGGTATTATGTTGTATAATCAGTCAAAACAATAATAATAAAAAAATCCAAGGGGCATTAAAATGAAACTCTTAATTCTATTGCTTCTACTAATTTCTCTCATTTGTAATATGACCATTGAATGGGATACATTCAACTTCTGATCCTCTAAGTAGGGACATGGGCCTAGACTATTTACAATGGACTGAAGAAACAGTAAAAGCTAAACAAGTCGGAGATAAACAATATGAAGATATGATATAACTTGGTGAGGCCTGCCATAAATAACACACTAATCTCGTTAATGAAATAATAGATGATAGGCACTCAATGGGCTTTGTGAATTGAATATCATGGGAAAAGGAGGTCGTCGAGTGTTAGAGTGTCACGGGGTGACAGCCGGGGGATGACGGGCGCTGTATTCAGTGCTGTGGGAAGTAGGTTCTCTCTGGGCTCTTTTCTTTCCGAGAGATCCAGTGGTGAGCAGTAGAGACTTTCAGTCTACTTTGCCTTTATTTTGGACTCAGACCTAGATGCTATCATGTAAAAATATCCCCGCTAATGCATATTAAGATGTGACACGCTTCCTTTTAAAAATTTTGTATGCCTTTGTATCATTAACCTGAGAAGAAGAAAAAAAAAAAGAGCCCATATCCTGATGTGTAACTAAAAACCTCCCGGTGGGATTTGTTTAGTGTGAGAGAGTGATTAGTAATTTTTAGTGATTAGTAATTTTCTCCCTCAGGTGGTTTTTCTGCATTCCTGTAGAGATCGTGTACACAACAGGGCTGCCAAGTGGGAAGAAAAGGCTCGGGCAGAAAATATCACGCTTTAGAAAACAGCGTGTGTGCGTGCGGGCACATGTGTGCGCGTGTGTGTTTTCAATAATGATTTTAGTTACTTTGACAAATAAAGTGCTTTGATTTGGAATCACGTCTTTTATGTCTTATACAATCTCTGGTCTTGCAGCCGTCTCATTATGTAATAATTTTATTCCAGGGAATTCTATCTGTGGTCCCATCCACTAACGACCCAGAGTCCCTCACACCCTTTCTATTCCCCCACTGGTTTTGGAAAAGCAAGCCAATTTAAAAAGTCTTAGCTTAAGGAGGCCTCTGGGTTTTATTTGCAGTTTCTTAGAGCCAACTGTGGAAATCATAAGATTGAGACAGAAAGGGTTTAGCTTTTTTAATTAGGAAAAAACCAGATGTCTACAGTGAGAGCTCCATGAAGGAGGGCCATTTTTTAGTGTCTCACTGGGTCAGCCCATTCCACTTCCCAATAAAGGGCATTCACACGAGCTGAACACACACCCTGGCAGCTGGGTTGCTAGCAAGAATTTACAGTTGTTTTTTATCTTGCCACTCCCTGGGGATTGAAGCCTGTGGCACAAAGATTAAGCAACCTGTGTGGCCTTCGGATTCTTCTGCTTGAAGCTTTCATAATTTTATTTTTGCATATCTATAGGCACATATACTGGGCTCAGTGACCTCATTGGTAACTGTTAGCTCCTCAGAATATTGCCGAGTCCAAGAAAGGGATACACAGTGGGTTACTCTTTGGTTTCTAAGGCTAACATTGGCACTTAGAACACTTAATGAAATAAGCTTTAGAGTTGAGAGGTAATGCAGTTAGAGTGACAAAATAATTTGCTGACCAACATTATCCAGTTGGT